>NC_080794.1:80771781-81084003 GCF_028018385.1 Neofelis nebulosa
TCTCTCTCTCTCTCTCTCTCTCTCTCTCTCTCTCTCTCTCTCTCTCTCTCTCTTAAAATAAGCATAAAAAGGGGCACCTGGGTGGCTCAGTCGGTTAAGCGTCCGACTTGGGCCCAGGTCATGATCTCACAGTTGGTGGGTTTGAGTCCCGCATCGGGCTCTGTGCTGATGGCCCAGAGCCTGCAGCCTGCTTTGGATTCTGTGTCTCCTTCTCTCTCTCTGCCCCTCCCCCGCTCATGCTCTGTCTCTCTCTCCTTCAAAAATAAACGTTAAAAAAAAAAAAAAAATTAAAAAAACATAAATTAAAAAAAAAAGATTGTCATGGGATTATATGCATTAGTGCCTGTGGGGGCCATTCCTGGCACATAGTAAATGCTGAAGAAATATTTTATTATCTTTTCGTGGTTGTTATGAATAAGTCTTTGGAGGATCCTACAGAGCCATTCTTCACAGAATTTAATTTACATGTAAATTATAGTTACTGGTCACTAAATGCTCCCTCTGTGGGCAATAGGAAGTGGTTGAATTAGTTTTATGTTAATTTTCCTTTAAGGTAATAGTTCATCTCAGGATATTTCTTATAAAAAAACTGTCAAGGTCTCAACAGGCATCAGTCCATCTTTGGTTGAGTGATAAATCTCAAAAAGCTTTTTATTAATTAAAGAAATTGAACTTTAGAAGTCCTTGTACAAGTTCTTGTTTAAAGAGAAATACTTTGGGGCGCCTGGGTGGCTTGGTCGGTTAAGCGTCCAACTTTGGGACTTCGGCTCAGGTCATGATCTCACGGCCCAGGCCCATGAGTTCGAGCCCCGCGTCGGGCTCTGTGCTGACCGCTCAGAGCCTGCAGCCTGTTTCAGATTCTGTGTCTCCCTCTGTCTCTGCCCCTCCCCTGTTCATGCTCTGTCTCTCTCTGTCTCAAAAATAAATAAACGTTGAAAAAAAATTTTTTAAAAATAAAAAAATAAAATAAAGAGAAATACTTTGATGCACCCCACATCAGAACACCTAAATATATAGAGCAACGACTAATAGAATGAAAAGGAGAAATAACTTGCCTAAGTCATAGTACGGTAATAGTTGGCGACTTTAAATACCCCGTTCTCAACAATGGGTCATCTGGGCAGAAAATCAATAAGGAAACAGTGAAATGGACCCAACAGACATATATAGAACATTTCATCCAACAACAGCAGGATACACATTCTTCAGAAGCACACGTGGAACATTTTCTAGGACAGATCATATGTGAGGCTGCAAAACAAGTCTCAACAAGTTCAGAAAGGTAGAAATTATATCAGTGTCTTTTCTGACCACAGTGATATAAAACTAGGAAGCAATAATGGGAAAATTGGAAGATTCATAAATATGTAGAAATGAAACACACTCCTGAATAATGAGTGAGTCAAAGAAGAAATCAAAAGGGAAATATCTTAAATCAAGTGAAATTGGAAACACAACATATCAAACTTATGGGGTGCAGCAAAAGCAGTTCTAAAAGGAAAGTTTATAGCTATAAATGCCTACGTTAAGAAAAAAGAAAGATCTTAAACAATCTCACTTTATACCTCAAAGAACTAGAAAAAGAAGAAGAAAGTAAGCCCAAAGTTAGCAGAAGGAAGGAAATAATAAAGATTAGAACAGAAATATTTGAAATAGAGAAGAGAAAAACAATAGAAAAGATCAGCAAAACTAAGAGCTGGTTTTCTGGAGATAAACAAAATTGACCTTTGGCTAGACTAATCAAGAAAAAAGACTCAATTTTAAATGAAGAGACGTTTCAACTGATACCACAGAAATACATACAATCACAGGTGACTACTCTGAAGTTATATGCCAACAAATTGGACAATTTAGAAGAAATGGATAAATTTCTACAAACATACAACCTACCAAGACTGAATTATGAAGAAATAAAAAATCTGAGCAGACCAATGAGTAAGAAATTGAATCAGTAAGCCAAAGCTTACTAAAAAAGAAAAGCCCCAGACCAAATGATTTTACTGATGAATTCTACCAAACATTTTAAAGAAGAATTAATGCTATTCCTCCTCAAGTTCCTCCAAAAAATAGAAGGGAGGGAACACTCTGAAATTCATTTTATGAGGTCATGATACCAAAGCCAAGACAGTCCAAGAAAAGCAAATTACAGGCAAATATCCCTGATGAATATGGCTGCAAAAATTCTCAACAAAATACTGAATTCAACAGCACATTGAAAAGATTGTACATCATGATCAAGTGGGATTTATCCCTAGGCTACAAGGATGGTTCAACATATGCAAATCAATAAATGTGATATGTCACATTAATAGATTGAAAGATAAAAATCGTATAATCGTTTCAGTAGATGCAGAAAAAGCATGTGATAAAATTCAACATCCTTTTATGATAAAAACTGAACAAATTGGGTATAGAAGGAATGTAACAACATAATAGAGGCTACATATGACATATCCACAGCTAACAGCATATTCAGTGGTGAAAGGTTAAACACTTTCCTCTAAGATCAGGAGCAAGACAAGAGTGCCCACTCACCATTGCTATTCATGATAGTACTGGAAGTTCTACCCAGAGCAATCAGGCAAGAGAAAGAAATAGCCTTCAGATCAGAAAGGAAGAAGTAAAATTGTCTGCAGATGACATGATGTTATCCATAAAAAAATCGTAAAGACTCCACCAGAAAACTGTTAGAACTAATAAATGAATTCAATAAAGTTACATGATACAAAGTCAACACATGAAAATCTGTTGCATTTCTATATACTAACAATATCTGAAAAAGAAATAAAACAATTCTATTGGCAGTAGCATCAAAAACAGTAAAATACTTAGGAATAAATATAACCAAGAAGGTAAGAGACCTATACAGTGAAAATTGTTAAGACATCAAGGAAAGAGACCCAAAATGAAAAATATCCTGTGTTCATACATCAGAAAAATTAATATTGTTAAAATTTTCATACTACCCAAAGCTGTCTATAGGTTCAATGCAATCCCTATGAAAATTATAAGGGCGGGGCGCCTGGGTGGCTTAGTTGGCTAAGCATCTGACTCTTGGTTTCAACTCAGGTCATGATCTTGTGGTTCATGAGTTTGAGCCCCGTGTCAGGCTCTGTGCTGACAGTGTGGAGCCTGCTTGGGATTCTCTTTCATTCTCTTTCTCTCTCTGTCTCTCCCTGCCCCTCCCTCTTTCTCTCAAAATAAATAAATAAACTTAGAGAAGAAAATTCTAATGACATTTTTCACAGAACTAGAAAAAATCCTAAAATTCATATGGAACTACAAGACCCCTTAACAGCCAAAGCAGTTCTGAAAAAGAACAAAGCTGGAGCAAAACAAAGCTGGAACAAAGCTGGAGCAAAAAGAATTTCCAATAGGGAAAGGATAGCCTCTTCAATAAATAGTGATGGGAAGATCAGATATTCACCATGTAAAAGAATTAAGTTGGACCCCTGTGTTACACCACTCACAAAAATTAAACTGAAATGTATTAAAGACTTAAATGCAAGACCTGAGCTTTTACAGTTTGCTCCTACAAGAAAACATAGAGGAAACCTCTGAGACATGGCCTCAACAGTGATTATTTGGGTGTGACACCAAAAGCATAGTGAGAAGAGTAAAAATAAACAAGTGGGACTACCATCAAATGACAGAGCTGCAGCACAGCAAAAGAAACAACAGAACAAAAAGACAACCTACAGAATGGGAGAAAATATTTACAAACCATATACTTGATAAGGGGCTAATATCCAAAATATATAAGGAACTCTTATAGCTCAGTAGCAAAAAAACAATCTGAGTGAAAAAATGGGCAAAACACCTGAACATTTTTCCAAATAAGACCTACAAATGGCCCAGAGGTATATGAAAAGGTGCTCAACGTCTGATAATCAGTAATTAGCAGAGAAATGCCAATCCAGACACAATAAGCTAACCACCTCATACCTGTTAGGATGGCTGTCATCAAAGACCAGAGATAACAAGTATTGACAAGGATGTGGAAAAATAGATGTCATCGGTGGGATGTAAATTGGCACAGGCATTATGGAAAACAGTAAGGAAGGTCCCTGAAAAATGAAAATGGAATGGCCATATGATCTAGCAATCCCATTTATAGGTATATATGGAAATGAAATCAGTGTCTCAGAGATAGCTGCCCTTCCACGTTCACTGAAGATAAACAGCCAAGACGTGGAAACAACTTCAGTGTCCGGTGGTGGATGAATGTGGAGTGAGTGACTGGATGTGTGTGTGTGTGTGTGTGTGTGTGTGTGTGTGTGTGTGTGTGGTGGGCTATTATTCAGCCATAAAAAAGAAGGAAATGCTGCCTTTGCAACAACATGGGTGAACCTTGAGGGCATTGTGTTACGAAGTAAGCCAGACAGAGAAAGACAATGATCTCACTATGATCTCACTTGTGTGTAGAATCTAAAAAAGTCAAACTTGAAAGCAAGAGTTGATTGGTGGTTACCAGGGGAAGGGGAAAATGGAGCGATGTTGGTCAAAGCATATAAACTTCCAGTTACAAGATGAACAAGTTCTGGGATCTCCTGTGCAGCATGGTGACCATAGTTAAAAACATGTGTTGCATCCTTGAAATTTGCTAAGAGAGAAGATCTTAAATGTTCTCACCACACACACACACACGCGCGCGCGCGCGCACGCACGGACTGTGTGAGGTGATATGTTAACTGACCTTAATACAATCATTTCATAATATATATGTAGGTCACATCATCACATTATACACCTTAAAGTCACACAGTGCTGGGGCGCCTGGGTGGCTCAGTCGGTTAAGCGTCCGACTTCGGCTCAGGTCACGATCTCGTGGTCCGTGAGTTCGAGCCCCGCGTCGGGCTCTGGGCTGATGGCTCAGAGCCTGGAGCCTGCTTCCGATTCTGTGTCTCCCTCTCTCTCTGCCCCTCCCCCGTTCATGCTCTGTCTCTCTCTGTCTCAAAAATAAATAAACGTTAAAAAAAAATTAAAAAAAAAAAAAAGTCACACAGTGCTACTACCATTTATATCTTGTCAATTATATCTCAGTGAAGCAGGGAGGAAAAGGAGAAATACTTTTTTCCTTGATATTACACTTCTTTGGACTCAGCATTTACGTCTTTCTCTTCGTAATAGATTCTTATTGCTAAATATTTCCTATAATAATTTCACTAATTAGCAGTTGCTAAATATTTCCTATGAATAACTTCACTAATTAGCAATATGTTCTTCCTAAGCCATCAGTGTTAGGACTGCTTTTGAAATCTCCTTGGATGGAAAGAGTAGGATTATGATGGGGAAAAACAAAAAAGACGACAGTGCTTTCCTTTTGTTTAAGTTTAAATCACTGCCCTCCAGGGCCTTGCTCTGACACCTCTCTTGAAAACAAGAGAAAACAATTTAGCTCTTCATTAAATCATTCTACAGAAATTGGAATGGGCAGCAAGATACAGAAAAATACAGAAATCTCTTTCTCTCTGGACACAAACATCCACATCCACCAGTTAAACACCATTGGAATAAACTCTAGCGAATGGTCCACATTTTCCCACATCAGAAATTTGTAGTTTTTGAGTATCCTACCAGGTTGAGGCTTGAGATCTTTTTGTTTGTTATGTAGTAAGTTTTGACCTGTAAATTTTAGAAATTCTACAGGTTGCTAAGAATGGATTTAGTTTAAAGCACCTTCTAACTGAAGACTTAATGCCACGCATAGCATTTCAATTATTTGATGTGCTTGTGTCACAGCCTAATATTAGTAGGTATTTTAATTTAACAGCACTATTTAGAAATTATAAAAGCCTATAGAATTTTGGTCTTGTATTGAAAGCCCACATTGACTTTGGGAAAATTCTTACATTTGAATCAATTGTCAGAATGACTTTTTCCTCAACAGGGTGACTTTACAAGGACCGGAGAAAGGAAGTTAGCTGGAGTTATGAAAGATGGTGTGAACTCGGCAAATCGGTATTACCTGAATCGATTTAAGGATGCTTATAGGCAAGCTGTTATAGGTAAGGAACATAAATGGCTTTCTTTCTTTAAAATTTGTTATTCCTCCCTGACTAGTGTTTTGCAGAAACCAACTTCATTAACACAGTGTATGTTTTATAATATACTTACTTGTGTTTCTATATTGAGCATCTTACCCAAGAAATCAAATTCAAATTTTTTCAAGACTAGACTTTGACAGATTTTTTTAGGCTGAAGCACAAAAGCAACCACTCATTTCCATGTGTATTTGTCAGTTTGCTATTCATGTAACAGAAGGCAGAGTTGAGGTTCCTGGAGTATGGAATAAGGTACCCTAAAATTTCATCAACTGAAAACTCCATGTTCTATTTGTTTTTCCATTACTCAAGGCTGAGAGATGTGATGAGATGTCTTTCTTGCCCTGTATGACATTTGTCATATGTTCTTGCTGTGGACAACACACCATCCTTTCCTGTAAGCATGAATGAACATGATGTTAGGGTATCTTATTTAGAGATTATCCTAACCAGTTCTCACCACGATTTAGAAGAGGAAATGGAGGTAGATTGCCCAGTGGAATTCATACAGTGGCACGTTTTTAATTTAATTTTCATGAAAGTATTACCTCATAGGATTAAAGTAAATGTAGAAGGTTCTGGGTTAGAACCAAAGTAACAACTTGTCCTATGGTCTCTGAGAAATTTTTTTGCTTTTTAGTTTATTTTGAGAGAAAGAGTGCATGCTTTAGAACAGGGGAGGGGCAGAGAGAGAGAGAGAATCTCAAGCAGGCTCTGCATTGTCAACGCAGATCCAGACGTGGGGCTCGATCCCACAAACCGTTAGATCATGACCTGAGCCGAAATCAAGAGTCTGACACCCAACCAGTTGAGCCACCCAGGCATCCCTCTGAGAATATTTTTGAAATTCTATTGTTTAATCTGATTATTTGCCATACATGCAATGGTAAGGCCTATACACTGGTCAGTTAGGTATTTGAGAAGTCTGGTATAAAAAAGTTTGGTTTTGGCCATAGGTAGGGTGTGCGTTGACCGGAAAATTGGATTTGAGCAGTTTATTCAAGAAAAAATAAGACACTTTTCCTCCATTGGTTGATCTAGCAGCTCAGTTAAGTCATTGAGGACCCAGACTCTGTCCCTCTCTCAGTTTGACCATCCATTGCGTCCGCTTCACCCTAATCTTGAAACTGGATTTCTTTAAAGGTGAGAGAAGGCGTGAGGCCACAGCAGTCTGGGCTTACTGCTTCCCCTTGTAAGGCCAGTGGGCAGCAGCTCTCTCCCAGAAGCTGCTAGGCTCACTGTCCTGAACACCTGTAAAGAATGGATTACAGTGCTGTGTGAAGGCTTGAGCTATATGGCACACCACAAAGAAGTTAGCTGGTCTGTTCAGTTCCTTTGCCCATTTTAAAATTGGTTTGTTTTTTTGTTACTGATTCGTAGGAATTCTTTGTACGTTCTGGATGTAAGTCCCTATCAGGTGATTTGTAAACACTCTCTCCCATTCTGTAGATTCTTTTCGGTTTCATGGCATTGCCTTTTGAGACACACAAGTTTTTAATCATGATGATGTCCACTTTGTCTAGTTTGCTGTTGTAGCTTGTGATTTTTGTGCCCTATCTGAATGAAACAAAAAGGCCTAATGCGGGGGGGCGCCTGTGTGGCTCGGTCGGTTAAGCATCCCACTCTTGATCTCACCTCAGGTCTTGATCTCAGAGTTCTAAGTTCAAGCCCCCTGTTGGGCTCCGTGCTGGGTGTGACTCCTACTTTAAAAAAACAAAAACCAGAAAAAAAGCACCTAATCCAAGATCACAAAGATTCATGCCTTTGTTTTCTTATGTGTTTTGTTTTAGGTCTTACACTGTCTTGTTTTTTTAAAATTATATTAGCAAATTAAGATGATGATAGATATTAACACTTTTTACTCTAGATTTGATGCAAGGCATTCCAGTGACAGAAGATCTTTATTCCATATTTACCAAGGAGAAAGAGCATGAAGCTTTGCATAAGGAGAATCAGAGAAGCCACCAGGAACTAATTAGCCAGCTGTTACAAAGTTATATGAAGTTACTGCTGCCTGATGATGAAAAGTTCCATGGGGGCTGGGCCCTCATTGACTGTGACCCCAGGTGAGTTGGAGTCACGTTCTGGTAACTAACGTGTTTCAATTTCTGATGTTGTTGTCATAATTAGCACTAGTGGCTGTCCATCAAGCTGTGGGCATGGATGCTTGGTGCATGGCAGTTTTCATATACCAGGGCTGGAAACTGAGGCAAGCTGACAGAGGCACTCACTTTGGGTGCAAAATTGAAGGGGCATTTAAAAAACTCAGCAATGAAGAGACATATTTTAATGCAATTTTTTTTTAAAAATCCATATTTGAGTTTTTAAAAACCCAAATTGTAGAATTACAGTTCACAGCTGCCTGCCCCCCCCCCCCCCCCACACACACACCCCAGAATCTAGGCTTATTGCTCTGTTGCCCACAACTGAGTGCAGCAAGAGGAGCAATGATGGCACTTATCTGGATTGTTTGGAAAGTATCCTGGCCTTTCACAAAATCAATCGGCCAACGAATGCTCAACATTTTTTAAACGAAAACCATCCAGTTTCAAGTTGTTCTTCAAAAGGAACAGCAGGATCTAAATTCATTCACAGATTGAGTGTTTGCTTTTACGCTAAAATCTAACATTATAATCTTCAATATTATGAATTAGAAACATTGCAGAAAATTCTAGACCAAGCTCTGAGGACAAATGGCTCTGTTTAGATTTTATTGCACTTTACCTTTCATGTGCTTTTAATAAAAGGCGTAAAACAAGCTTGAAAGAACAATTGAATGCAAGGTAATATTTATATGTATACTAAAATTAAAAACAATATTGACTGTAGGTTCATAGGGAATCCTTCCATGACTTTAATTTCCTGGATCATTTCACTTTGATAATCAATACTGTATGTGTGGATGCAGTTTTCAGACTCATAAAATAAGAGATGAGGTTTTTCTTACATACAAATTAACGGAAAACTTCTGGGTTCCCATGAGCCATTTGGTAAAAATTTTTGATTCATGTACCTTAGGTTTTTGTGTGTGTTTTTTAAATAACATTAGTTCAACTTAAGACAGCATCCCAAAAGAGGGAGATTCAGGAATAATTATGGGCAGCACACCTGCAGTTTGCTTGAATTTTAACTTTGTACTTCAGATTTGTAAAGGTGTTGTGATTGTCAATATCGTATTCCTTAGATCAAGTATTTTTATTTCTGCTTTGGAGATTATTGAAATAGGGAAAGACCAAAATGTTCTTTTTTTTTTTAATGTTTATTTATTTTTGAGGGACAGAGTGTGAGCAGGGGAGGGGTAGAGAGAGAGAGGGGGAGACACAGGCTCCAGGCTCCGAGCTGTCCACCCAGAGTCCAGTGTGGGGCTCGAAACCACGAACCGTGAGATCATGAGATCATGACCTGAGCTAAAGTCGGATGCTTAACCGACAGAGTCACCCAGGTGCCCCAAAATGTTCTTTTCTAAAGCTGACTACCATTTTGCAAGGTCACATTACACCTGATTTGATTTCCAATCCTGTAATTCTCACATAAAGTTGGTATCCTGGATGAGGAGTTTAAAAATATGTAAAGTGTGTTTGTGCTGTATTTAAAGCTTGCTGCACAGTTTGGGTAAGCACGCTTGTTAAGAGTCAGAAGGAGCCTCCTGCATTTAAGAAAAATGTGTATGAAAACACTCAAGGCTTTTTTCTGGCAACTGGGCTCACTGGCACAGCATAAATTACTGGTACCGTATGTACCAGAACAGAGCCGAAACAAGACTGCTCTCCTCTCCTGGGATCAGATCAGGTCTTTAAGAAAATTGCTGGGTGGTTAGATTCCCAAACCCGTAATAACTTTCCAGATGCCAATGCCTATCCCAGTTTTGTCCTTTCTTCATTCACATGATGAAATAGTTCTTTTTTTCTGATTTTTTTTTTAATTTTTTTTTTTTAACGTTTATTTATTTTTGAGACAGAGAGAGACAGAGCATGAATGGGGGGGGGGGTGTCAGAGAGAGGGAGACACAGAATCCGAAACAGGCTCCGGGCTCCGAGCCGTCGGCACAGGGGCCCGAGGCGGGGCTCGAACTCACGGACCGCGAGATCGTGACCTGAGCCAAAGTCGGCGCTCAACCGACTGAGCCACCCAGGCGCCCCTCTGATTTTTTTTTTGACCCCCTCCACCCCTTTCTGGTGCCCGATGATTGAACCCCTCGTTTTTCTTTAATCCTGCACTATACCGTTTGGCTTTCTGGTAACTGGGAGACGGTGATTGTGTTCTGCTCATCTTTGGTTGAAGCTCCTGAGGAAGAATGATTTACTCGGATGACCCATACTAGGCAGCGAGTGTCCCTGAATCCTTCCCTACCCATTCCTTTGTGTTAAGGATCTCTCTTCCCTCAGATTCCTCGGCTGTGGGCCTCTGGCTAAGTCTCCTAGTTTCCAACCTGTTCCTGGATTCCCTGCCTCTCTTCTTCACACGCCACCCCTGCGAGGTGTTTTGGCTTCTAATTCTTCCTTAGACGGTCTGTGGCTAAGTTTCAGTGTGATGAGAGGATCCCTTTGCCTACGTCACGTGCCGAAGCACATTCAGCCCCCCCCCCCCCCCCCCCCCCCGTCCTCATCCTCGGCTTCTTCCTCGTGGTCGTTGGTGGGCAAAAGAGGCCCATCAGAGGCAGAGTCACGGACGCAGTGAAACCTCGTGACCTCTGTGCCGTAGGACACAGGAAGATTCCGAAGATTGTCCTGTCAGCTTACATCTCATTGGCCGAGGTGTCGTCTTCTGTGTCTTGTTGGTTCTCACACGTAGCCAGTTCCTGACGGGAGAACGGCTCTGTGTGTTGCCTCTTCAGCACAGACACTGGACTTGGTCCGAGAAGAGACGGACAGGGAGCCCCACTGCTCCGCCGGGCACCAGGAGTGTCTGAGGAAGGGATGTATGGACTCTCAAGAGGAGGACAGGGTTGGGGGAGCAGAGGGGACACAGACTTGTGGGAATCTGCACGTGGTCTACCCGGTGACAGGGACAGACTGCTCAGGTTTGAGACTCTACTCTGGTCTGGGAAGGATCTCCTTTCCCTGAGGCTGACCAAACTGAAAGCGGTTGCATCTGATAACGGTTGAGGTGTTAGCTGCTTGCTAGGTTTTTTTCTTGCCCTTTGTGTTTCCCACTATTATTGTTTTACTAGAAACCGCCACCCTTGAAGCTGTGGGACAAGAGGACATGGATAGAATAGGTAGTGAAGCTGGTGCAGTGACTTCGAAGGTCATATTTTGGCTTGGTGGCTTGGGTAGAAGGCCGGGACCCGCCCATCAGGAGTCTTGGTATCTTTGAGGTGATGGGAGACACTTTGCCACCCTGCGGCTGGCCCCAGTGTCGGCCCCTATGGGGGGCATGGTTTGGAGCCTTACATTTGGGTTTTGGAGGAGCTGGAGCAGAAGCCATCGTTGTTTCAGATCAGTCTTCTCTTTTATTCCAGCGGTGATGCTTTTTCAGATACAGAATTACGACCATCTTCGGGTTCACTACATTCTCCTCTCAGGTGGATTATTCTCTGATGGGTCTCATGTGCCCACTTGAATTTCCAAAGTTAACTGTGTGTCTGCATCTCGATTACACACAGTTCTTTAGGATTCTCCTGCTTGTCAGCTCCTCTCTACTTTTTCTGGTGGTTGTCATTCTTTCTAATACTGCTAAAACTTCTTTAACTTCACTACTGGTATTTTTCCTCATTTGCAAAGATTAAAGATTTTTTTAGATGGCGGACCATTTTCCCTTGAAGGGGGATGTTTGGAAACTTGCTCTTTGGCTGACTTGCTACGGAACCTTTGTACAGTCTATCGACTAAGCCAGAGAGGTAAACCCAGAGCAGGTGGACCCTGATGGAGGACAGGGAGAGATATCTCCAGCAATGGCTGTGTGGGCTCAGATCCCCAGCCAGCCAGCCAGCCAGCCAGCCATGGGGCTTGGGGTCTTCAGCAGTTGATGCCTGCCTGCCTCCGCCATTCGCTCCATGTGTATATATTTTTAAAAACACCTTCTTTGAGATAGAGTTCATATACCATGTAATCCATCCATTTAAAGCATACAATTAAATGGCTTTTAGTATATCCATAGAATTGTGCGATTATCCCCATGGTGAATTTTAGACCATTTTCATTACAACAGAAGAAAGCCCTGCACCCACTAGCAATTACTCCCCATTCTCCTGTCCCTCTGCCCAGACAACCACTGGTCTACTTTTTGTCTCTATAGATGTCTCTGTTCTGGACATTGCATATAAATGGAATCATATAATAAGTGACTTTTATGACCACTTTTGTGACTGGTTTCATTCACTTAGCATCATGTTTTCATGGTTCGTGCATGCTGTGGACCATATCAGAACTTCATTCCTTTTTGTAGCTGAGTAGCATTCCGTTATATGGATATAGCATGTTTTGCTTACTTTCTTCCATGGATGGACATTTAGGTGGTTTCCACTTTCTGGCGGTTGTAAATAGTAACACTGAGAACAGTCCTGTACAAGTTTGGGTTTGAACATCAGTTTTTATTTTGGGTGCATATCTAGGAGTGAAAGTGCTGGGTCATGTGTAAATCTGTGTTTCACTGTTGAGAAACCATCAAGCTATTTTCCAGAGTGACTGTATCATTTGACATTCTCAACAGTGTATGAGGGTTCCAATTTTTCCACCTCACCAACATTTGTCCCCCCCCCCCCTTTTTTTTAATTACAGTCCTCCTAAGAGGTGTGAAGTAGTATCTGACTGTGGTTTTGATTTGCATTTCCCTACTGACAAAGGATTTTAAGGATTTTTCCTTGTACTTGTTGGCCATTTGTGTATCTTCCTTGGAAAAATGTCTGTTGAAATCTTTTGCCCATTTAAAAACAGCTCTGTGTCTTTTTGTTGTTGAGCTACTGTGTTTTGGTAAATAAACTTTTACAGGGCCGGGGATGGAGTGAGGCAAGTGAGACAAGGTTGTACAAGTGCAGGGTCAGATCCTGTCGTTATTTCAAATGTTGGTTGGTGTTTTGTTCATGATATTTTGGCGTTAGGATTTTTTTTTTTTTAAATACTGCACTAAAAAATTAATGGCTGGGTGTTTTTGATGTCGGTTAAATTTTGCGCCAGAGGCTCGCCGCAATGCGGTCCCGGTCACTTAACTCTGGCAGGAAAACAGTTTGGGCCGCAGTTGACAAATGCGCAGCCCTGCCACCGCAGGAACGACCCGCTCCCCGCGCTGTTCCACCCCTCCCGCGGCGGCCGCGCACTGTCGCTGCACTGTTCCCGCACTGCCTGCGGGCCTCCCGGGTACTCCCGTCGCGGCCTCTTGCCTTCCAGCGTCGAGCTCGGCTTGCACCCCCACGGCCAGCCAGCGGCGCGGATGCCGGGTGGTCTGGGTCCCTGCTCCCTGCACTGCGCCCCGTTGCCGCGAAAACGCTGGGCCCTGAACGACAGGTGCCTGGGGGCGCGCTGCCGGCCGCTGGGGGAGTCGGCAGAGTGGAAGGACGGCGGGCGTACAGCCCAGGTGCCCTTCGGCACCTCCACCAGCCCACTCTTTATTTTGCCCAACTCTGTCGAGCCCGCTTTTTCTGCCCCGAGTAGATGCCCACTTCTCCACTCGTTTCAGGGCAGCGGGGAGGCGTGGGGAGGCGTGGGGCGGCCACGCTGCTGGGCGTGTGAGTGCAGCGGGCAGATGCTCCCACTGCCGCGGCCGCATGCGTCCCTTTGAACCGCAGCGAGTGCGAACGCCGGGCGGACCGCGGGCACCTCGGCGCTCCGCCCCCGCGGGCTGGGGCCGCGCGCTGCGCGGGGGCGTGATAGCGGGGGCGGATGCGCATGCGCACTGGGCGCGTGCCGCGGCAGCGGGGGCGGCCGGAAGCGAGACGTGTCTCCTGGGCGTGGCTTGGCGCTGCAGTTGCCGCAGTTGCCGCAGTCTCCGCAGTCGCTGCAGGCGCGAGCTTGGGTGCAGGCGGCCCCGATTGAGCTTCGACTTCTCGACGGACGGACTGACGGACGGACGGACGCGATGCCGCGCTCCCACAGGCCTCCACCAACCGCCCAGCGGCCCGCCAACGCCACCGGCAATGCCACCGGCAACGCTGCCGAGCCCAAGCCCGAAGGCGGCAGCCTGGCCACGACTTTCAAGATTTTTCTCCTTTTTGCAGGACTTATGGTTAAAGTTCCTGTGGGGCTGTATTTTTCCTGCAAGTTGCTCCTTTTCCAAAGTCTCCTGTTAATGTCTCCTGACGACAGTGGCTTTTATGCGACCATTGTCGCAGTGGTGGGGTTGCATGTGGTGCTCGCAGTTTTTGTCTTCATCGTGTGGAAGGAGGGCATGCCTGACTGGCAGGAAAACAAAAACGAGTAGAGCAGCTTCGGAAGCTGCAAACGCGGGGGGTGGGGAGGTACCTAAGCGGGGTGGGGGGGCTTCCTTCGTTTACTGTCCGTGTTGAAAAACGTGTCTTTTTTTGTGCGCTTCAGGGGCAGGGTGGGCGGGGAGGGAAATTAAGTATTTACTGCAGCTAAGACTCCAGTAAAATTGCGGGTGGGGGGGGAGGGCTGACCTTTTTCTTGACCGCCTGTTACGTGCCCAGTGCTTTTCGTTAAAGACATAATGTTTTTGACTGAGGATCCTGTTGGACTGATGTAAATATATTAATGCCTCAGTGGAAAAAGCTCGGAGGAAGTAACACTGACTTGTAGAAGTAGAATTTCTTCTTAAGATAAGTGTCGTGACATAATTTTTATGGCTTGGCTCAAGCATCAGTTTTCAGAGTGCATGTAAGTATCGCTGCGCAAACCCCCACTGCGCGGTAGTGTGATCCGGGGTTCGCGGTGGAGCTGCCGGTAGCCTGAGTGCGTGGTCTTGTGTTCCCGGTGGATTGATTAGTTAGTGCGCGTGATTCTTGGACCAGTCTGCGTAACGTCGGTTCCTAGCATCTTACTCGTTGTATTTTTCGGTGTCTTATTGTAGGTGAAAATTGAGGCGAATTAGTTATTTCAGATTAAGACCGTTTGAGTTACGCTGCGGCGAGGGGCCGCGGATGTAAATTACTGCAGTTTTAAGATTTTGGTTAGTTTGTCTCTGCAGTACGCGTTAAACAATGACCTCATTCTGACGCAGTTTAAGGACGTGACTTCCATCTACAAATGATTTTTTTCCCCTACTGTTTTCCATTTGTTTTTCAGTAGTAGCATTTTGGCAAATCTGGGCGAATAGGTATGAAATTCTAAAGGAGCAATATCCACTCGTACAGTGGAATATTGAGACCAATGTAAGAATGTAGATTAACTTCCACCTTTTGATTGGAAATTAATATTGTTAATATTAGATGAATATTAAGACTTTTATTTGAGTTCAGGTTTTGCCTGCTTTATCTGCTGATTATTTGTAGATTTTTATACTTGGACTATTTTTTAATTCATAATCTTACAAAAATGTAGATTTTGCTGTGGGGCTTAATGGTCTCACCAACACTCATGTTTCTGACCCTTATTTTGATACTTGATTTGAGAGGGGAGGTAAAAATATGGTAAAACAAGTCCAAAAAATGGACTTGGAATAAGGAAATGTTTACTTGTTCCTTAAAAGCCAAATAAATTAATCTGGAGTAAGAAATACACAAAGTTGCTTGGGCTTGGTCCCATTTTTGCATCTAAATGTTTTATTTATGTAAATTGTTTTCAAAAGATGCATTCTGCACATACGTAAAAATATCCTTAATGTGTACTGTCGTTTTGATGGTTACGTCTTGTGGAGATCATGTAGACCTTTTCTTCTTTTCTGAGACCCTGGTTTTCCTTTCTTCCCAAACCCCTCTCCCCACATATTATCTTATTTTGCTGAATCCTCCCACCTCTTTGGCCACCTCTCTCTGAGAAGGGACCGCTCTCCTCAGCTAGTCCTCCCTGACACCTACCCCCCATTCTCAAACTGAGTTCCTTTTTTCCCCCCTCCAGATGGATAGATTGCATACATTTAACTTCAAAAGTGGGACTCCTTGATTAGTTGATTTTCTGCCCCCCCCCCAACCAATCTTTATCACAAGTGGCTCTGCTATACAAATAATCTTGGCACAAATGCAGGCGAAAATGAAAATATTTAATTATTTGTGTCGTGTCTGTTTAGCCTCATTGATGCTACTCACAGAGATGTGGATGTGCTGTTACTGCTTTCTAACTCTGCCTACTACGTGGCCTAGTAAGTTGCTTTTTGATTTAAAGCTTTTTAATTGTTATTTTAATTTAAGTCAACTTCCTTATTAGAATTCATGACAAAAAAATTAAGAGTCTGGTTTTGTTACATAGTTTAAGGAACTTCACTGAACTTCTTTACCTCATATAACTGTTCTTATCAACTTGAAAATGGGATTTTAGAGTTGTAATCAGTATTTATGTTTTTTCAGTATTTAAGTATTATATATTTTCCATGTTTTGATGTACTCCATACTTTTAATGTAAATGACTCTACATTATTTTTTATTACTCTACAGTAAACAGTTCCCCATCTTTTAGCACTGAAATACTTCCTTTTTTTTTTTTTTTTTTCCCCGTTAGGAATGATACAGTTGTCATTGTGCAGGTAATTGTATATGTGTGTGCACACACATGCACACACCTGCTTCTCTTTGGTTAAAAGGGTATGATGAATTACAGTACTTCTGTGGTTTATCAGATCTCCAATAAGGCTACCAATTAACAATGCCACTAGCAAAATTACAAGCACTTCCTCATTAGCCTTACCAGAATCAGGTTTTGTTTTGTTTTGTTTTTCCTGTTAAGTAAATACTCTCTTTTTGGACTTGTGTGACTCTGAATGGTCATTTTTTTTTTTTTTTTTTTTTTTAGTCATTGGCCCAGGTGCCCATTGAGGTTAATGTATGGATTTTTTATTCTTGATTTCGGATATCAGATGTATCTGTTATTATTCACAGATACATGCCTTTAGTGTAGTACGTACGTGTTTACCTGCCTTTTAGGTTAAGTTTTAGGTTGGTTGGGTTTAAAAATTTTTATAAAACAAATTACATTTTGTAATTCATTTTAATGTAAGATGTAAGCTGATTGTTACTTAGCTTTTGAACTGTATATATATGTTAATGCCATTTCATCTAGTTTTTATAATTTTTTTTTTTTAACGTTTATTTATTTTTGAGACAGAGAGAGACAGAGCATGAACGGGGGAGGGTCAGACAGAGAGGGAGACACAGAATCTGAAACAGGCTCCAGGCTCTGAGCTGTCAGCACAGAGCCCGACGCGGGGCTCGAACTCACACACCGCGAGATCGTGACCTGAGCCGAAGTCGGCCGCTTAACCGACTGAGCCACCCAGGCGCCCCTCATCTAGTTTTTAAAATGTTTAGCCTTTTATCCCATAGTGTATTATGCCCTGGAATATTTTAACTGTATAGAAGTTGCTACTGTTTCAGCTGACAAACCAAATATGCTTTTGATTTTAATCCTGTTTTTACTCCCTTTTCTTTTATCCAGTTATGATGATGAAGTTGATAAGGTAAACCAGTATCAACGACTAAGTCTAGAAGACCTGGAAAAAATAGAAATAGGTAAATGTTAACATGCTAATCAACTCCTCGAAAGCAAATACGGTTTCTTGCATCCAAGAATGGGTCACTTTGAGCAAGCACTGTAGCATCCTGGACCCAGAAAGGGATATTGATACTATACTGCAGGTAGTCTAATTTTTAGGACTCTCTTCTGTTCCTTAGAGACTAGTGATGGATAGAGTCTAATAACTGTTTAATACTTACCTTGTGAAGATTAACCCAGGGATCAAGAAAGTTTACATATTTGAAACTGAAGAAGAGTTTTTATGTAGTCTCATCAAACCGAATGATCACAGTAAGCTTGTATTTTGTGTGTCCTCATTTAGAAGAAATGAGAAAAGTGCTAAATAGCTAATGATGAGTAAGTGTTGGTATTTTGGAGCTAAACAAGTGAATGTTATATGAATCGTTTAAACATCTTCATTTGGGTTTTTAGGTCCTGAACCCACTCTTTTTGGTAAGCCAAAGTTCTCCTGCATGCGACTGCACTACAGATACAAAGAAGCAAGTGGCTATTTCCACACACTGAGAGCTGTAATGCGCAATCCAGAAGAGGACGGGAAAGGTAATGAAGAGATGCCTGTATTCAGGGATAGCTTTTGATCTGCTCTTAAAAATCCAGGTGGAACTGGGGAAAGTACACACCATTACAAACGGAATGATCCAGGAAAACCGCTTGGAGCCTCGCAACCTTCACATAGCAACTTTGTCCCCAGCAAAGCAGGGAAGTTACTTGAGCTGATGTAGCTCTGGCAAGGGTATCTGATGGGAGATCTGTGTGTTTGGCCATATGGGTGCCAGGCCTTTCCCCCAACACAGGTGCCTCTCGTGGACACTCGTCAGGGACCGTTCCTGTCTTGTTCGTGGCTGTTGCCTTGGTGTCTAACACAGGACAAATGAGAAGAAACTTTTAATTCCAGTTGATTTGGGTCTTTTGCCCTTTATTAATTTTAGAACAACAAAAAAATTTGTTTTAGGACATTTTAAATTAGCGGGGGAGACTAATGAACAAGAAGCAGTTTTCTGTAAATCGCAGCAAGTACATTTGTATTTAAGCGTTAAGACCGCACGTTTCATTCAGGGTTCTGAATTACAAGTGCTGTTTTTTTCATCTGTTTTTGGAGAGATTGTCAAGCAGTTGTATTTGGGTTTCAGATACCCTTCAGTGCATTGCGGAGATGCTGCAGATAACCAAGCAAGCCATGGGATTAGATGTACCTATAATTGAGAAAAAACTTGAGAGGTAAGTACAGTACTTTGATTTTCTGAACAATGAGACAGTGTTATTCAGAGTCTTACTCCTTTAGAAGTATCTGCAAGGTGGGGAGAAATCTGTGATAATGTATTGGTATTTAGGCTGGGAAGTGTCCCGTTTTTGTGGATCAATAAGTAATGCTTTTTGTTTGAATCTGAATGCTCTCTCTTGAGAGTAGATCTAAGCAATACATTACTTGTGGCCATAATTTAAACAACTGTGTAGAGAAAATGACAAGCCAGTATGTTTTATTTATTTTCTTTTAAATATATTAAAAAAATTTTTTTGGGGGGGGGGGCGCCTGGGGGGCTCAGTCGGTTAAGCGTCCGACTTCGGCTCAGGTCACGATCTCGCACTCTGAGTTCGAGCCCCGCGTCGGGCTCTGTGCTGACAGCTCGGAGCCTGGAGCCTGTTTCAGATTCTTTGTCTCCCTCTCTCTCTGACCCTCCCCTGTTCATGCTCTGTCTCTCTCTGTCTCAAAAATAAATAAATGTTAAAAAAAATAATAAAAAAATTAAAAAAAATTTTTTTTTTACGTTTATTCATTTTTGAGAGAGAGCACAAGCAGGGGAGGGGCGGAGAGAGGGAGACACAGAATCTGAAGCAGACTCCGGGCTCTGAGCTGTCAGCACAGAGCCCGACGTGGGGCTCGAACTCGCAAACTGTGAGATCATGACCTGAGCCGAAGTCGGATGCTCAACCGACTGAGCCACCCAGGGACCCCAAGCCAGTATGTTTTAAACACCAGTGGTTTCTGAATTTGGGGAAGGAATGAATGCCTGTGAAGAGATTTACATTAAAATTTGGATTTTCTGTCTAATCACATTTCATGGTTCACATTCCACTAAAGAGAGCCACTTGGTCATCTAGAGAATAATTGTTAGGTCTTCTGTTAGTAGAGAGAATTGTTCCAGTAGCGCTTTAATAACATCCTAGTTGTTCTGAACATGCTCGTGACCAGCAATCTCACACGACCAGCAAGAGTCAAACGTACATACTGAGACATGTGGCAAACAGCGATACTTTTTTCTGACATTCGTAGCTGTCACGAGGGATGCCAAATGAGAAAACGCTACGTTAAATAGCCCGTATCTTTTTAAATAAATGTAGGTAAATCACAGAAAACAAGGAAAATTTTCCCTCCCTCCCATCCGAATTCAGCCAACTGGAATGCGTGCAGGCAGCTTTAGTCAAGATGCTATAGATTCCCATTTATGGGCCTGTTGTCTTTGCTGGTCCTTTAGATTGTGGATGTGGTGGACCTGCCCCCAAGGTGACTGTAGTAGTTTCTCCCCTCCCCCTGCCACCCTCGTTTCTGTTACCTGTTGTCGGCCACGGTCTGGAAGCAGGTGGTCTTTCTCCTGACCCATTGTCAGGTCAGTAGTAGCCTAAGTCACGATGCCTACGTCGTTCACTGCATCTCATCGTGTAGGCATTTATCATCTCCCATCATCAGAAGGGGGGCGGGGGGGAGTACTGTACAAGAAGGTATTTAGAGACTATGTTCATATAACTTTTATTACAGTATTATTGTCTTACTGCTGTTGATCTCTTACTGTGTCTGGTGTATAAATTAAACTTTATCATAGGTGCGTATGTGTAAGGAAGAACCCAGTATATATACAGGGTTTAGTCCAGTCATGGCGTCAGATGGCCACTGCGGGCGGCTTAGAATGTACCCCCCACAGATGAGGGGATAACTGCTGTTGCCTGAATTTTAGGTGTGGTTTTGGGGGGAACTTTTTGTGCTTAATTCTCAGAATACCCCAAAATGCAGGTTGAGGCAACCATTAGGATGCTTCTCTCCCTTGCCTTCCTCTGCTGCCTCCCCCTCCTCTGAATGCCAGAGAGAACTCAGTTGAAGGAAACATGAGATAATTACAGTCAACTTTAAAGACAAAAGGTTTGATCCCAAAGAACCCAATATGATGAATCTAACGATCGTGAAGAGCTTCACGGAGTCAGACTAAGATCTTACAGGTGGTGTGTTTCCAGGGACTGGCTGTTCGGTGCATGGCCTGCTTGAGGATGGTAAGGGCAGGACGCTGCTTGCTGGACTTGGGGTTAAAGTCACACGGCCAGGCCACTGTTCCCACTCAGAACTTGGGGACAACTTGTCGACGCTGTTTCCAGAGGCTTCTGCTGCCCAGTGGTCAACTGCTTCACACTGGTTGCTTCAAAGACTTCATACCGAAAAGAATATCTCATTAATTGTCTTTTAATAGTGATTATATGTTGAAACGATACAGTATCTTAATATACACAGAAGATTATCAAAATCTCGTGTTTTTAGTAGTGGCTAGAAAATTATATTACTGTGTAGCTCACAATTACCATACAGCTCACATTTCTATTGGACAGTACTATTGTAGCCTCAGTTCCAAGGGATTATAGGAGTTTAAGAAATTGGGTCCAATTAAAGGAACCGTTTTCATTTACATTAGTAATTGGAACTGGCATATTGGATTTCACAGGGGACTTTTTTTCTCTTCTCATTTGTAGGAAGAGCAGTAAACCTCACGAAGACATCATTGGCATCAGATCTCAAAACCAAGGCTCTTTGGCACAGGGAAAAAATTTTTTAATGAGCAAATTTTCATCTCTAAATCAAAAAGTGAAACAGACCAAATCTAATGTAAATATTGGCAATCTACGAAAGCTAGGAAACTTTACCAAACCTGAAATGAAAGTTAACTTTCTAAAACCAAACTTAAAAGTAAATCTCTGGAAATCAGATAGTAGTCTGGAAACCATGGAGAACACCGGTGTGATGGATAATAAAGTCCAGGCAGAGTCGGATGGGGAAATGTCTTCAGATAACGACTCCTACCACTCTGATGAATTCCTCACAAATTCCAAGTCTGATGAAGACAGACAGCTAGCTAACTCCCTAGAGAACGTAGGGCCAATAGACTACGTTCTTCCGAGTTGTGGGATTATTGCTTCAGCACCTCGATTAGGCAGTCGGTCCCAGTCTCTCAGCAGCACGGATATTAGCATTCACGTCCCTCCAGAGGGTGCCGCTCACGGAAGTGGTTTTGGAAAAGGCCAGGAGTCCCCTTTGAAGAAGAGCCCTTCTGCCGACAACATACACGTACTGACTGGCTTTGCCAAGCCTGTGGATATTTACTGCCACAGATTTGTACGAGATGCACAAAACAAAATGACCCGGCCATCAGAAGCGGGGTCTGTTTCTCAGCAGGCCAGTGAGGAGGGAAACCAAGTGACCAGTCAAGTTTCTAATGAAGAAACACAGTCTGAATCAACAGAACCGCTACCTTCTCGACCGTCTCAGTTAGACGTGGCTTTTTCCGCAAGCGGCCCCCAGTATTTGTCGGTTGAACCCGTGCATCCGGTTGGATCTCAGAAGACCCCGGGCTCTGGCTCCAGCACGCGGGAGTTGGAGACCGGGCTTCCGGTGACTCCTTCTCCTTCAGAGGGCGCTGGCAGCAGGGCAGTCTCCCCCTTTGCGAAGATCCGAAGTTCCATGGTCCAGGTGGCGAGTATTACCCAAGCCGGGTTAACCCAGGGGATAAACTTTGCGGTGGCCAAGGTCCAGAAGAGCCCTGCAGAGTCTGAAGTGGTCCAGGAAGTCCGGCAAAACGAACTTAAAAATATGTTTACACAATGCCAGACACGAATAATTCAGATTTAGTTTTTAGCTGCAAAGAATCCTTTGGCGTTCGTTTGACCCAAAAAGAGGTTTCACGCGTGAGGCAATTTTAACCTTCGTGGTCTTTGAAGCTAGGGATCGCAAATCCTAATTGTGTTTATCGGGAAAGGTTTTAAAAGGAGTGTGAACTTGAGCAGATGTCCAGATTTGAGAGCCACGACAATAGAAGTGCGTCATCCCCGAAGGGTGCACACGTGAGTAGCTCATACACTACGGAGCGGTGTCTCTCTGGAAGGAATTTCGGGATAATTACTTGGGGACAGAATAACCTGAACGACCCTTCTTGGGAGTGAGGTGGGCGGGTGGCGTGTGCAAGTAAACACGGAAAGTACACACGTGGACACATGTAGGGGAATAGCCTCTTCCACCATGTTTTTGTTCTGTCCGTTCTTTTGTGTAAATACATTTAGTTCTTAGTGACTTTAGAGTTACTAGTACAAAGGAGCGTTTGAATATAAAACCTACTAACTTAGTTTTGATGGCTTAACCATCCCCTAGAAAGATTAAATTGAGGGTTATTGGCCCAAGAAGGGTATGCCCATCTGATGCATTCCCCGTAGCCTAAATTTAAAATATTTTGCTTCCTTCTGCACCCCGAAGTCTAGGATTAAGACTTGTCAGTCATGAAACCTGAGACACCAGATGTGAAGATCAGCACCTTAAATTTTTGCTGTTTTCAGGAGTGTGAGACTGCGTTTATTAGATACTGGTAATTCTTGAGTGTTCAAGTCGTCATTTGTTGCAGGGAGGCATTCCTTAATATCTTGTGTTCGCTGAAAAGTATTAAAGGTTCAGCTGAAGCACAGCGGTGCTGAAACTGATTACAGGACTTCTAATCCTGACCACGTGGAACCACGGCCCCAGAAGGGCCCCTACACAACAAGAACGTTCTTACAAACAAGTTCTGGTTTGTCTGGTATCTTTAGAGCCTTACTCTGTTGAAGGGTTTCTCAGCTAAACATTATGTCTGTTGTAACTTTGATAAGTATTTCCACGTTTGTTATTTATTAGTGGTATCTTTTTTTTTTTTTTTTGAAGTGTCGAATCTTGTGACTATTTAAAATAAAAGACCATTGTAATTTAATGTGACAGTGTGTATGAGGAGTCCTTGAATAACATTTTAAAGATAAGGGTTTGGGGCGCCTGGGTGGCTCAGTTAAGCAGCCGACTTCAGGTCGTCACGATCTCAGCGTTTGTGAGTTTGAGTCCTGCGTCAGGCTCTCCATTCTCAACGTGAAGCCTGCTTGGGATTCAGTCTCCCTCTCGGTCTCGAACATTTAAAAAAAAAAAAAAAAAAAAAAAAAAGTCACAGCCCTTCTAGAATTCTAACCCCCCCCACTTTTTTTTTTTTAATTTGGGAGAGTGGGGAGATAGAATCTTAAGCAGGTTCCACGATCAGTGAAGGGCCTGACCCGGGGCTCGATCTCACAATCTTGGGATTATGACCTGACCTGAAACCAAAAGTTGGACGCTTAGCCGATTTAGCCACCCAAGTGCCCCTTCGTGACGATGAAGCACATCGCAAATTTTAAACACCCGAACACTGAATGCTTTAATCCTGTTCTCAGGCAGCTTCTCTTCTGGGTCTTGAGATGCTAAAGTGTCCCACAACGGGAGAGAGAAATGCAAGCAAAGTCAGGTGATAAAACGTATCTTTTAAGCTCCACAGAATTCGTTCCAAAGAGATTTTTGAAAAATAAAGCAGCATTTAATTCCAGTGAGGGTACTATGTCCGGTTTCCTGGTGATTCACGTAGAGGTAACAATCCCGTGAGGTCCAGTGTGTAGGCAAAGGACAAGGGAGTTCCGAAGCCCAGAGTTCCAGGCTGTCTTACCCAAGTGGGACGCCAGGAAGACACAGTTGACAGTAACAGTTTTCTACCAGGAGGAAGTGGGATCTTTTCCCCACACGTCCCAGGGGAAGAGTCTTACAATTCATGAAAAACAACCCCAAGTACTGGTCATTTGGGAAGTTTTATTTATTTGAAAGAGGGTTTTCCTTTCAGGGGAACTCTTCTGCAAAATCAAGCAAATCATGTACTTCTCTTTGGTAAATTACAGTTCACGTTGGCACAGTAATCACAGGGTAACTAATCTACTCTCTTGAATTTTATTCTCACAGATCCAGTTGAGTGTTCGTTTCATTTCTAAAACTTTAAGGAAGTCTAGTCTACCAGTTATAAAAATGAAAACCAGTTAGAATTCTAAATATAAACATTATTTACATTAGTTTATAAAAATAGATTTGAGTTTAGGAAAAGTTAAACAACTAGTAATTTTCACTTCAGTTAAGCATAACGAATTCCTTGGTTTT
Source organism: Neofelis nebulosa (assembly GCF_028018385.1). NCBI lineage: Eukaryota > Metazoa > Chordata > Mammalia > Carnivora > Felidae > Neofelis > Neofelis nebulosa. The sequence continues at coordinate 80,796,618 of NC_080794.1, forward strand.
CAAGGCAGACCCTGTTTCCTCGTTTAGCTGTGTCAATTTGGAGTGGGGGGCAGACTTCGGGAATTATTGAACTGGTCTCTCGCACTTCCCACTGTGTAAGTTGCTGCCTAAGAAAACCATCTTTATACGTTACCACTGATGGCTTCTAGCAAAAGTGATGGTCTAAACTTGCCAAACCTTTCTGATACCACAATTTCCCTACTACACTGTACTAAACTGCTTTCTGTTAGTTTAAAAACTTTCATGTTACAACTGTAATGGGTCTGGGACAAACTTACCATAGCTTTATCAGGTATTCCTGGACTAGCAGATAATGTTAGTTGAACTAACTCATCTGGAACTAATGGAGAAACTGAGATAAAAGTTCAAAATCCAATACAATCATCAAAGCCACTAAATGACCATTAGGAAAAACAATTTAAAACTTTATTTTCTACAGAAGGCATCTTTTTAAAAGTTAACTGTTTGCTCTCTTCAGATCTGGGCAAGATAGCCTATCCCAGGCCAGCAGCGTTCCCCTAAACAAACCCCATGAAACAGTGGTTCCCAAATGCACCGGGGTGAAGTGAGAAAAATAAGGACAATGTAGTGTTTTGTTGTTTTTGAAAAAGCTGTGTTTATTCCATTTCAAGGACTGTCCTTCGGAGACTGTCCTTTTAGGAAGAAACAAATGGCAATACAGGGGTTTCTTTCAGATTACTTGGCAAAACATATTGGCAACCCTGTCCCCCAAATTTTTGGAAACATTACTGGTCCATGAAATCCAAAAGTCTGGGAACCACTGCCACGTAAAAAGACTAATTTTGTAGGTTATTAACAACTGTTAAATGCGGGGGGGGGGGGGGGGGAATCTGTGGCCAAATGTTTGGGAAATGATACTGCAGAATCTCACACGGTCGTGTGAATTAATGGCAAGTACACCCCATTCCCCAAACCTGGACCACTAACCACGTTCAGACCCACCGTTAATTGGAAACATGTAAAAATCTGAAGCGAACAACCCTTCTGACTTTGGAATTCCAACAATTTTCTTCAAATGAAGTTGACATGAGCATTTCAACAGAGTCTGGCCTATGACTTAGCTGAAACTAAGGAAATGGTATAATCGGCAACATTATCAATATTAAACTTTTAATATCAAATACATTTTTGTACATTGTTACTAATTTATATAATTATAAAACAATCAAAAGCTCCATAAAATCAGTAAGGTAAAAGCCCTTACTGAATATTATATAAACTTCAGATGTTACCAGGCTTCATTTCAGGAAAAGTCATTGGTTTTTGATACAAATTATCTACAAAACAATGTGGTATAAATGGCATTTGAATTTTACAATAATGTGGCTACAACTTGCCCTCTACTCTCATAAGTGTCAGATCTTTAAAGTTCATTTCCGTTCACACATTTCTGCTGTTGAAGCCTGGTTCTTCTTAAAGACTCTAGCTGCTTTGCTCTCAGCCATCGTTCCCTAGACAGCGTTGTCTGACCGGCGCTGAGAGACAGAAACCTGGAATGAAACACAGAAATAGATGGAAGTCTAGACTTAGGGCAGTCTCTAGTTCTCTTTCCTTCTCTCTCTCTCTTTTTAAAGAACCTAGGAATCCTGGGTTAGAGGTCAACACCATCTGTTAGCTACACGGCAGTCAAGAGCCCAGTTAGACTTCCACAGAGGGATCTTTGAAGCTTCGAGCCAAAGAGCAAGCCCGTCCCACCGCAGCGGTCACTTGCCAAACCATCCCCCTCGCTAAGCACTTTCGCAAGGTGTTCTAAAGAAGAACATCTTCCATTTGTAGAAATCCGCCTCTGTTACTCCCCCCAGTCGGGAGGTTCGTACACGGCTTACTAAACAAAGAAGCAATTCACGGACACATCATTCCTCACCGAGCAACAATGAGCAACTGGTGGAGGTCGTCCGCGGTGATGCTCTGAGGGTCATTCTTGCGCATTTCCACAAAGTCATCTTCGACCGCCTGTATCGAGAGAGGAAGCGGACTTTAAGACGACTGCTTCTGGAAAAGCGACATGCATTCCGCAGGGAAAGCGAGAGTAACACGGGCCACCGGCCCCGATTCTGAGGCCGCGGAGACCAGAAGGTAGCGGACAGAGGCGCACACGTCACACGCGGGGCTGTCGCTGCTGACGGAACCGGGGCCCGGCAAGGCAGACGTCCCGGTCGGCAGTGTGCGTGGCCTACGGGGAAGAGTGACGTCACCACAGTGGCGGAGCGAGGACCTCTGAAAACTCTCTCCCCCATTAAAGGGCACAAGAACGGGAGGAAACGATACGAAAATCTTCTTCGAGAGCTGAAAATTAACCAGAATACAGGGAGCATTTGTTCCAGAAAGACACAACACGAGGCTGTGAGTCATTTCAGCTTGCCCTATCTATCCCCTGGCCCCAGCAGCCCTGACGAGGGAACTCTCGGCCACTGCTGGAGAGGGTCCTCTCAAAGCACCACACGGGAGAACGGTCGTGGTTTGACTGGCGGTTCCCCGGGAGAACCCACCTGCGAGGTGGTCTTCATTCAGCCTGACTCGGCCGGCCCAGTGTGAACAGCCTCTTCTCCCAGGGGGCTGACCAGAAACCACCAGAAGCCATTACCGATCGTCCCGGCCGCCTCACGCGTCGGGTACTAGTCGGGGCAAATACGCGGTTAACCGAAACCCTTAAAAGAAAAACCTAGGAAATGAGAGGTTTTTTCTCCCAGAGCCCCCAGCGGACAGATCTAGCCCCATCTCCCCGGGAACGCAGAAGGCCCCGTGTGTGTACAGGGAGCGGGCTCCAGGCCATCCCCTCTGAGTAGCCTCTTCTGGGTGAGCAGAAGGAGAAGCGTAGGTCACAGTCGTGACCTGCATGGCTGAGAGCAGGAGGCCTGTCCACACAAGACCCACAGCCCTCGCTCAGACTGAGACATCGCATCTGAGGAAATTAAGTTTCTGTCCGATCACTGACTGACCGCTAAGCCACATACCAAGAGCACACTTCACAGAATTCACTCAGAAGTCGCCGAACGACACGCCACCCCCCCCCGGAGGGGGGAGCAGCCCCCAGAGCAGGGCCAGCCGACTACGTAAAACATCTGGTTTTCCAAACAAAACTGAGGAGACGGGGAAGGAAACAAGAACGTGGGGCGCCCTTCACTGGGAACAAAGAAGGCAACAAACTGTCTCTGAGGAAGCCGAAACGTCGGCCTCACCAGGCAGACTTTAAATCCGCTATCTTAAATACATTCCAACAACCAGCGGAAACCACAGACAAAGAACTCAAAGAAGGGACGAGAACGTCTCCCCAAATAAAGAACCTCAACAGAGACAAATTCTTGCACAAAAACAACCAAAATTGAAAATTCACTAGAAGCGAGGCTCCAGAGCAGCTCTGCGCCGCAGGCAGAAGAAAGTCTCTGCGAACGCGCGGGAAGGTCGGATGCGAATGTCCGGTCTGCGGAGGAGACGGTAAAAGGGAGGGGGGGGAAACGAACGAATCCTCAGCGACCCGGGGGACCCGATTCCGCGTGCGAACACTCACATACGTACGGGCGTGTCGCGGGGAGAGGAGACAGAGGGGGGCAGAAAGAAACGTAAAGGAGTAACGGTCAAAACCTCACCAAATCTTTCTTTAGTATTTGTTTCGGAGAGGGCGCGAGAGGGGGACAGGGGCTCCGAAGCGGCTCCGCGCTGACAGCACAGTGCCCGACGCGGGGCTGGGCTCCCGAAGCAAGATGGCGACCCGAGAAGTCGTACGCTCGAGCGACCGAGCCACGCCGGGTGCCCCCAAAACCCACCAAGCCTCTTCAAGACTTTCCCAACACGTGCCCCGTCCGCACACCCAAGACGCCCCTCGAAGGCCAGCTCCCGGGGCTCCTCGGGGCTCCTCGCCTAGACGCGCCCCAGCCGAGCTGTCCAGGGCCAGAGAGAGTGCCGAAGGCGCGGGGGCAAAAGGACTCCCCGTGCGCCGAGAAGCTTCTCCTCAGACCCTAGCGGGCTTGTCAGAGACCGCGGGCCCGGAAGGCAACCGGAGGAACCGGTAGAGCTGAAAGAAGTCTCTCAACGGAGAACTCCACGTCCGGCGGAAGCGGTCTCCGGGAGCGAAGCAGAAACGAAGACAGGCCCAGGGAAGCAGACCTGCCCCACGGGAGCCCGAGCGGGCTCTTCGGGCCGGAGCGGAAGGGACCCCGCACGGTGACTCGCATCCACGCAAACGTCACCGGCGAAGGTGAGCACGCAGCTAAATACCAAAAGCGGGATGCAGGTCTCTTGCCTCGGGACTTTTCTCCTCCGACTTAAAGACGAGCGCACACAGCACAAACTGTAAAAGCGCCGGCGGAGAGCCAGGCCCGAGGGTGTGACGTGCGCGACAATAAAGCACGGGGGGGGGTACCGGGAATGGGGTTACAGTCGCCGTTTGGTACACGCTGCGACGGACCCCACACACACTGGGAGCCGCAGAACCCAGGACGGCTACTAGGAAGACAAACCGTAAAAACAAAGACGACACGGAAACCGCAACTGTATACAAGGGACGATTCCTCACGACACGATACGACACGACACGACACGACACGACGCCAGAGAACGAGGGAACCAAGGGCACGGGGGACCCGCAGGCACCACAGGGCGGTCACAGGACACGGGAGTCGATGCGACGGTCCGATTCCACACGGGGAAATCCCGTGTTCTGACCCAAACCCACCTTGGTGATTTCATCAGAAATGCTGTAATCCAGGAACCGCAAGAGGGTCAGATAAATGCGGAATTTGTTGAGCACGGACGGCAGCACCGCGGCCAGGAGGCTGTTGGTGTATTCCTCCATGTTGGGCGGGGCGAGCTGCGGCTGCAGGCGGATGTGGCAGTCGGCCTGCAAGGACAAAGGGCACAGTGCTTTCCAGGCTGCCACAGGGTCTGACGGTTCGGGGGGGATGCGTCACCTTATCGGCCCCTGCACGTATCAGAAAATACTCTTTACTAATGGGGGAAGGGCATGTTGTGTTTTTGGGGGGCTTGGGGGGTTCTGAGAGCGAGCGAGCACGCACACATGCGAGCAGAGGTGAGGGGCAGAGGGAAGAGCGGACGGAGGGGGGCAGGAAGGGAGGGAGAGAGACCCGTAAGCAGGCTCCACTCCCAGAGCTCGACAAGGGGCTTGATCCTATAACCCTGGGATCGTGACCTGAGCCAAAATCGAGAGGCGGACGCTAAACTGACAGAGCCACCAAGGCGCCCTGGGAGGGGTGGGGGTGTCACTTCCTAACACTGATTTACAAGCACGATGATTACCTCAGCAATACTCACTGGAGTTAGCCTTTGTTTGGTTACTTTTATTTCCTTAACAGTATAAGTATCAGTAAAAAGGGTATCAGTATAAAAAGGGAGCCCACCTCTAAAAAGCAGCCAATTAAAATGTTTTAGAGGTTTCCTCATCCTGGAATAGGTACTGTTTCTTACTGATCTGCATTTCTAAAAACCACATAACGTAACACTTTCCCAAAGAAAACTTACTCCTGGGCTATTTCATTCTTTTTTTTTTTTTTTTTTTTTTAATTTTTTTTTCAACGTTTATTTATTTTTGGGACAGAGAGAGACAGAGCATGAACGGGGGAGGGGCAGAGAGAGAGGGAGACACAGAATGGGAAACAGGCTCCAGGCTCCGAGCCATCGGCCCAGAGCCTGACACGGGGCTCGAACTCACGGACCGCGAGATCGTGACCTGGCTGAAGTCGGACGCTTAACCGACTGCGCCACCCAGGCGCCCCTGGGCTATTTCATTCTTACCCAGAGGCAATTTCTCGTAAGTCACAAGTGAACATTAGTTTCCAGAGAAACGACATACCTTTTAAGCAACTGGGCATACTTTTCAGCATTAAAAGATTCAAAATTAAAAGCTCTCTTCAGAAATCACGCTGATGATTTACCACAGCATTCCACCATAAGGCACAAAACTAATTACCACGTCATTAGGAACATTTTAAAAGCAACTCTAAAATACTTCTCACAGTAGACGACAGAAGACAGAAGACAGAAAACAATGGGATCGAGGCAGCAAGAACAAAGGTCTAGATGTTAATCAGGCAATTTACAGACAGCTTCTCCTCTCCAGGCCTGGATGTGGGAGTTTCGGCTACCAAAAGCTTTCCCTTGCTTGTGTTGTGATCTGCCGATGCCCAGTTCTTCGGAGAGGTTTTCATCCCCCAGGCAGGAACAAAATAACCAGTTCTCTCACTGACAATCAGCAGCCACAATTGTGAAACAAATTTAACTTACCAATAATAATAAGCAGTACCGAGAAAGAAAACAAAAATACAAATCCCATTCCAATGTAACCTCCCTCCATCTCAGAATGACTCCTCTTACCGGGAGGAGTGATCTCCCCTCCGAAGTGATAAAAACATTAATATTGCAGGGGAACTCCATGTGGTGGTAACTGAAGTCATAATCCACTTTCTGCCAAGTTATTAGGTTGCTCAGGGCAGTCACATTATGAACACCTAGAAAATTAAAAAAAATAATTTTTTGGTCATTTGATTTTAATCACCTAAAACTGGTTTTATGGACGCTGATTTTAAGACGTGAGGTTTCTACCTCTATAAAAAAAAGCGTCTGGGGCACCGTTCAACTAAATGTTCACTACGTTAACAGACACCACAGGCAATGCCGGGCAAACGTATTCTGGGGCCAAGATCCCCCACATCTACTCCAGCACCTGGCGTGCAACCGGGCCTAAGACAGGTTCCCAGTAAGCACGATCACTGTGTGTGGTGTCACAGGTCTGAAACAACAGAACTAAAACTATTTTATGCAGAGAAAGGAGGTGGCTGAATTTCAGTGACTCTTAGATTCACCTTTGCCTTAAGCAGCCCCATCCACACTGCTTGTTCTACCTTTGCCTCCTGAACCCCCACCAGCAAAGTGCCTCCTCCAACCTCAGCTGAGCACAATCTGCTTTCTTGTGATTTTATAACATGTTCTGTGACTGAGGCTAGTTCAAACCATTCAACACAGTACTTTTTTTTTCAGGGATTCTGGGAAAAATAATTTTAAATTTCACATCGGGCAGTAAAAAACGTTTTATTAGATCTTTTCTACCCTCTCCTTTTTAGCTAACAGATTACTGAAGGCAAAATCTCCTGCCTTCTCAGCTTTCAAAGAACTCCTCGCTACGTCCTTGTTCTGTCCTTGTACTATTTCCATTTCACGACACAAAACATAGCTGATGTACCCAATCTGTACCTTTACAGTACCCACAGCATGCAGATCATAGGGCAAGCCTTGACCTTAATTAAATACTTGTGAAACGGGAGTCTGCCTTTTGTTCAGTGATTCTTTCAAAAGTCCTTACCAGATCCGGCTTTCCCGGGAGGTCAGAAATGAAGGGGAGCATCCCCCGTCCATACCTGGTGTATCCAGCTGCCCCTGCTCCAGGAGAGTCTCATCGATCACAAGGGAAGTGTTGCTGGGGAGCTGGAGGAGCCCGCTGACGAGGCGGTTGGCTGCATAGTCCTTGTGGGGGATGAATCTCAAATGGTTCATGTTCTCTATAGTCATCTGCAGGCGAAAAGACTACAAAGAGACAAGTTTCACTAAGCAAGGAACGAAGTTTCCCTGTTTTAAGAAAATACACACGCGGGGTTAAACACTTGCCACATGTGTGTAAGAAAGAGCTTACCTCTGCAACCTCAGGGTGCAGTTTCATGGTTTCTTGAGCTCTCAGAAGCAAAAATAATATCTACATCTTAAATAAGAATTTCACTGATTGTATGAGCTGCTTTATTCTCAACCGTTTTGTTTGGTATTCTTAATGACTAATTTCTATTTTACCAGTGAACAAAAAAACGACAGATAATTCAGATACATTTATCAAATATTCAGGAGCTTGACTTCTTTTACCTACCACGACCACATGCTAACAAAACAGAAAATACTTATTCAAGATGGGGAGAGAAAAGTTTAATTTTCCTCTGTGTGCCTCAAGTTAAAATCACATTCGTTCATCAGGCTACCGCAGACCAGTGAACAAACAGCCCCGATAAATAAACACTGTGGAGCAAAGCGCACGGAGCGGGGACTGGGCCCCGCGGGTCGTGTACCTGCTGCACGCAGCCTCCTCGTCCCGTCTCAACACGCTTCAGTATCCGTTAGACCACATGCAGCCTCTCCTCCATCTCCCCGAGCCCACCAACACCCTCTGCACCCTGCTTCCACTCCAACCCCTCCTCCTGCTCCAGCCTCAGAAAAGGTAGGCGTGGATGGGGTGGAGACTGGGGTTGGGGAGAAGGGTGCTGAGGAAGAGAGAAACTTTCCGAGTTCAGAGGATTACGGTATGCTGGCTCGGTGACTCAAAGAAAACGCGCAGGGGGCTGGAGCACCAAAGATGGAAGCAAACAAGCCCTGAAGAAGCAGAGTCTGTCATTCACAAGGTGGCACAGAGCAAGTCTAGCTCCACGCAGGCATGAGGTCGCTATACTTAACCTGCTGTGGAAACCAAACAAGAGATGAACAAAGCAAGTGTTCAGGAAGAGTTTGGTGCTGGACATAAACATAAGAGGAACAGTACGGAGTGGGATATGGTAGCGATAAAAGAGTAAAACCCGCAAACCCACTACAAAGTGATGCAAAATAAGAAGGAACCAAGAGGAAATCCCTTACCACTCTCACACCTTGAGTACCCAGCACAGACACCTTACAAAATACAATTCGTGCTTAGTATGTGCTCAGACTTCACCTCCTCCCCTTCTCCCCAGAACTCATTCTGCACCAGCCACACCGGCCTGTACTGGGCCTCCAACGTGCCAGGCACACTGCTGCCTCTCTCTGCCCAGGATGGACACCCTCCACCCCCGACAGAGCATCTGACTTGCTCCCACACTCGACCAAGTGTCTCCCTGAATTCCCTGAAGGCGGGACCTTCCCTGACCACTCGGATTACATTAGCAACTCCACCCTGGCCCAGCGCCCCCAAGACCCTTTCTCCTGGGCCATTACTGTTCTCCAGGGCACTTCAATGACATACTACATGCTTACTTAGTATCTACTGGTGTTCTACTACAATCTAAAATCTGACCGGTTCAGTAATTCCCAAAGTGTGGTCTAGGGAACTGCCTGGGAGTTGCTGACACCCTTTTATGAGTCCACGAGGTCAAAATCACACATAGATGAAAGATCCATTCAACGTGCAAGAGAGACCAATGAATTTACTGTAGTGGAGAATGCAAGTTCACGGATGAGATTACAGATCCCACACCTGCAACCATCCTTCAAGAGAATATCCCGTAGGCAGTTTTGGTCTAGTATCAAAGAATATCCACAGGTATCCGAAAAGGCTATGAAAACAGTCCTTCCTTGGCCAACTACTTTTCTGTAAGGAGCCAGCTTTCTTTCATATACTTCAATCAAAGTGTCCTATTACAATAGACTGAATGCAGAAGCAGATTTGACAACCCAGCGATCTACTAATCCAGATATTAAAGAGACTGGCAAAAAACTATGTCACTCTTATCGCTAACGGTTTTTGGTGTGAGAAAATAGCTATAGTTACAAAAATATTTTATGTTCCTATGTAACTGATTTATTTTTGTGAATTAGTATTTTAGCTTTTGATTTCTACTATGGTAAACTGATGACAAAAGCAACCCAAATAAATTACACCTCTTTGAGTCCTCAATAATTTAAGAGTGCAAAGTGAGTCAAGGAGTGTGAGAAATGCTGGTCTATTTGGTCTACTGCTGCTTCCTGAGGGCCCAGAAGAGCGCTGACACTCGCCCTCAGCGAGCACAGTTAAACAAGCGGTCAGCACTGCTGGTCACACCACTACTCAGAAGCAACTCCCTCGTTCCCCACGGTGACGCTCGTTCTAGATGCCCTGGCAAACGAAGGCAGCTCGACTTTGCAAGCAAGAATTAAAACTGGGGCAATGGAGATAAAGATCTTTATTACCTCAGCTAAATGAATTATGCTCCTGTAATTTAGGTTCACTTAAAGATTTAAGATTTTTAACGTACACAAAGGATACCAAACTGTACAAACAGGCATCGACTGAGAGTACAATTTTAAGGAAGCTCCCTGCAATCGTGCTGTTAGATTTGCAGAAATATATGCTAAGGCAATAACAGAAAAGTGAAATGTTGAGGGGTGAATAGGTTTTAAATTCTGGAACTTAGCAGGCTTTGTTTCCCCTGAGTAAGATCTATTATAATCTCAAAGTTAAATACTTGGGTTGAATGAAAGACAATTAGATAAATTTTTCAAGTCTGCTTAGGTTTATAATAAATATTTATATTGATCTTACTGCTGGAACAAGATGTTGAATAATTCGGTATAAGTGTTCTGTGAAGCTACCATTCCGCGGGCAACCACTCAAGTTAACTGTGAATTTTCCCAGTGGAAGAACATCTCTTCTTGTATATCTAGAAAAAAAAGACACCAACCAATAAGATATTCAGGTCATTTCCTGATTTCCACCAAAGAGCAAACAAAGATCAGCACGGTATTGTCATTAAAAATAAAGCAGATTAGGGGTGCCTGGGTGGCTTAGTTGGTTAAGTGTCCAACTCTTGATTTTGGCTCAGGTCATGATGTCAGAGTTGTGGGTTTGAGCCTCGTGTCCACTTCAGCATTGACCTGACTGCACGGAACCTGCTTGGGATCTCCCCTCTCTCCCCTTCTCTCGCAAGATAAATAAACTTAGAAAAAATAAATAAATAAAGCAGACTACTCTGATTGGTTCATTTATCAGAATGACAGCAATAAAAGTAGCAGGCAGAACCTAAGTGCTGATCAGGTGCTAGGGACTGTCCAGAGAGCTTAAATGCCTCATTTAGTCCCCACACACTCTAAGTAGGTCATCTTCGCTGCACAGGTGAGAAATCTGAGACAGAAATCTGAAGTAACATGCCCAGAGCTCACACAGTCAGGAAGTGGGAGAGATGGATTCAAACCTACAGTCTGGCTCCAGAATCTATGCACTCAACCATCACGTATGGCTGTCTGAAGTCATATCCAAGGAAAGATTTATTGGAGTACAAAGATGTTTACTGCAATGAAAAACTAGGAAATCTAACACGTATGGAAACAGTACAACTGTCTATAAGGAAATACATACTGTGCAGCCATTGAGAAGTTTTATGAAGAATCACAAAGGGAAAATATTTAAGATATATTCAGTGATAAAACCAAGATGTAGATCTGTGTTAAGAATGCAATGGAGTATCTGTGTAGGGATATATCCAATCCATATGCAAACAAAAAGGACAAAATGGGGACGCCTGGGTGGTCAGTTAAGTGGCTGCTTTTGGCTCAGGTCACAATCTCATGGTTGGTGGGTTCGAATCCTGTGTCTGCTCTGTGCTATCACTGCAGAGCCTGCTTCAGATCCTCTGTCTCCCTTTCTCTCTGCCCCTCCCCTGCTCTCTCAAAAATAAACAAACATTAAAAAAAAAAAAAAAAAAAAAAGATGAAATGGACATGAGCCAAGATGTGTTAACAGAGATCATTTCTGACTGGAGAGATTACAGATGACTTCCCGTTTCTTTACGCTCCTGAAACTTTGAAGACACACGTTACTTCTGAAATCAGGGAAGACACACGTACAGTGCTGTGCAAGGGAGAGGCGCTCACGTCCACAGACCAGTCAGAGGTGCACACACTGAACTGTGTGGAGCCCTGGATTGTATGAACAGAGAATGCAGGACCCAAAAAGAGTACAACAGCTCATTTTACTCATCAGCCAGGCTCTGTCTGACTGTGGCTCTTCTATTTACGGGAGACATAAACAAAAGGTTCAATGTGAAACTGAGAAAAGGAATTTGTCTGCCATCTGGTGTAACACTTGTTACACTGAACGAATAAAAACCATCTGATGATGAAGCTAATAAACTGTGACACACCAGTTAGCGGAGAAACCTTCCCGCTCTCTTCCACTTTCCACACCACCCCCAGCTGCCCTCAGCACCCCGGGACGACCGCACTTACACTGTGGAGATGAGATGTAAGATAAGGTACTCGGCGGCCAGGCTGTCTCCCAGAAGGGCGTGCGTGAGGAAACCAAGCAGCTCTGCCCGGACCGGAGACAGTTCGGACATGAAACCGGAAATGACTGGAGAGGGGAGACCACATTTAGAACACACACGCAGCTCCTCTCAAGCATCTCAGGCTAAAAAAACTAAACAAACCCTAGTGGAACAGAGCACTATGGTCCATAGACAACTAATGTAGACTTAAAATATTGGTCACTAAGTGGTGCCAATCTTCAAAATAAGACAGCCTGTAAACTTTCGTTTGCTTCATTTTAATAAAGAGGATTAACACAGAGGAAAACGGGGCAGAGAAAGGGCGATTACTAGAGAAGCTCAACCTGAGGAGCGAGGACCTGACCAACTCAGCGCCACCATGAGCACATGTCACAGGCAGCTCCCGACACACACAGGGGCTGACGGTCTGGGCCCCACGGCGTCAGCACTTACACTTACAGGTTTTGCTCTCCTCCTTGTTAAGGCAAGCAGGCAGTAAAGGATTGATGTGCTGCAACTTCTGGGCTAAAACCACATGGATTCTTGGCACTAACGAGGCAGGAGGACTGTGCACTCGCTGCTCTTCAGCCGTGTCTGTGCATTCCATTGGATCCAGGAGCGAAGAGGCATCCCTACGGAGACAGGATAAAGCTTCAATTCCCAGACACATCTCTGAAAATGAAATGAGAATTCAGGCCGAGAACGGTTCCACCTGTGTATCTCCTTAAAGAACAAAAAACAGCCCCTCACTCTAAATTGTCAGGTCACACGATTTCAGGCTAGTTAAGGACGTAGGAGGCTATGGATTTATTCTTTGAGAACAAGAACATTTTTACTCAGTGTGCTGTAGCTGCAAATAACAGAACAGAGTATGTCACTGATAAGGCTGTTTCAAAACACAGATACTTTTAAGCTATCAGCTGAGACAGAAATACTTCGCAGCAGCATCTCAGCTACTCCCAAACTGGGGTCTTTTTCTCAAAAGCCATCAGGTATCTCTTACTCAGTGTGTGGAAGATCCACTCACCTCTATCCTAATTGCTCTTCCTAAATGTATTTCCTACACGACACCTCCCTTGAAGAGTAGTCAAGCAGTGAAAATAAAGTGTGAGTTTTTCAAATTTGCCAAATAAATGAGCAGACGATAGATTTGCTCTGATATGATTGAAACAAAACACTAAAATGTTTTTAGAACTTCAGACTTTACAGGTTGCTCTAGAGTCCCCACTTCATACTGCTATCTCCCTCACACACAAGGACAATGACAACCCTTAGGTGACGCGTACTGTGTGCTGGGCAGTGTTCTTCGCTGTGCACCAACACCCTCAGCTACAGAGAGGAAACCAAGCCACTGCAGCAATTAAGCCCAAGGCTGCACAGCCAGCAAATGGCCAAACCAGGCTGCCAGCCCAGCCCAAGCGATCCGGGTCTCTCTGTACACTGCGTGGCCTCAGCAAATGAAGTAACCGATGCAGGAAAAATCATCATAACCAGAAACAGCTGAGAAAAGTAATTTGCTATACTGTTATTACGGAAATGTTATTTAAGTTCATTTAAAGTTCTTTAAAATTTTTTGTGCCTTCTTTTTTTTTTTTTTTTTTTTAACAGTGAAAAGTTCTTTCTGTGGAGAAACCAAGATCAATGTCCAATACTCAACAAAACTATCGTGTGTGTGCGGGGTGGGGGAGGGGAAGGGCGAGATGCGATTCCACTCTTCTGGCAAACTCAAAAGATAATGAGGAAGATCTGGATTTTCAGGATATATTGTTAAATGAACAGAAAGAGTATAAAGGAATACATATACTATGCCACCTTTTCCATAAGAATAAAGGGGGAATAAAATACACACGTTTCTACTTATTTTGGCCAAAACTACACGGAAGATAAAAGTGGAAAGGGAGGCTGGTTCCCTATGGAGGGTGAGGGGAACAGGGCAGGGCGATGACAGCCCTGCATTCTTTGTGTACAGCTGCAACTTTGGCAATAATGTCAATGTTTTCTAGACTTTAAAAATCAAGGGGCGCCTGGGTGGCGCAGTCGGTTAAGCGTCCGACTTCAGCCAGGTCACGATCTCGCGGTCCGTGAGTTCGAGCCCCGCGTCAGGCTCTGGGCTGATGGCTCGGAGCCTGGAGCCTGTTTCCGCTTCTGTGCCTCCCTCTCTCTCTGCCCCTCCCCCGTTCATGGTCTGTCTCTCTCTGTCCCAAAAATAAATAAAAAACGTTGAAAAAAAAAAAAATTTAAAAATCAAAACAGTTAAGGATGGAAGAAAAACTCTGAAATGAAGCACAATGGAAGCAAAGGAACGCGACCACATAAAATGAATGATGAGCAAAAGAACCAAGGGGAAGGAAAGTACCCACCCCAGTAACTCTGGACATTACACTCTGACTACAAACCCCATTCTAAAACAAGAAGAAATGGAAACAAATCTTGAACTCAAGTTATGAGGTTTGTTGTTTGCAGTGCTATGGACTACCAATTCTGCAATGACCTTCCCTGTATTGTAGGATGTATGGAGAATAATGAGAGTCAAGCTTCTTTCTGTTACAAAAGGAGTTACAAACATGGGAAGGGGGAAGGACGATCTCCGTGCTGAACTGGAACCAGAAACAGTGTGAACTCATGGTTCTGATATACAGACTTGAAGATACACAGATCTATGTGTATGTAAACGTGCATTTATTTGTACGTATACAGTGGGAATATGTGTATATATATTTCCCAGCACTGTCCACTCAAAGGGCATAGAAGCAATACCAATCCTAGTACCAAGGAGCACACAAGCACTCAGATGTAGACTTTTAAATACAATTCCTCCCTAAAAGAAACTGGTGCTCCTTGGAAATATGGCTGATAGTGCAGCTGGAGCATGGGGAGGACAAGATGAAGCTGAAACACTGTTAATGTGCCAGAAAAGAGATGTTCAAAATCGAAAAGGTCATGTCAGCAAGGACCCAAAGCCTGCTTACAATGACTCCCACTAGCAAAATGAGAAAATCTGAATCTCAAAATTATACCAGGCTAACGTCCATGCTGATATAAACGAATTACTGGAATAAACAAATGAGAGAGAAGGGAAATTGCTCTTCCAACAGAATGCCAATAAATAAATGTAGGAAGAATGACTGAAATAATAAAATCACCATCACAGTAATAACTGGTTCAAGAATCATCAATGGATATTAAAATAAGTGGATGTTATATGAGAAACCAGGTATTTATAGTCTCAACGTATCACCTTCCAAATTACTTGTTTATTACAAATTGAAAAACAGTAACTTTGTAGGACAAAAAGGCTGGCAAATGCCACCTTAACCAAGTAATCAAAATTAGTATCACCAGTAATAGGGCAACCAGACATCACATGTCTCCCGAGATGATGGCCTGAATCTAATCATGAGAAAACATCACACAAACCCAAACTGAGATATTCTACAAAATGACTAGCTTTTACTCTTCAAAAGTGTCAAGGCTCTGTGCATGTGAGGACACGGAAGACAGCCATTTGCAAACCAGGATATGAGCCCTCACTAGACACTGGATCTGGCAGCACCTTAGTCTTGGACTTCCCAGCCTCCAGAACTGTGAGCAATGAATTTCTGTTGTTAAAAAAAAAAGGCATCGAGACCAGAAAAGACAAAAGTTGAGAACTATTCCAGGTTAGTGGAACATGTGACCCTATGGATACCGTACCAGGGAAAAGAAGAAAAACAAAACAACAACAACAAAAAACAAACGCCAGAAAGAACATGACTGAGATAGCTGGGGAAATTAAGTGTGGACTGTGGGTCAGTGTATTGTGCATCCATGGCAAAGTTCTTAATTCTGATAGTTATATTCTGAATGTGTATGAGAAAGTCTTTGTTGTTAGGAAATATGAACTCAAGTATTTAGGGTATAATGTAGGCAACTTACTCTCAAGTGTTTCAGAAAAATGTATGTATGCACACAAAAATGTGTACATGTAAGAGCACAAATGAATGACAGAGCAAATGAGGCACAAGTGTCAACTGGTAAATCTGGGCATAGGGAGAAAGTTCTTTATAACTATCTTCCAACTTTTCTGCAAGTTTGAAATTATATCAAAATAAAGTTCCCCCAAAAAGAGCAAACAGACTCACCTTTCGTCATTATTCAGTGTACTTAGCACAGGATCCACAGACAGAATGCCATATAACTCAAGAACATCGTTTACTTTGAAACAATCCCAGTCTTCGTAGACCTAACAGGAGGAAACCACACAAAATCATGTTGTTAGCACTAACCAACACCAAAAAATCATAAAATACAGGAAAGGGACCTTAAGGCAACTCCTTTATTTCATCAATTGAAACCAAGAGAGGTAAAGTACTCGCCTGAAGTCATTCTCCTAGTTAGCAATTAACAATTAAAACACAGGACTCCTGACTCCCAGACCATGATCTGTTTTCAATATACCACACTGCTGTGAAAAAAAGGGCTTTCCCGAAGAATGATGGCCAACTAAACGAGAAACATGCATTATATAACTCAAAATCCATTAGGTATACCAAGGGAAGGGGGAAAAAAACCAGAATGATTAACTTTGGACTTATTCACACACCAGGTACCATTAGGAGGATTAACACTAACTCAGGCCATGAGGTTTTTCACAATAAAACAAACTTTCAAAGTTGTCTGTCTTTAATGGACTTTAGTAACTGGCAAAGCCTCCTACTGGGGAGACCTAACTGAAGCATGGCAGGAAAGCTGTCCTAACTCTGGTCCCTGTGTTACATAACTGAAGTGCCACTGAAGTTAAAACCACAAAATATGAGAATGGAAATTCTCAAGATCATTTCTGAAACTTCAAAAAAACCAGGGTAAGCAAGACTGGAAAACAAACTACCAATAGATTTGCTGCCTTCTATTTTATTTTAAATTCAAATGAGAAATGGATTTTGGGGCGAGAATGTTGAAAATGAAGTCATTATTAGGAAGATGGAAATGACTGAGGAAGGCAGCAGACATGAATTAAAAAACTGCTCCACTTCTGTGTTCGAATATTCTTCAATTCTTTCAGAATGCTGTGGTGGGCAGAACATGGCCTCCCAAAGAGGTCCACATCCTAATCCCTGAAATCTGTGAATGTGTTACCTTGCAAGCAAAAGGAATGTGTGTAAATTAAAGACCCTGCAATGAGGAGATTATCCTGGATTATCTGACTGGACCCAAATGTAATCATGAAGGCCCTTAAAACTGGAGAATCTCTCCTACCAACAGTCTGAGGGAGATGTGACTATGCAAAAATGGTTAGAGAGAGGCATGGCTGCTGGCTTAGAAGATGGTAGAAGGGGT
Source organism: Neofelis nebulosa (assembly GCF_028018385.1). NCBI lineage: Eukaryota > Metazoa > Chordata > Mammalia > Carnivora > Felidae > Neofelis > Neofelis nebulosa. The sequence continues at coordinate 80,813,933 of NC_080794.1, forward strand.
CCCAAGCCAAGGAATGTGAGCACTTCTAGAAGCTAGAAAAACAGTCTTCCCGGAGCATCTATAAAGGAATGCAGCCCTAAGGACTGCATATTATTCTCAGTGAGATCCATGTTGGACTTCTGACCTAAAGCCTATAAAATGATACATTTTTGTTGTTATTAAAAGCTACTGAAGTTGTATTTGCTGCAGCAGCCACAGGAAACAAACACAATGCTAAGAGCACTCCATGTCGACTTCTGAGACACATAGCACATCTGTATCCACATGGGGTCTATAAAGGGTTTAGTACCTTCACAAGGCATGCAGGGCCCTTCTCCCCTGGCAGTGGAAAATTCAGGTCAAAAGGAGAAGAGAAGTTCAAGAAGTTCAGCTGTTGCCCAGTAGAAGCTTCAGTTTCTAAACGTTTTGGCTCTCCACACCACTGAAGACCACCAACACTGCCTAAATTCAAAGAACAACACTGCACTTAAGTCATTTTTAAGGCTTCCCAGAGATAAAGAACATTCCAAAAAGCCTCTCAAGTTTGATATAAATGGTGCTGCTGAACTCACAAACTTCAAGTTGTTACGGTTCTTAAATAACATATGCTAACAAAACCTACTATCTGACCTAAAAGAACAAAGATTATTATGAAGATCTGCAAATTTTAATTTCTTCCCTACAATAAGATGGCAAAAAATTCCCATCAAATCTCAAGTATTTTAAAAGTTAACATTTAATAGTTACTTTGAAATCTTTAAGAAATACATGGTTTACAGACAACAAACCCACCTTGGTAGAACTTTTTTCTACTTATTAAGCAGAATAAAACCACATAATAGCAATATATTCATTTACCACATATTTATTAGCATCCATTATGTACTAGGAATCAGACCAGTTGTTGGGGATACAAAGATGATTAAAAAGTACCCTCTTATCTCTGAAGCAGTCCCAGCCTAGGGTTTATAACTAATTAGAATCAACAGATAGTCAGCCACACCATAAAGTATTGGTCAGCAATAAAAAAATAAAAAGGAATAAATTACTGATACCTGCAACAACTTGGATGGATCTCAAGGAAATTGTGAATGAAAAAAGCCAATCCACAAAGTTTACGTAATGTTTGATTGCATTTATGTAACCTTTTTTTTTTTTTTTTTTTTTTTTAGGGTTAATGCTAGGCTGGAATCTTTTTTTTTTTTAAATTGAAGTGTACCTGACTACATATGGTCATGCAGTAACAGAAGCATAAAGAATGAGTTAGTGTTTGCCAGGGGTTAGGAATCTGTGGGGAGGGGAGAGGCAGGAAAGGGGTGAGTATGCTCTACAAGGCAACTTGAGAGATGGCGGGCAAGGAACTGCTCTGGATCTTGACCGTGGTACTGGGCCCATGAATCTATCTACATGTGACCAAACTGCCCAGAACTAAATACACACACACACACACAAATAATGCATATAAGAAATGTGAATATAAGGTCAATGGGTGGTATTAATGACCATTTCCTGTTTATGATATTTTATAGATGTTATCAGGGGAAACTGGGTCAAGGATATACAGGCTCTCTCTCTATTATTTCTTACAACTGCTATGTGGTCTACGCTTATCTCAAAGAAAGTTTAAAAATATATGTAGCTTGACAGATTACCCAGAAACCAACAAACAAGTTTTACATAAATAATACACTCAAATGCATTAAAAAAAACCCCTACAGTATGACATTCAAACAAAAGGCAAAAAACAGAAGAGAGCATCAACTGCTTAGACAATAAGAGAATTACTATGTCCTGGATTCTAAGGTTACTTATTGTTATGCTACACCATTAATTTATACTGTTTGGGGGGGTGGTGTGGAGAAAAAGAATAACCACATTTGTATAGATTTACTATTAAACATTCTAATTTTAAGAACATTAAAATCTGCCTTGGCTTTAAGGAAATACAGTAATATGAACTTACTAAGTAGGAAAACATGGGTAAGTGAAATTCATTACTAATTCTTTGTTTACCATTCTCAGCCCAATCTTACAGAAGCCCACTGACGAGACAGACTTGTTTGACCTCCTCTCCCTTCAACTTGCCCTCTGATGAAGGTGCTCAAGCTCAATGACTGGACAGAAAAGGAGGAAAGACAAACTTCTCTACCTGCCACAATAAAGAATACTCCTAAAAACCGTCATCGGTGAGATCGAGAATGAACTATGCCAATCCTGAAATGGTCTCATCTCTTAGGGCACTGCCCCTTTTGTTCTCCCTGTGTTAACGAGAATTCACTGGGTTTTCAGCACATTTCGAGATAAACCACTACAAACATGTATAAATATAATTCTGCCTATCCCGAGGGCTTTCTGCTCTCAAGCTGAGGACTAAGTCATCTCATGTGCCACAATTTCAGGTTTTCTGCTGGTGTTCTCAATCTCACTAACTTAAAATACCACTATCTCAAAAGGAAAATAAGAAAGGATGTTTTCAGATATGAAAAAAACATTTTCAGGATAAAGTACTATGCTTCCGTATTACTTATGAGCAGAGATAAAAACCAGTATGAAGAATGAGCAAAGGCCTTTCTTGACTAACCACCTGAAGACCCTTACAAACTAATAGGCGAGCAGACACTTTTCACTAAGTGATGCCTAACTAGTTATGAAACAGTCTGACCAAAAGTACTGCAGAATCTCTCAAAACCATCTATAATTGCGATAAACTTGAAAGTGAGGTTGTCCCATCACTGCCAGCTCCTAAATCTAGAGCTGCATCACACGACAATTCACTCTGAAACCGAATCTGAGAGAGAAGTCTACAGAAAGCCCGCTGGCACACAATACCTGCTTGCCTGGCACCCGCATGCTGGTCTTTCTGTTTGCTGGGCTGTAGGTCCATATCTTCATCATCTTCATAACTCCTCTTGTGACGACTGGGGGTGTAGGACGTTGAAGGACTGACTCGAGCTTGGTTTGCATTAACATAGGCGTTAAATAAGTTAAGAAAAGTCCACCATGAAATGAGGAATATCCTAAGGTATGCTAATTACAGGACCAATAAAAGATTACTAGTTTGGCAATTTGGTTAAAATTAAAACATTCTTTTAAAAGAAGACTAGACTTCCAGTTTTGATTATGAAGGTAGCAACTTAACCTCATGCCCCCAACCCCTGCTATAAAGAAGTGTAAAACTAGGCAAAAGACACAAGGCAATGATTTCTAGTCACTGTAAGGGAGCATAAGGTTATAATCCTTGAATAAGAAAACATAGCGGATAAACTCCACATTCTTCCCAGCTTTCTCTTGGAACACTGCCCAAATTGCAACAAAGAGAAGTAAAGGCCCTGCCCTTGCTAAGTAGAGCCTGCTTTGGATTCTGTCTGCTTCTCTCTCTGCCCCTCCACCCCTCACGCTCTGTCTCTCTCAAAAATAAACATTAAAAAAAAATTTAAAAATCACTAAAAACAGGGTGCCTGGATGGCTCAGTCTTAAGGTTAAGGTTAAGCATCTGACTTCGGCTCAAGTCATGATCTCGCGGTTTGTGAGTTCGAGCCCCGCGTTGGGCTGTGCTGACAGCTCAGAGCCTGGAGCCTGCTTCGGATTCTGTATCTCTCCATCTCTCGGCCCCTCCCCTGCTCATGCTCTGTGTGTCTCTCTCAATAATAAATAAATGTTAAAAAAAAATTTTTTTTTAAATCACTAATAATAAACACAGAGATGACTCAGATATTAGAATTCACAGACAAGGACACTAAAGGGCAATTATAAAATTCACAATTTTAAAAGCAAAGATGAGATGAGTCAAAGATGAGGAATGTTAGCAGAGAAATGGAAACAAAAAAAAAAAGAAAAATGAAGAAGTGAAAAATAAGATACCTGAAATAAAAATAAAAACAAAAACAAAAGTCTCCCAGAAGCCCAGTCACCAGGAGGACAGTAACAAAGAATCTAATGACCATGTGCGTGGATCCTCAGAAAATGACACAATGATGAGAGACTGGACAAACATTGGGAGAAATAAAGGCCGAAACCTGCAAAGTACCAGTCCACAGATCCAAAATCTCAAAAATACCCAAGCAAGATAAATACAAAAATACACACATCACAGTCAAACTGCTGAAAACCACAGACAAAGAGAGAACATTAGAAGCAGCCAGAGGAAAATCAGAGACATTACACACAGGAATACAGTAAGATGATGGCTATCCTTGCATCAAAAAAGCAATGGAGGCCAGAAGACAGTGGACAATACCACCAGAGCACTGGGGAGGGAAAACAGCTATCAATCAAGAATTCTATATCCAGCGAAAACATCTTTCAAAAATATAGGTGAAATAAAGACATTTTCAGTTGAACCAAAGCTGAGAAAATGCATTCATCACCAACAGATGTGTACTTTAAAAAAAAAAAAAGCTTAGGAAAATGACTCTATATAAAAGCAAAAAGAACAGGGGTATCTGGGTGGCTTAGTCAGTTAAGCCTGTTTGGGATTCTCTCTGTCCCTCCCTTGCTCAAGCTCTCTTAAAATAAATAAACTTAGGGGTGCCTGGGTGGCTCAGTTGGACTTCGGCTCAGGTCATGATCTCGCGGTCCGTGAGTTCGAGCCCCGCGTCGGACTCCGTGCTGACAGCTCAGAGCCTGGAGCCTGTTTCAGATTCTGTGTCTCCCTCTCTCTGACCCTCCCCTGTTCATGCTCTGCCTCTCCCTGTCTCAAAAGTAAAAAATAAAATGTAAAAAAACAAAAAACAAAAAACAAAACAAAAAAAAACTTAAAAAAGAACAAAGGGAGCTAGAAATGATACATACACACAAAAATACATAAAAGACATTTTTCTCATTAAAAAAAAAATTTTTAACATTTATTCAATTTTGACAGAGAGTGCGTGAGCAGGGAAGGGGCAGACAGAGGGGGAGACACAGGATCCAAAGCAGGCTCCAGGCTCTGAGCTGTAGAGCTCGACACGAGTTCGAATTCATGAACTGTGAGATCATGACCTGAGCTGAAGTCAGATGCTCAACCGACAGAGCCACCCAGGCGCCCCATCCTCATTTCTTAATTTACAAAGAAGCCAAATGTTTAAATCAAACACGGTAATATATTGGGGGCTCTACAATTTAAGTACAAATCAAGTGTTATGGCAGCAGCACTAAGTATGAAGTGGATGAATGCAAGTACACTATTGTAAAGATCAAGGAACAAAGAAGAAACCACAAGGGAAATTAGAAAATATCTGAGTTGAATGATAGTGAAAACAACAAATCAAAATCTGTGGAATGCAATTAAAGCAGTGATTATAGAGAAATGTATAGCCTTAAATGTTAATATTAGAAATAAAAGATTTGAAATTAATGATCTGAGCATCCACTTTGAGAAGTGAGAGAAAAATTAAAACCAAACTATCATAAAAGGAAACAAGAACAGAAGTCAATGAGATAGAAAACAGAAAATTAAACAAACCACTGACACTGACCAAGAATAAAAGAAAAATTAATTAGTATTACTAGAAATGAAAAGAGATCATTGCTAGATATGCCCCAGACATTAAAAGGAAAACTAGGAAATATTATGAAAAGCTTTGATACTGACATAAGTACAACTAGATTAAAAGATATTGAAACAATTCTTTCAAAGATACAACTTATTACAACTGACACAGAAAAAAACTGTTAAACTTAATTGAAAATCTTCTCACAAAGAAAACACCAGGCTCCAAACTGGAAACAACCTAAAACCTCATCAAGCAGAAAAAATATAAACAAATACCATCAGTGATAAAAAAAGAAGGAGCTACTAACATACAGAGATGAATCTCAAATATGTTATGCAGAACAAAAATCAGACACACAGACTCTCTCTTGCTTCCATTTCAGGACACTCAAGAATAGGTAAAATGAAGCTATAGTGAAAGAAATCAGGACAGTGGTTCCAAGAGGAGACAGGTGCCTGGAAAAGACACAAGGGAACTTGCTGGCACAAGTTCTTTACTTTGACGGGTGTAAATTGAACGGGTGTGCATTTGTCCAAATCACTGCAGTGTACCTTTAAAATCTACACATCTCAGGGTATGTGAACTATGCCTAAAAAAATTACTAACTAAAAAAATTATACAATTGGGGCGCCTGGGTGGCGCAGTCGGTTAAGCGTCCGACTTCAGCCAGGTCACGATCTCGCGGTCCGTGAGTTCGAGCCCCGCGTCAGGCTCTGGGCTGATGGCTCGGAGCCTGGAGCCTGTTTCCGATTCTGTGTCTCCCTCTTTCTCTGCCCCTCCCCCCGTTCATGCTCTGTCTCTCTCTGTCCCAAAAATAAATTTAAAAAAATGTTGAAAAAGAAAAAAAAAAAAAAATTATACAATTTAAAAAATAAAAAAGACACCAAGATGTTTCCACATCTCTCAAAATAGCCAACATGTTGCCTTCCCTTAAGAAATTCAGCATTAGCTCTAATTTGAAACTATGTTTTTACTTAATTATGGTACTTTTCAAGTACCTTTAATTTAGCCACCTCAATCTTTTTAACAGTATTTCTTTTAAGTTTTTTCTATTTATTTTGAGTGTGTGTGTGAGCAGTGGCGGGGCAGAGAGAGAGAGCGAGAATATACTAAGCAGGCTCTGCATTGCGAGCACCAGAGCCTGGACTTGGGGTTCAAACTCATGAACTGTGAGATCAAGCCCTGAAATGAATGAAATCAAGAGTCAGACACTTAACTGACTAAGCCACTCAGGTGCCCCAACAGTATTTCACTATAGGAATATACCATACTTTTATGATTTCTCCACAATGAATAGTTGGGTTGTTTTATAAGCTTTCTTATTTAGGACAAATGAAAAACACCTCATTAAAATAAAGCCAACCTCTGTAAATGAAGAACAAATTTTTCCCGGCTAACTTGATTGGCATAAAAAGATGAAGTTTCTAAAAACTCAAAATTTAATTGTTTTTTATTTTATTTTTAAATGTATTTATTTTGAGAGAAAGAGTGGGTGTGTGTGAACAAGGTGGGGGGGAGGGAGGGAGGGAGAAAGGGAGAGAGAGGGAGGGGAGGGGAGGGGAGGGGAGGGGTGGGGAGGGGAAGAAGAGAGAGGGAGAGGGAGGAGGGAGAGGGAGGAGGGAGAGGGAGGAGGGAGAGGGAGGAGGGAGAGGGAGGAGGGAGAGGGAGGAGGGAGAGGGAGGAGGGAGGAGGGAGAGGGAGAGGGAGAGTGAGTATATCCCAAGCAGGCTCCACACTGTCAGTGCAGAGGTGGATTTGTGGCTTGAACTCACACACTATGGGATCATGACCTGAGTGGAAATCAAGAGGTGGACACTTAACCAACTGAGCTGCCCAGGTACCCCTAATCGTGGTCTTTTCAATTAATAATCAGGAACCATTCAATATGGAAGAAACTTCAGATAAAGGATATTTCTTTTACCCATGTAGATTCCCCAGGCACTGGAACACAATAGAAAGTTTGTCTTTCCAATGTGGTAGTTCGTGGAGAGTTTAAATCAACTTCTTGTTGAGGCTGTGATGTACACAAAAAATATATTTAAAATTTTACTAAGAAAAACAAAAACAAAAATTTTAATTAGCAAATCACTTTTTTCATGTTATTTATAAAATCATTGTAAATATTACACATTAAGAACTAAAAAACAAATACCAAATCCAAACTGTCATTTTTTAAAAAGGAAAATGGACATAAAATCATTTCACATGCAATGATGAATATACTAGCTTCCCTCAAATCCGTAATACACAGCACCCTGTTACAAAATTAAATCCTTTTTAATAAACAGGATACACGGTACTTCCATTGTCTCTTTCATAGAAAATGATCAGAATCAGCCTACAAAACAGGAACTTAATGAAATATTCATTAGGAGGTAACTGATATGAGATTGGAGTCAGATATTATTCCCTAAAAGAGGCATGTTCTCTATTTCAAATACACTTAGAAAATCCTAAGAGGTAAGAAAGAACCCAGGATGTAATATTAAAATGTTACTTTAATAAGTACATACTACTTTTATAGTACAAAAAAATTCTTAGAAGTAAAAAAATATATATATATTCCATTTTTTAAGGTAAAAAACAAGGGCCCAAGGACCCACAAACCCAAGAGACATCAAGTGTGAACCTTAGCCAATATGTACAACCTGGGCTTTCAGCATGTTGCTTTCTTTCCAGGCCCCAAGTTTTCCTAGTTTGGTGCTTTTACTTATGACCTTTAGCAAAACAATAGAAACTATTTGCCTTCGGAAGTGTCACACGTGGACAGACACATCATCTGTTTTATTTTCCTATTTCCAGATGCTGAGATTTGGTAATCTATGGTGATATTGCATTTTGTGTACTGGACAAAACTGTGTATTTATTAATACATTAGGCTAATATGCCTCAGGATTCCTCAAAAAAGGGAGGCAGCAAGCATTTATAAAGTTAACTCATTCGATTTGGCACCACGTTTTACTCCCACATTTTACTTTGTAGAAACACTGTAAAAGAAAAAAAGACGTCGGGAGACCTGGTTCATCATGTGTTAAGATGAACAAATCCATCTTTCATGGGTCCCCCTAAATAACTGTAGGAAGATACATTTTTGTTGAATGTAATCTTCACGGCAACCTTCCAAATTAGGGCTGTTCTGTTCAGACTGGCCCCTGAACTAGAACACTTTATTCAGCCAGGCACAGCTTCTACTGTGAATTAACGGCTGGTATGAGGGTTATAAATCAATCTCTTAAGGTTCGGGTAAGCAGGAGTCAGACTCCCAAAATATAAAAAGCCCTACATAATCTGATTAAATTAAGATTCTGGATCAGCAAACCAGAGAACTAGACCCTAGAATAGAGGTAACAGCTTTCTACGTAAGCACCTGCCTGATCAATCCCCACCTATGATACCTGTTTTTTTCCCCAACAATAAAATTACCATCAGTTTCAATAGAACCACATGAAAAACACATAAAAAGTAAAACGTGGGAGATATTTTTGCTTTTATCAGAAAAGCAATTTTTAAAAAACTGCAGATAGGGGCGCCTGGGTGGCTCAGTCGGTTAAGTGTCCGACTTGACTTCGGCTCAGGTCATGATCTCACGGTCCGTGAGTTCAAGCCCCGCGTCGGGCTCTGGGCTGATGGCTCAGAGCCTGGAGCCTGCTTCCGATTCTGTGTCTCCCTCTCTCTCAGCCCCTCCCCCGTTCATGCTCTGCCTCTCTCTGTCTCAAAAATAAACGTTAAAAAAAAAAAAATTAAAAAAAAACAAAACAAAAAAAAAACAACTGCAGATATACTGTAGGTCCTCTCTATAACTGCTTTCCTAGTAAGTTTCTACCTCAAGACAATCTCTTTCCCAAACATAATCCTGCCTGGTGTTCTCTGCCTTCTTGCCTTTCCCATGATATGTAAGAGAGCTTCCATTACTTCTTTTTATCAAAGAAAGCTTAAGTTTATTAAAAACATTTTTCCTCCTACAAAAAGGTGACAGGATTTAATGAAATTTAATTAAGCAAGTGTTAAGTCCTAAATTAAGCTTCCACTTTTATTTTAAAATAACTTATCATAACCTGTAATTTTTTAACCAAGTATACAGATATTAGGAAAAGGAATTAGTTTTGTTATTTATAGTACTCGACCTTCTAAGAGATTTTTAGAAGATCAAAAATACATCCACATCAGAGAAACTCAAATAAAAGGTAAATAAAACATTCATGTGACTTCTTAGAACTTACTTACACACAAGATAAATACATTTAAGATCAACCAAAGGAAATAAATTTGCTGCTTAAGAAAAAATTCATATTGGGCCACCTGGGTGGCTCAGTCGGTTTGAGCGTTTGACTCTTAATTTTGGCTCAGGTTACGATCTCATGGTTTGTGAGTCCCACATCGGGCTCTCCACTGTCTGCACAGAGCCTGCTTTGGATCCTCTGTCCACCCCCCCCTCTCTGCCCCACACCCCCTTGTGTTCTCTCTCTCTCTCAACAATAAACATTTAAGAAAAAAAATTCTTACGAAAAATGTTTTATACATCTTAAGGATACATACCCCACACTCTGCTACATCTCTGTATTTTCCAAAATGAAGGACCTATGATCCAAAACAAAGAATAACAGTATCATATCAGTATATCTGAATCAAAACCACCAGAAACAACAAGGATAAGATTAATACCACTAATTACAAACAGAAAGTTTCATGAAAAAAAAGCAATACATACACGTGCTTTTGTGTTTCGGTTAACCGTTTCGTAAACTCCCATGTAAAACTCCGGGTCAAACATATCCTGAATCATGCAGCGAAACTTCACAAAACTGTTAGGTTTCAAGTAATGAAGGGGAACTTCATTCAATGATGGCACCTTAAAGGAAAATAAGTCAATACTCCTATCTGTAAAACATTAAGCACATATACAGAAACTATATATCCAGACCCAAACTGCAACACACACACACACACACACACACACACACACACACACACACACACACACACCCCAAACCCCATGAGGAAGCCAATGATCTCAACAGTTAACATAAGTGCTGGGCATAAAAGTACTGAGTTCTTCCTAGTTTGTATAATGACATTGGACTCTAATGTAAACTTCACAAGTAGCAGAAAGGCATTTGCCTTACTGAGCTCTTCTCTTAAAACGAGTACATCCCAGGGACACCTGAGTAGCTCAGTTGGTTAAGCACCTGACTTCGACTCAGGTCATGATCTTGCAGTTCGTGAGTTAGAGCCCACATCAGGTTCTGTGCTGACAGCTCAGAGCCTGGAGCCTGCTTCGGATTCTGTGTCTCCCTCTCTCTCTGCCCCTCCCCTGCTTGTACTCTGTCTCTCATCTCTCTCGAAAATAAATAAACATTAAAAACAACCTAGAACATGCCAATTCTTTTTAAATGAAAGCAATAAAACAAAGATAATAGAGACTCACACCTTTTTTTTTTTTTGGTCTTAGAGAGTAATATGGTCAGTTACTGCCACCTAGAGGCACCAACATAGAAGCACCGAATTGCTCGACGTTTCAGTTGAAAGAGGGCAAAATCTTTTAATACATATACACTTAATGCGGAAGACAGGGCACATTAATGTATACATATAGTATATATATAATGTGTATATATAGTTTAAAATTTTACGTGGATTACCACTCTACAGAGAGAACCTGGAAGTCAGCCCAACCCAGCAACAATAAACCTACCCATTTCGGAGCGTTATTTTCCTTCAGCTTTTCCTTAAAATATTCAATTACTTTCTTCTCCCAGTCAGGATTAACTCCATTTTGGGCTGGAAAAAAAAAAAAAGGCACTTTTCACAGCTACATGTACAATATTACAATACGTAACAACAGACTCTGGTCAGGTGTGGCACTTCGCGTTCAGGTGCAGCCCTGCACTGGGCACCCGGTGGGGGGGGGGGGGCTGCCCTCCAGGGGGTTGGGTGTCACAAGGAAGGGCATGGTGACCTCGTGCAGGCTCTCAGGAGCCAACACCCTAGCCGAGAACACCACAGAACCAGGCCTAAAGCTACGCAAAAAGCAGCATATGAACCATCATTTGTAAAGCACAATGTTCTTTGAAAACATTTTTATACAGATTTTTTTCCCTTACAGCTATCCTGAAATAGAAAGAGGATGTTCTTTAAAAAAAAAAAAATTAATTTGGGAGTAATCTCAAACTTTCCAAAAAATCACATGAACAGTACAAAGAATACCTCTGTCTTTGCTCCATTTATCTGCTCTCATAGTTTTCTGACCCAATTTAGATTAAATTACACACATCCATACGCTTTTGCCTTTAGATTATTTCAATATGCATTTCCTAAGAATAGAGAGATTATTTTACATAACTAGCAGTACTGTTACCAATCTCAGGAAATTCAAAACTAATGCTTTTTATACCTAACCCACCATCCATATTCCAATACTATCCTTTATTGCATTTTTTCCTCTTCGGTACATGAGCCAGTCTAGGATCACATACTGACCGCTTTTAGCTATCATGTCTCTTTAATCTTCAATCTGGAACAGTTCCTCAATCTGTATTTTTTATGACATTCATATTTAAGAAGAATACAAACCCTAAAAATATAGAATGCTTCTCACTTTGGGTTTGTCTAATGTTCTCTTATGATTAGATTGCAGGTGTGCACTATCAGACTATTCCCTAAGCAATGCTGTGTCCTTGTAATGGTATCATCTAGAGACAAATGTCCACCTTCCCCTCACTGATGATGTTCACCTTAACCACCCAGTCAAAAGGGTAGCCAATCTCTCCACAGTACAGTTACTTTTTTCCCCTCTGCAACTGTTAAGTAATCTGCAGGAGGCACTTCAAGAGCATGCAAATAATTATTACAAATCTTGCCCCACCCCCAGATTTAGCATCCATTGACAACTCTTACAATGATGACTGTAAAATGAACAGAAAGGTGTTTCTAATGTCATGTTAAAGAGAAGAGGGGTGCCTGGGTGGTTCAGTTGGTTGAGCGGCTGACTTCAGCTCAGGTTATGATCTCACAGTTTGTGAGTCCGAGCCCCGCGTCAGGCTCCGTGCTGACAGCTCGGGGCCTGGAGCCAGCTTCTGATTCTGCGTCTCCCCCTCTCTCTCTCTCTGCCCCTCCACTGCTCACTCTCTGTCTCTCTCTCACAAAAATAAATAAACATTAAAAAAAAATGTTTTTTAAAGAGAAGAAAAGCGGGGTACCTGGCTGGCTCAGTTAGTGGAGCAACTCCTGATCTCGGGGTTGTAAATTTGAACCCCACGTTGCACGTAGAGATTACCTAAAAATAAAATCTTAGGGGTGTCTGGGAGGCTCAGTCAGTTAAGCGTCTGACTTTGGCTCAGGTCATGGTCTCGCGGTTCACTGAGTTCAAGCCCCACTGACAGCTCAAGCCCTGGAGCCTGCTTCACATTCTGTGTCTAACCTCTCTCTCTAACCCCTCCCCCGCTTGCACTCTCTCACTCTCTCCAAAATAAATAAACATTAAAAATAAAAATAAAATAAAATCTTAAAAAAAAAAAAAGAAAACCAAGGCTTTGAAAAAAATTACAGCATTTGGCCAAGACCAAAGTGAATTATTGACAGAATTAGGAATTATCTGCTTGGGGAGAACCAGCAAACCACATAGCTAGCCAATACTTCCACCATTTATATTCATCACACAGGTGCTATGGTGCCGTGAAGTAAAGGAAGGAACTATTTGTGACGAGCTGATTCTGTTAGAAATATTCATAAAATTCCACTAACACCATGCTTAGCAGGGCTTCCAAACACTTTCATTTAATTGAGCCAAGTCTAATTCTGAAAAAAGGAGGGAGTTTTCCTGAGGTGATTCAGATGTGCAACGAGGGTTAAATCCACCGGGAAACTGGTCCTCAGCGCGTGCCCTGACCACCATCATTAGAATCACCTGAGTAGTTGTTAAAGATCCAAAATTTCCAGCCCATTCCAGACCTACTGAATCAGAAATTCTGGAGCTGAGGCCTAGCAATCTGCGTTTTAAAATGCCTAAATGGCTTTGCGGCGCCCGTCCCTTCCCGCTGGCCGTCCCCTCTGGGAGCAGCCACGGCCCGCGGCCGGAACGGCAGGACCCCGAAGTCCCACTTCCACGAGGACCACAGCGGCGCGTGCCTTGTGGTTCAACCAGCCAGCTTGGAAGATCCACAGACCAAAGGCCTGGTGCCTCACCCGCACCCTGCGCCTGCGCACTGCTGCGGCGTCACACCCAAGTGCGAGCCGGCAGGGCCTTCAGCTCAGAAGAGTCTCGAGAGGCCGGCGTCCACAAGGAGGCGGCCTGAACCAGTGGTCTCGGTGGAATCCAAGAGGGCAGAACCAGTCTGCAGAGTCCTGCAGGCCGACGTGCCGTGGTGGCAGCACCGCTCCCAGCCCATCCTCCTTCCCAGACGCCCTCGGTCCCGAACTTCAGCTCAGGTTATGATCTCCCAGTTTGTGAGTTGGAGCCCTGTATCTGGCTCCGTGCTGACAGCTCGGGGCCTGGAGCCAGCTTCCGGTTCTGTGTCTCCCTCTCTCTCTGCCCCTCTCCGGGAGGGCTCTCCGGAAGACCTCAAATCGGTCAAACCCAGCTGACAGGACCGGTCATGCCCATACGGAATGTCTGCAAGGAGGAAGTCAGAGTCACAACAGAGGAGGAGGAGAACTGCAGCCAGTGTTTACACGGCCGGTGCCAACGCTGGACTCTGATGCCCCGGCAGAAAGGGCCAAGGAGGCCGTGGATCGAGATGTCGAGAAGACAAAAATAAAGTGCTGTTGGTAAATCGCGATAAAAAAAAATAATACACAAATAAAATGCCCTCTAAGTGAACGTGATGCATACTAAAGAGAGCTGCTGTTGTACTAGGAGTGCCGATAAAGGATTACCAAAATGGACAATAAATAAGTAAGAATGGGCATTTTTGCTTTCAGTGAAAATGGATGTTTAAAGAAAAGGCTGATACACAGCCATGACAGCCACAGCAACGTTGCTATTCTGACTGCATCTGAGTAAGAAACATGACATGCTGGGGGTGAGGGGAGGAGGGCAGCTCGTCAGTGGAGCATGCAACTCATGACCTTACAGCGGTTGAGTTCAAACCCCACACTGGGTGTGGAGTTTACTTTTAAAAAAAATAAATAAAAAAGAAAGTTATACAAACAAGACCATGCCACCTAACAGATGATGAAGCCAGATACATATGCACGGCACATTATTTTCCCCTTATCTCTCTGACATTCTTAGTGGTGTCTTTTGAGGAGAAGTCCAATTTGCCAAGTTTTTTTTCTTTCATAGTAACTGACCCCCAAGGTCATGAAGATATTCTACATTTTTTATTTTCCATACTTAGGTCTGTAAACCCACATCAAATTAATGTTTTTGTTTATATTGTGACATAGGGGTTGAGGCTCATTTTCTCCCCAAAAAGATATCCACTTGTTCCAACATTAATTAAAAGGCTTTCTTTTTAGCACTGAATTGCTTTGGCACTTGTATCAAAAATCAACTCACTGTACTTATGTTAGTTTATTTCCACACTCTGCTATGTTACACTGATCTATTTATCTTTATGCTGTCTTAATACTATATTCATTACTGTCTTAACCATTATGGCTCGGTCTTAAGTCTTAAAAATCAAATAGTTAAGTTCTTCAAATTTGTCTTGATTATTGTCATCCTTAACATGTCTATGTAATTGTGAGGACCAGCTTATGGACTTCTGTGTCAGGTCTGCTGAAATTTTGATTAGGGTTGTGTTGAACTTACAGATAATTTGAGGAGAACTGACATCTTAACAGAGTCTTCCAATCCATGAATTCTCCCAGGGGAGACAGAATAAGGGAGCCTACACGTGGATTCCTCCAGACTTCATCTGTGTCTTTTTCCCTTATGATCCAGCTGTGTATCTTTACTATCCTGCTGTAATAAATCTTGGCCTTGAATAAAACTATACACGGAGTCACATTAAGTCCTTCTAGTGAGTCTCTCAAGATAGACGTGGTCTTGGGAACCCTAACACAGGAGTATATCAATAGTTCATTTCTATTGATTGCTGAATAGTATTCCACAGTATAGCTGAATGACAATTTGTTTCTCCATTTACCCACTGAAGGACATTTAGATTGTCTCCAAGTTTAACAACTATGAACAAAACAACTAAACATTTGTGTAGAGGTTTTTGTGTACACGTAGGCTTTCATTTCTCTAAGTAAAAACCTGGGAATGGGACAGTTGGGTATATGGTAAATGTACAGTTAAGATTCCACCTCTTTTCCAGAGTGGCTGTACCATTTTGCATTCTTACCAGCAATGTATAAAAGATCAAGTTCTTTGTATCCTTGCCAGCATTTGGTACTGTCACTATGTTTTCCAATTTTAGCTGTTCTAATAGGTGTGTAACATCTCATCATGGTTCAGATTTGCATTTCCCTAGTGGCTAATGATGCTGAATTGGTGAGGCATCTATTTAATCTTTGGCCCTTTTTAAAACTGGGTTAATTACCATTGTGCTTTCTTTATACATTCTGGATACAAATCTCATCTATGGTTTTCACATATATTCTAGTTAATAGCTTATCTTTCCATTCTAATAGTATTTTTTTGCAGAAGTTTTTAGTTTTGATGGTTATCAAATTTTTGTTTCATGCATTGTGTCTTTGGTGTATGTCTAAGATCTTACTGCCAAACCCTGGGTCACAAAGATCTTCTACTTACGTCTAGAAGTTTTATATTTTTACAGTCTTAAATTTTATACTTAAAACTGTGACACATTTTAATTTTTGTATAAAGTATGAGATTTAAAGGTTTTAAAATTCATATTCTTGCAAACAATGTCTCACTGTTCCCACATTTATGTTGAAAATATCCTTTTCCATGAATTATCTTTGTACTCTGTCAAACAATGAGAGCAACAAGAATGAACCTTACAAACATCATGCTAGGTGAAATAACCTAGACACAAAAGGACAAATATTGTAGGATTCCACTCACATGAAGTACCAAGAATAGGCAAAATCACAGAAACAAAAATTAGAACAGAGGCTTTTGTAGGGGAGACACATGAAAGAGGGAGAGAGCTGATGGTTATTTTACCTTGGGGTGAGTACGAATATGTGGAGTGGTAGGCAGAATAATGCCTCCCCCCGCCCCAAGATGGCCACATCCTAATCCCCAGAAACTGAATATATTACACGACAAAGAGGAATTTAGGTAGAAGATAGAATTGAGGTTGATCATCAGCTGACCTTAAAGCAGAGAGATTATCCATGTGCGTCCAATATAATCACAAGGGTCCTTAACATGGAAGAGGGAGACAGAAGTCTTCAGAGCGAGGAGAAAAGAACTCGAAAGGAGCCATGAGCCAAGAAATGTTGGCAGACTCCAGAAGCTGGAAAACAATAAGGAAATAGATTTTCCCCTAGAGCCTCCAGAAAGGAATGCTGTCCTGTTGACAACTTGATTTTACCCACTAAGACTCCCATCATTCTGGCCTCCAGAACTGTAAGATAATAAGTTTATACTGTTTTAAGCCCTTAGTTTGTGGTGATTTGTCACAGTAAAAATAGGAAATACAGTTCTTTGAAGAACTGCTCCATTAAGTTGTTGAATTGATGTCCTTAGAGTTATCTTGTATCCTTTCCATGTCCATACAGTCTGTAGTGGTAGCTCTTCTTTCATTCCTGGTACTAGTAATTTATATCTTTTTTTTTTTTTTTTTCCCTTTGCTAGTCTGGCTATGGGCTTCTGTATTTTACTGATCTTTTTTAAAAAATAAAACAAACAGCTTTGGGTTTCATTGATTTTCTCTTTTTTCTTATTTTCAATTTCATTCATTTCTGCCTTATCTTTATTAGTTCCTTTCTATTTGACTTGGGTTTATTTTGCTCTTCTAGTTTTAAGACAGAAGCTTAAATTATTGATTTGAGATCTTCTCTTCTGATAAATGCACTTAATGCCTCTTAGCACATCTTTGGCTGTATCCCACAAATTTTGATATGCTGTGTTTTCATTTTCATTTAGTTCAAAATATTTTAAAATTCCCCTAGAGACTTTTTGATCCATGGATTATTTAGAAATATTATTTCCACAACTTTGAATCTTGTCATCTGTTACTGATTTTTAATCTGACTTCATTATGGTTGGAGAACATAGTTGATGATTTCAACTCTTTAAGATTTGTTAATATTTGTTTATAATCCAGAATGTGGCTTATCTTGGTGAATGTTCTATGCGCACTCAGAAAAAATGTATGTTCTGATGTTGGTGGAGCATTCTACAAATGTCAATTAGATTTATTTGGTTGATGGTGTTTTGCAGTGTTTCCAAATCCTTGCTTTTTTTTTTTTTAATTTATTTTTGAGAAAGAGAGAGCACGCGCATGTGCACACACAAGCAGGGGAGGGGCAGAGAGGGGGACAGAGGATCCAAAATGGGCTCTATGCTGACAGCAGCGAGTCCAATGTAGGGCTCAAACTCACAAACCATGAGATCATAACCTGAGCTAAAGTTGGATGCTTAACTGAGCTACCCAGGTGCCCCAATCCTTGCTTATCTTCTATTTGCTTGTTCTGTAGAGTACTAAAAGAGAAGTGGTAAAATCTCCACTTATAATTATATAATTACAAATTTCTCTATTTCTCCTTCCAGTTCCAGAGTTTTTACTTCCTGTATTCTGAAGCTCTGCTGTTAGGTGCATTTACATGTAGGGCCTCTTAGTGAACTGTTTTATCATTATGTGATGAATCTCTTGTTCTCTTCTCACACAGTATTTCTTAAAAATATTTTTAAATTTAAAATGAAGAATCCGCTAAAGAGGAAGACCTAAGGTCTAAGAAACAACAGAATTAACTCATGAATGCAATGGGGGGGGGGGGGGAAGTCCAAGCATCATAATTAAGCAACAAACCTAAAAAGCAACTAGCACAAATGAGAGGAATAATTCAAAAGGGAAGTTGAGGCACCTGGGTGGCTCAGTTGAATAAGCGTCCAACTCTTGATTTTAGCTCAGGTGATGATCTCGTAGTTTGTGAGTTCAAGCCCCGCATCTGGCTCTGGCTGCTTGGGATTCTCTCTTTCCCTCTCTCTCAAAATAAGTAAAATTTTAAAAACGAAGAAGTTGAAGAACATCCACAAACAGATCATAGTTCTTTCTTAGTAAATAATATGAATGAGATGCTGGAAGAACTTATTGAATATGATGTCAAATTTCTGTTCAATAAGGAAATGCAAGAAAACAAATACAAGTAAATTAAGTTTTAACATAGTACTGCTTAAGGAAGTGTGTATGTACTTGACAGCATAGCCTCAAAATACATAAAGCAACAACTTTCAGAACTAAGGAGAAAGACTAAACAGAAATCACAAAGACTTGACACAGCCCTCTCAGAAACATAAGTCAAGCATGAAACACAAAATTAAATACACAGCAGGTATGAAGATAGTAAGCTCTCTAATAAATAAAAATATCCAGAGTACATTTTTAGCATGTGACATTCACAAAAAGTTCTATGTACTAGTCACAGAGGAAGCCTCAACAGATGCCAGGTGTATGTTCTCTGTCCAAAATGTGACAAGATAAGAACTCAGTACAAAAGGGAAGGTTAATACATGAGCACCCTTACGTCTATAATGATTTTTAAAAACAAAGAAGCCCATGATAATAAATAGTCCATAATTTAGAGAGGACTTCATAGGGAGTAATTATGAAATTCTCCCTGACGGATAACAAAGAAAGCTGTGCAGCTTAATGTCTGTGGGCTACTAAGGTGGTTTTTATGAAGTTATAGATTCGAATATGCTTATCAAGTACAAAGAAAGAATGGAAATAGATGAGCTTATTACTTTTCAACTTAAGAAGCTTTTAGAAGAGAAAATCCAAAGAATAAGAAAAATAATAAATAAAATGGAGAATAAAAATACTAATACAAATAATTAATGTTAAGATAGCCAGATTTTTTGGCAAGCCAGTTCAGAACAAAGAAAACCCAAAGAACAAAATCATACAAATAAAAACAAGACACAGAACACAATACTAAAAGGAAAGAATAACTATACGTAAAACAAAATGAAAAAAGGGAAAATGCTATAGATAACAGAAGTACTAAAAACTACGCAAAATATTATGAACTATAAACAGATTTGAAAATCCAGGTGAAAGATAAATTTCTGAAAGAATATGAACTGCCAAAACTGCCACAAGATTGGCAGACAGAGCTCTTCTGGTTATCACTATCTGGTCAAAGAACATTGTATGTCTAATATTGCATGAGAGAAAAACTGCTGATCTTTCCTCTCAATCCCATGAAGTCCCAAGTCCAGAAAATTATGCACTTTCAAGCCAAGCTGTTCACAAAAGATAAAGATGCAAAACTCCCATATAAACTATTAACTGAATCCAATGGAGTATTCAAAAAGAAATCATGATCACGCAGTACTTATCCCAATAATACAAAAGTAGTTTATGACCAGAAAACCTAAGAGTATAATTTATGGCATTAAAAGATTAAAGAAAAAATATAACCATCTCAGGGGATAGAAAACTAGGCACTTGATAAAGTGCAAAACCTATTTCATGATGAAAAATGATAAATTATGGCTTGATAGTAGACTTTGGAGTGTAAGAGAAACCTTTTGACCTTGATTCTTGAAACACTGTCCTTAAGGGGCGCCTGGGTGGCTCGGTCGGTTAAGTGTCCGACTTCGGCTCAGGTCATGATCTCACGGTCTGTGAGTTCGAGCCCCGTGTCGGGCTCTGTGCTGACAGCTCAGAGCCTGGAGCCTGTTTCACATTCTGTGTCTCCCTCTCTCTCTGCCCCTCCCCTGTTCATGCTCTGTCTCTGTCTCAAAAATAAATAAATGTTAAAAAAAAAAAAAAAATTTAGAAACACTGTCCTTAAAGCAAAATAATTTAATGACAGGATTTTACTTCCTCCCCTACTGGTCCAAACACCCTAGTAGATTCTGTAGGGAAAGCTATTATACAATCATAATAACATAAATGTTATTCACTGGTTTTTGACCTTTATAATACGATCAGACAAAGCACTAGAGCACTGTAAACTTTGGTGCCACATTTGTGGCACAATGACTGACAAAAATTGGGTACAAGCAATGGAGGGTTGTGTAGACACTATTTCCTCATCTTATGAAATGGAAACTCTGAAATGGTATCTAAAGTTGGAGAGAAAAAACAACTTTAGAATATGCCTCTACATTCAAAAGGAAAGCAACTAAAGAATTAAAAATAAGTGAAACACCAGAAGCTTCACACTAAGATAGAAACAAGACAATGATGGCCCTCTCACCATTTTCAACACTGTACTAGAAGCCATAACTAATACATTAAGACAAAAAAAAAAAAAAAAAAAAAGAAAAGGTATACTGACCAAGAAGGAAAAAATAAAAGTGTTCACAGAAGACATGTTTCTACATAGAAAATCCAAAGGAATCAACAAAAAGAAAAACCCGCCTGGAACTAATAAGCAATTATAGCAAGATTGCAAAATGCAAAGTTAGTATACAGAAGTCAATCATATTCCTACATATTATCAATGAACAAGTGGAGTTTGAAATTAAAAACACAGAACCATTCACATTAGCATCCCCAAAACGAAATTCTTGTATATAAATCTAACAAAATATGTATAAGATCTGTATGAGGCAAGCTATAAAAGCCTGATGAAAGAAACACAAGAACTACATAAATGGGGAAATATTCCACATTCATGGCTAGGAAGACTAAATACTGTCAAGATTCTTTCCAATCAAGACTCAGCTAAGTGCATTTGTTTGGACAGTAAATCTCTCAGTGGTCCAGAACAGTCCAAAGTTTCTTAGGGGCAGTGAGTATCCCCCAATCCCTGTGTGGCACTCTAGAGCCCTACATGCATACAACAGATTTTAAATAAACACCACAGTGATTGTAAAGATGAAGAGACATAACTTGAATTATTTCAACTCTATCTTCTATGAGACAACTTGGGAGTGTGTTTAATATTTAAAACAGTGCGAAACGAGAGGCATAGGAAGCGCAAATTTTAGCTCACACGTATCTATTGCACTGAATTTAGTATTTAATACTAAAATATATTCTTATCAAACTGTTATTTGCTTTGTAACTAAAGAATGAATCAAGAAAATATATTAACAGGGGCGCCTGGGGGACTCAGTTGGATAAATGACTGACTCTTAATTTAGGCTCAGGTCATGATCTCATGATGGCAGATCGAGCCCTTGCATCTAACTCTGCGTGGGCCTCAGCGCTGACAATGGAGCCTACTTAGGATTCTCTCTCTCCCTCTGCCCTTCTCTCCTGCTGGTGTGTGTGCTCTCTCTAGGAAAGGGGAAAGGGGAAAGGGGAAAGGGAAAGGGGAAAGGGGAAAGGGGAAAGGGGAAAGGGGAAAGGGGAAAGGGAAAGGGAAGGGGAAGGGGAAAGGGAAAGGGAAAGGGAAAGGGAAAGGAAAGAGGAAGGGAAAGGAAAAGAAAAAACGTTAACAATGACAAAAAATACATTACCATCAGGGGCACGATTTTGGGAACTGCCTAACTTGTGTCTTTTGTAGTTGCTTGTTTTATCAGAATTCACTTATTTAATGAAATTTATTGTCAAATTGGTTTCCACACAACACCCAGTGCTCATCCCAACAGGTGCCCTCCTCAATGCCCATCACCCACTTTCCCCACCCCTCATCAACCCTCAGTTTGTTCTCAGTATTTAAGAGTCTCTTATGGTTTGCTTCCTTCCCTCTGTTACTCCCCCTCTTCCCTCCCCCCTGGTCTTCTGTTGAGTTTCTCAGAATCCACATATGAGTGAAAACATATGGTATCTGTCTTTCTCTGCCTGACTTATTTCAGTTAGTATAACACTCTCCAGTTTCCATCCACGTTGCTACAAATGACCAGATTTCATTCTTTGCCATTGCCAAGTAGTTGAATTCACTTATTAATTATCAATTGTTTCTTTTTTGTCCTGTAGGAACTTGGGAAGTTATTCAAAGAATTAATTACACAATTAAAACAAAATTCTTCCAATCTCATGTGCGGTACCCATACCAACATGAAACAACATCATTACAGTGGAACTCAACAAAAAAATTCTAAAATCAGTGGGGGGGGGGGGTGTGTACAGAAGAAGGTGATAGAAGCAATAAGTAGAACTATACTATTTTGAAATATATAATACTTTATGCTTCATTTCATGATTATTACTGAAAATCATTCAGTAGTTAAAAAAAAAAAAAAAGGAAATATTTTAAAAAATGACTCAGGGAGCCAAATACCCAGTATGGTTCAGAAGTTAAGAAGCAGTGTGGCTCTAGAGTCTGTAATCTTAACTATACTCTATTATCAAAAGAACTAAAAGAGTCAATGCAATCCCTACCAAAATGCCCACTGCCTATCTTTGCAAAAATGGGCGATCTGATTCTAAATTTATATGGAAATGCAAGGGACTCTAACGAGCCAAAACTATATTAAAAAAGAACAAAGTTGAAGGATTCACACTTCCTGATTTAAAAACACTGCAAAGTTAATCACGGCAATGTGGTACTGGCATGAGGATAAACATATAGACCAACGGAACTGGGAGTTCAGAGATAAAGCTACACATCTATGGTCCAGTGATTTTTTTTGACAAAGGTGTCATTCAATGGCAACCATTCAGTTGGCAGAACAGACTATTCAAAAAACAGTGCGGGAGTTTCCAGGATGGCAAATGCATCCACTGCTGGGAGGTAGCTATCACACTCCAGTTCCCTGGAGACAAAAGCACGAGGTACTATTCCAGATCTCACCCTATGCACCTTTTCATCTGGCTGTCCATCTGAATACTTTATAATATCTTTTATAATAAACTGGCAAATGTAAAAAATAAGCCAAAAACAAATGATACCAGGACAACTGGATATCCATGTGCAAAAGAATGAATTTGGATCCCTACCTCATACCTTATACAAAATTTAATTCAAAATGAATCAAACACCTAAATCTAAGAGCTAAAACTTTGAAACTCTTAGAACATAGGTATAAATTTTTACATCTGGCATTAGACAATGGGTTCTGAGATATGGCAATCAAAGGGAAGACATAAATTGGACTTCATCAAATTAAAAACTTGAACATATACAAATAGAATGTTATGAAAGTTTTTCTGTGCTTTCTGTTCCTCTACATAAACTATGGTGTATTATGCACAAAAAATTAAAAGCTTACATTGAAATGCATTACACCAAGAAAGTGAAGACAATCCACAAAATGGTAGAAATATTTGCAAATCACATATATCTGGTAAGTCTAGTATGCAGAATATACAAAGAACTCAAGTCTCAACAATAAAAAGACAAAACCCAGCTAAAAAATTTGCAAAGGATTTGAATACACATTTCTTCAGAGAAAATATACAAATGGCCAATATGCGTATTAAAATATGCTATTATCGGGGCGCCTGGGTGGCTCAGTCGGTTGAGCGCCGGCTTCGGCTCAGGTCACGATCTCGCGGTCCGTGAGTTCGAGCCCCGCATGGGGCCCCTGTGCTGACAGCTTAGAGCCCGGAGCCTGTTTCAGATTCTGTGTCTCTGGGGCGCCTGGGTGGCTCAGTCGGTTGAGCGTCCGACTTCAGCTCAGGTCACGATCTCACGGTCCGTGAGTTCGAGCCCCGCGTCGGGCTCTGGGCTGATGGCTCAGAGCCTGGAGCCTGCTTCCGATTCTGTGTCTCCCTCTCTCTCTGCCCCTCCCCCATTCATGCTCTGTCTCTGTCTCAAAAATAAATAAAAACGTTAAAAAAATTAAAAAAAAAAAACAACAGATTCTGTGTCTCCCTCTCTCTGACCCTCCCCATTCATGCTCTCTGTCTCAAAAATAAACGTTAAAAAAAAAATGCTATTATCATTAGTCATTAGAGAAATGCAAATCAAAACCATAAGAAGTTATCACTTCACATCCACTAGGATGGCTATAACTAATAAAACAGAAAATAACAAATGTTAGATGTAAGAAACTGGAAACCTGACACATTGCTGGTGAAAATGTAAAATGGTACAGCCACTTTGGACAATAGTTTGGCAATTCCTCAAACAATTAAACATAAAAGTGACACCTGGGTGGCTCAGTCAGTTAAGCATCCAACTCTTGATTTTGGCTCAGGTCATGATCTCACGGTTTGTGAGTTCAAGCCACATATCGGGCTCCCGACTGATTATGCGAAGCCTGCTTGGGATTCTCTCTCTCCCTCTCTCTGCCCCTCCACTGTTCTCATGAGTGTGCACTTTCTCTCTCTCTCTCAAAATAAACCTAAAACACACACACACCATATATATGTATATATACATCAAGATAAATTACCATTATGAGTAGGCAAGCCTATTCCTAGGTATACCCCAAAAGAAGTGAAAACACAAAAATCTGTACACTGATATTTACAGCAGCACGCTTCACAATAGCCAAGAAGTGGAAACAACCCAAGGGTCCATCCACGAATGAACGAATAAACATGTGGTATATCCATGCAGTGGAATATTATCTTCAGTCATAAGAAGGAAATACAGTGCTGATATATGCCACTGCATGGTTGAACCTTGAAAATATTAAGCTATGTGAAAAGCCATACACAGTAGCCCACATGTATTATTCCGTTTATACAAATGTCCAGAATAGGTAAATCATAAACAGAAGTAGACTGATTGACAGAGAAGGGAGGAGGGGGCAATTGGGAGTGATTGCTAATAGGTACAGAGTTTCTTTTGGGAATGATGGAAATGATAGTGGTGATGGCTGCATACCACTGTGAATATACTAAAAACCATTGAAGTATACATACCTAAATGATTAATTTCATGTCTGTGTGTTACATCTCAATAAAAAAACAAAACAAAAATAAAGGCACTAAAAGTAGGATCACAAGTGGTTACTTCAGTGGGAAAAGGGCATCCTTCTACTTATTACCATGTTTCTTAAAATCATGTGTGAGCTATTATTTAAAAATGCATACATACATATCTACACCTTTTGCCACAGGTGCCCAATCCATTCTTCTTCTCTGAGAACTTGCCCCAGTGTTGAGGTGTGGGACTCAAAAGTCAGGACTGTCCTATATAACTCTGTGCCCTGGACACAGCTTGTTAGTGCACGAGTGGACTCCTGACGCCATGCTGGACCAATCAGATTCTCTAACCCTGGAATCTGAGATTAAGATAAAGATGCTAACTAGTGTGGAACTGAGACCAAGTGAATTTGGGAGCTGTGGAGTAGAGACAGATAAAGTTCGTGTGCAGAGATGAATATAGCCTAAGAAGAAAATCTGAGAAGAGCTGCTTAGATTCCTGCCAGCTTTCCAGTTCCAGATTCCACTCTTGGGACGCCAAGACATCCTCCCTATCTTTGGGTTCCATAGCCTTGTAACAAATGCCTTTTTTCAGTGGCCTACCAAGGTCAGGATGATAGGAGAGATCCAAGATGGGTACAAACAAAAGGGGATGAATTGTCTGTCCAGAATCGTGGTGACAATAAAAAAGCAAACTTTTAGTCAATTTTATTATTGCTTTAAATTCTTTAAAATGCTAGTGACCAAATACTTCTCCCTGCCCTCCTCCACATAACACTGCTCTTTTAGTCTAGTTCTGGTTGTTGGATATAACCACAGTACTTTGAATATAACCAATAATAATGATCTTGACCCAACCAACGATCTAAAAACAGTGAAAGAGGGGCGCCTGGGTGGCTCAGTCGGTTGAGCGTCCGACTTCAGCTCAGGTCATCTTCTCATGGTTCGTGGGTTGTCCAGCTCTGTGCTAACAGCTCAGAGCCTGCAGCCTGCTTCAGATTCTGTCTCTGGCTCTATCTGCCCCTCCCCCACTTGTGCTCTGTCTCTAAAATAAACAAACACTAAAAAAACTTTAATAAAAAAAATAAAAACAGTTAAAGAAACCAGTCAATAAGCATTCCTACATTTTCCAAAATTGACAAGTTATTAATTCAGGTAAGGAAAAAGATTTGTAATGGTGTTTTAAATTTTTTACTTATTCTTTTTTGAGAGCAAGAGTATGTGCAAGTGGGAGAGGCGCAGAGGAGGAAGGAAAGAGAGAATCCCAAGCAGGCTCCGTGCTCAGCCCCAATGTGGGGCTCGATCCCACGATTGTGAGATCATGACATGATCCAAAACCAAGGGTCTGACGCTTATCTGAGCCACCCACGCACCCCTAAAGTATTTTAATTTAAATAGCTATACCCAACATGTGGCTCAAACTTATGACCCCAAGATCTAGAACGCTCCTTTGACTGAACCAGTCAGCTGCCCTAAGAAAATTTATTTTATCTGTTTTTTCTAACCAACAGTTAGATATAGAAATCTTGTCTTACGAGTCTTCGTTTAAATAAAGCAAATTCCACTTCAACAGCTACCACTCAAGGATGAGAATGAGTGGTTGAAAATGGAGATAGGCTACAACAGAAGCCCTCTCATTTATTTCATGGTTGTCTGAGAGCTGAGTGCATCATGCTTCCCGTGGATGGCTCCACCAATGTTCATTCTTCCTGGTGCTTGTTGGAGCCACCTGTGTGGGTATAGTCATACCAGAGGAGAACACCATTCAACAGAAACTGAGGCAGCAGAGGACAGGAATGAGTATAGCTAGTCTTTCAGGGTTAATGTGGTACAGTGGAGAGGACCTGAGTGAAGGAAGAAAAAAATTTCTTTTAAATAAAAACTGATTAGGAGAAAAAAAAAAAAGTATACCAAAATTGTTTTGTTTTGTTTTTTTTAATTTTTTTTATTTTTGAGACAGGGAGAGACAGAGCATGAACAGGGGAGGGTCGAACAGAATCCGAAACAGGCTCCAGGCTCTGAGCTGTCAGCACAGAGCCCGACGCGGGGCTCGAACTCACGGACCGCGAGATCATGACCTGAGCCGAAGTCGGCCGCTTAACCGACTGAGCCACCCAGGCGCCCCCCCAAAATTGTTTTTAATTATTATTCCTGCCTTTGTTTAAAGGAAGCAATCTGATATGGATCACTAAATAATCATTGTAGGGACTCAGCCATTAGCACTATACACATAACAGAGGCCAACAAAGATAATGCTGAAGTATTCCTAAATCATAATTTAAAGCTTTGGATCTCAATGTCCTGTACATAAAATCTTCAAGAAACTCCAAGTGAAACATTAATGACACTTTATGAGGGCTTACAGAAAAAAATGTGCATTTTTTAAAAAATGTGCAATTATAACATGGCAGATACAAATTAAAGTACAGATTGATTTGCAAAGATGAATTATGACCCAGGTAGTTATGATTGGCCACTCACAGAATTTCAAAGTTTCCTATCCAAATGAAGAAGAATCAGGACTTGCATGTGAACGTAGCTCATACCTGGTATGATCATGAATTCTCTGAATCAACAGGAGGTCTGCCAGGACTGTCCTATGTCTGAGACCTGCGCTCACAGTAACCACCCCAATTCACACCATTTCTGATTGATTCATCAGTCTTTCCACTGCCTCTGACACATGTTCACTGAGCATTTTCACTGTGCAAGGTGCATTCCAGGCAATGAAGACATACTGGTGAATAAGTCAGAGACAGGCCCTGAATGTGCTGAGAAAAAATATAGCAAAGGAACCCAAGAAACAAGTACTTTCAACAACTTGCTTTACATATGTGAAAATTAATAAAGGGAAACCTCACTAAAGTGGACTTGGGAGGCTGAAAGGGGGAGCTCTACCACTCAATGTTAATTACAAGAAGAATTATCAATTAAAGATCCCTAACAAAAAAATCTTTAACAGGTAAGTATCAATTACAGGCCCCAACAGAGAGAGATGTACATTGCATCTCCTATGAGATATCTACTATCCCTGCAACTCAGCCAGTGAGAAACCAGCATCACCTTGAACCTTTTTCTCCAATGGGCTTCCCTTCAAAATAACCCGTCCCAACTTCCTCCTCCTTTATAAAGTTCCTCTCCTTTGTTTGTGGGACTTGTCTATGGTTTGCCTTAGCTTGCATGCATGTCCCACACTGTAATTCTGTTATTTCCCAGTAAACCCATTTTTACTGGTAAAGTAACTGGCAGTTTTATTTTTAGGGTTAACGTATACTAATTTCCAGGACACAAAGGATCCTGCAGTAACCGAAGCAAGGGGTACTTAACTTAGGTTTCCAAAAGAAGATTTAGCCAGGAAAGTACAAGTGGAATGAGGAGGGGGCCAGGCAAAGGAAAGAGCTGAGATGCAGAAGGTCTAGAGGCAAGGTCCAAAATTAAAGAACTGAAAGAGGGTTCAGTAGGAGAGGGAATGTAGTGATAAGGTGAGGTCTGAGAACTAGGTAGGGGTGGAGCCAAGAAAGGCCTCATAAACCACAACAGTCATTTCTCTCACCGGGTGAAAAATCAATTTGAAACAATTTACTACAAAACCAAAAAGAGTCTACAAGTTTAACACCTGACCTACTTCTCACAGAAACATACCTGTAATGCTGTTATTACAAAGGTACTCAACATATTCATGGCAGTAGGAAAATACAGTAAAAACACATACTTCAGAACAGCTTCTACAAAAAAACTATGGCTATAAAGCAGTATTATTTTCTTCTCTATAAAACAATCTATATGGGGAAATAAGACATTCTGTAGGGAAACATTTCAACAAGATTCAGGTGCCCATAGCAACTTACAAAATTTACAAAATACTGTAAAGCCAGTATTTTTATCCAAATTATACCCTTTCTGTACTATAATGAGATGTGTCCCTTAGGATCATACACATAGGAAACAAAACATGACAAATATTTTCAAAACTACATCAAATATAAAGTCATCTTATTTATCCAGCAAGACCAGGGTGTGGGAAATTTACTAAATATCCATAACTGGAACTTTGCCCTTAAGCACCAAAACTTTTTTTTCTAAGTTTATTTATTTTTGAGGGAGGGAGAGGGAGAGAGAGAGAGAGAGAGAGAGGACACAATCGGGGGAGGGGGAGGGGGAGAGAGGGGGGAGGGGGAGAGAGGGGGGAGGGGGAGAGAGGGGGGAGGGGGAGAGAGGGGGGAGGGGGAGAGAGGAGGAGAGAGGGGGAGAGAGGGGGAGAGAGGGGGGAGGGGGAGGGGGGGAGAGGGGGGGGAGAGAGGGGGGAGGGGGGAGAGAGAGGGAGAGAGAGAGTGGGAGGGAGGGAGAGAGAGAGTGGGAGGGAGGGAGGGAGAGAGAGAGTGGGAGGGAGGGAGGGAGAGAGAGAGTGGGAGGGAGGGAGGGAGGGAGGGAGAGAGAGAGGGAGAGGGAGAGGGAGAGAGAGAGAGAGAGAGAGAGAGAGAGAGAGAGAGAGAGAATCCCAGTCTCTGCACTCAGTGCAGAGCCCGATGCGGGGCTTAAACTCATGAACCGTTACATCATGACCTGAGCTGAAACCAAGAGTTGGACACTTAACCGAATGAGCGACCCAGGTGCCCCAAAACGTTTCACTTTTGACGGATTTTCCCTAAGAAGTACCTATGCATTTACAGCGACCTAAACCAACTGTGCAATTTAATCTTCACTCCACATTTTGGAGCCATTATTTTGGACATCAATTATGGGTTCCAGTAATGTGAACATCAATTACTAGGATTTAGTGGAGGACTATATGTCCTTTCCTCAAAGCACCCTTATGGATATAGTAAAAAAAAACAAAAAAAAATTGCCTTTAAAAATATATATACACATAGTTTTAGACTTCTTTATCAGGTTGTCAGTGTTCACGGACTCAGTCCTGATGCCTACACAGGCCTTCTAATTTACTGCTTCTAGTTTCAGCCTGGGAAACCAGAAAACTAAACTAGTTCAAATTATAGGGAAAATGAATAAAGAGTTGCTGAATCCCTCCTACAAGAAATACGTGCATTTTACGCCACTGGTTTTGGCTGCTGGAGACTAGCTTCTAGATCAAGGCGTTCTCACTAACACCCGCCTGGTGTTTTAAATGAGCTAAGGCCACTCACTGCTAAGCTACCTCCAGGTGCCACAATCTAACAGTGATTTCTGGTTTGCCTCCACCACTCGTAAGTGCAAAAAGAACGGGGAGGGGGGTTAAAATGCCCAGTTAACCGCAAACAAGCCTCAATTTTCCTCCATGGATGCTTAGCAGAAAAGTAGCTTTAACAAGAACTACAACTAAAATTTACTAAGCTGGTCTGCAGCATTCAAAGCCCTTTTCTACGTAGGAACTCAGCTGAGTTCAACATTTCTTGCTAGCTCCGGCACGAAAGCAGACGTGTACTAAATAGGCTTTAAAGTCATAACAGAAAAAATTAAGCTGTCACCCCTAATCTTATCGCGAAAAGGGAGGATGTGTGTAATACAGTAGTTAGAGCCAACTTCTGCTGCGAGCGAGCACTCCCCCGACACACCGGAAGTTTTGAAATATCCTGCAGGCTTCCCATAGGCAAAGTGCTTTTCCTCGCCCCGTCTCGGCGGGCCCCCCGAAGGTTCAAGGACCCCTCCGCGAAGCGTCAAACGCGGGGCGCGGGTCCCCGGTGCGCCACGGAGGGGAGCGAGGCCGGCAATCACGGCCGGTCGCCGGCTCCTCGCCGCGTAACCTTGGCCGCTCGCGAATCACGAATCGGGCAGGTGGGAGGCACCTGCGGCCGGCCGGGGAAGCCGCGGCCCGGGCACGGGCACGGGCCCTGGCACGGGGGTGTCTCCGCGCAGGCCTGGCCGGCCACGCCAGCCTCCGGGGGAGCCCCGCGTGGGGCCGCGCGGCGGGGCTGGGCCCCGGGCTCGGCAAACTCAGCGGCCCGCCCAGCCCGCCCCCGGCGCCGCCACTCACCGAAGAAACCTTGCACGATCCCGAGCGGGTGGCTGAGCCAATCCTCCCCACAGGGCATCTCGCCGACGGGCCGGGGCCGGCGCGGCCCGGCGTCCCGCGCCGCGGCTCCTCCTCGGGGGCTCGGCCGCTCGTCGCCCGCGCCCTCCCACGCACGGCGAGCCTCCGGGCGCGGGCCGCCCGGCCTGCCCGCGCCTCAGGGAACGGCGGCTGTGGCGGCGGCAGCCAAGGAGCAGCTGGCCACGGGCAAGCGGCGCGTGCGGGCCCCCAGCCTCCACTTCGCACAATGGCGGGAAATAGGCGCCGCCGACCGCGCTGCCTGCGACCTGGGTGGAGCTCGCGCGAGGAGGGGCGGCGGGAGCGCGCGGCGCGGCCCCGAGGGCGGGAGGAGGGGCGGCGGGAGCGCGGGGGTGGGGCGGGGCGGAGCCAGGACGCGGCGGCGACGCGGCGGCGGGGCGGCCGCCATCTTGGAGATGGGCAAAAGGAAGGGCACGCAGGGCTGGTGGGTGGAAAGGCGTCGAGGCTGAGCTCTGCGTATCGCGTTTTGTCACGCTGTGCTAGTGTGAAGGGGGAAGTTCCCGAGGTCCGGTTTATTAATTCGTAATACGAGCCCTTGCACAGGCTGGAGGGCGCAGCAGCCCAAAAGCACAAGCCCAAGGAGACCTTCGGGTCCTCTCTGGGCAAAATCAGTGGGCAAAACAGCCCTGGGTGTCGGTCCTGGGTGTCGGTCCATCCCCTCTTGGTGCTAGTTTTGTTTTGTTTTGTTTTGCTCCTTTCTGTGGCGCCCTGCCTGAAACACCCATACAGTGACTCCCTCAGCTGCATAAAGTCTTATCCCACTGGGGGAGGTATACATTTGGATAAGGGGTACTTTGAAAACTCACAGGCGCCCTTTGCTGGACCTCTGGCACTGTGGTAGAGTGACGAGTTCATAATTTGAGAGGCAAGCTCATAACTGTGGAAACGTACCTGTCTGCCTCTGCCTAGAAGCTGGAAACAACCAGGGAGCTTTGGCAGGTTCCTGCAGAAGGTGTGTACAGACATACCTTCGAAATGCTGCCCCTTGTGCCACACCATCTCAATAAAGCGAAAATCATAATAAAGCAAATCAAATGAAGTTTTTGGTTTCCCAGGGCACATGAAGATTATGTGTACACTATGCAGTAGTCTATCAAGCGTGCAATAGATTTAAGTCTTAAAAAGTATATATGTCAATTTAAAAATATTTTTTAACTTAAAAGATGCTGTCATCTTTTTTTTTTTTTTTTTTTTTTTTAATTTTTGGGACAGAGAGAGACAGAGCATGAACGGGGGAGGGGCAGAGAGAGAGGGAGACACAGAATCGGAAACAGGCTCCAGGCTCCGAGCCATCAGCCCAGAGCCTGACGCGGGGCTCGAACTCACGGACCGCGAGATCGTGACCTGGCTGAAGTCGGACGCTTAACCGACTGCGCCACCCAGGCCCCCCAAAGATGCTGTCATCTTAACTTTCAGCAAGTCACGATCACTGATCACAGATCACCACCATAACAAATGTAGTAATAACGAAAATGTTTGAAATACTGCCAAGATCTAACACAACCTGACGTAGAGATACCCAGTGAGCAAATGGTCTTGGAAAAATAGCCTCAATGGACTTGCGCCAAATGGTGGTGTCACCAACTTTCAATTTGTGAAAAAGCGCAGTATTTGGGAAAGGCAGTAAAGCTAAGCAGAGTAAAACAATGTGTGCCTCTCTCTGGATACCCTAAGATTGAAGATGGTGGCATTAACACACACAAAAAGATCAAATCTAGGGGTAAACTTTTAGTGAGGGAATTCAGAAAAACATCCAAGTTCGGGGATGAAACAGCATGTTTCTCCTAGGACTGGAACACACCTGAGAAAACTGTATTATCCAGAGCTGAAGAAAGAGCGTGTTAAACAGAAGGAGGATGATCTGAATGGAGACTGGAAAGTGGGAAGCCTGAGAATAAGAACTGAACTCGAAGCTCAAGCCCTACTTAGGGCAAAGGCGGGTGGTTTGTATTTCTCATTGTGAACTAACTAATTGGTCTACTGGATTATACATCTGGCTCTTGTGAGTTTGGGTGAGCTGAGAAAACGGAGTTTCAAATCCAGGGCACTACCACCACGTTGTTCATTTATTCATGTGTTTAGCAGAGAGGGTTGCCAAGTCCCTTGTATTAAATGGAGAAATCCCATATGTTAGTGTCTTGACCAGTAACGGGCAAATTAAATGTATGCGGACGTGAAAATGTCTGCTTTTAAGTTATAATAATTGCAGATTGATTTGCTTCATATGAAATTGCCGATGGATACCAAGTCAACAGTGGCGAGGAACACTGAAGCTTTAGGTTTCTTCCTCTGTATTTAGTGACTTAGAAACAAACTATTGCTCAGATTTACTTAAAGAGACCCCACGGTGCTTTTGAAATGTCATTATTTCATTTTGTTTTTATATATATATGTATATATATATGTATATATATGTGTATATATATGTATATATATGTATATATGTGTATATATATGTGTATATATGTATATATATATGTGTATATATATGTATATATATGTGTATATATATATATATATACACATATATATGTATATTTAACATTTATTTATTCCTGAGAGAGAGAGAGAATGAGCAGAGGAGGGGCAGAGAGGGAGTCACAGAATCTGAAGCAGGCTCCAGGCTCTGAGCTGTCAGCACAGAGCCGGACCTGGGGCTCGAACTCACAAATGGTGAGATCATGACCTGAGCCGAGGTCTGATGCTCAACTGAGCCACCCAGGCACCCCGAAATGTCATTATTTTATTTTATTTTATTTTTTTTTTCAACATTTTTTATTTATTTTTGGGACAGAGAGAGACAGAGCATGAACGGGGGAGGGGCAGAGAGAGAGGGAGACACAGAATCGGAAACAGGCTCCAGGCTCCGAGCCATCAGCCCAGAGCCTGACGCGGGGCTCAAACTCACGGACCGCGAGATCGTGACCTGGCTGAAGTCGGACGCTTAACCGACTGCGCCACCCAGGCGCCCCTCATTATTTTAAAATGTGAATGATAACACCTAATTTTTCTGTGGCAAGATGTGTTGATACTATTACTAAGTAGTTATGAAAATGTAAGAGGCCAGGGAGGATCCATAAAAGCACATCTCTGTGGCAAGATTTGACTTCCCACCACCACGAATGGCACCGCTGCCCCCACACCAAGCCTATATTTTTAAGGAGGGCATTAAATAACCCTGTCTACCTCTGTGGGGTAAAGGCAAAGGATGTTTGAGGACTTTCCTGAAATGTGACATTTACCCTAGGACTTGAAAGATAAATAAGAGGTAACTAGGCAAAAAGTGAGGGAAGAGTGTTCCAAGCCTAGGAAAACAAAGCTTGCAAACAAAAATTAAAATAATGACAACTTATTATATGATTTGGCTATGAATCATCTTTATGTAATGATGATAAAGGTAAAACTTGAGTGTTAATCTAACCAATGTTATAATTTAACTTCAGCGAGAGGCTAGGGGGAAAGGGTTCATATATGTGATGAGGACAAAGATCAAAAGGGGCAAAATCCTCATTGTTCACCTGGAAAGTCAACAATATAATGCAAACAGGAAAAACATCAGAAGTGGCAACGTAATCATGTTAATTTGGAAACAGAAATCCTGAAAGAATCAGCAGAAAGAGTTGAATGCAGTCGCCTTCAGGGTGGAGTAAATTTTTTTAAACATTTGCTAGTTTTCTACACATTTGTTATTAATTAAGCCTCAACTGCACTAGAATTTGCACTAGACTGTAAGATCCTTGAAGCAATGATTTTGGTAGTTACATGTTATTTCATTCCCTAGCACCTAGAACAGTGCCTGGCATAGCATAGGTGCTCAATAAATGGTTTCTGAATGGATAATACACATTTTCCATCCGTTGCCTAAATTTCCTCTCTCGGTGTTTAGACACCTTTTCTTGGGTATCTTTCCTAGAGCCTTTTGACCTGTTCTGATCTAGACTTGTTGCCCTTTACCTCTGGTACAAAACTGTCTTCCTAGGATCTCCTACCACCATTATCCATTATCCTTAAGATTCTCTTTCCTTTCATGGTTTCACTGACCCTTCAGAAAAATCTGTTTCCTCCATCTTCCATAGCTATAGATAGATTTCCTAGGGAAGACCTGCATTTTCTACCTACAGACATATAGCTGAGGCTGGTTGCCCAACGAGGGACTACATTTCCCAGCCTTCTTTGCAGCTAGGTTCTTACCAATGAACTGGGAGCAAATGTTATGTCTGGAACTTCCCCCTCAATTTCTTTGGAGAAAACTTTTGGCCTGGATATGTTCTTTCCTCCTTTGTGATGGACAGGATGGTGATGACTAGAATGACTCTGTGTGACAGCCTGGATTTTTATATGAACATTGCATTCTGAGGCCTCTTTGTCACAACTGCTAGCATTACTCTAAGTAATTCAGCAAGTGGTGTAAGTGGGGTGTTATCACAACAAACACAAAGTAAGGTGGCTCTAGTTTAGTGGTTGGAAGGAAGGTAGCAATCAGTGAAAGATGAAATGCCTGAGACAATGAAGGAGATTGATTTCATTTATGCTGTTGCAGTAGGGAGAATGTTCGTTCAGAAACATCTCAAAGGAGAGTGGTAAATTTTGAGTTTCATAAAGCAAGGAAGTCATTGAGGAAGGATGGAGGTGAGCCTTATGTTGGAATTTTCAAGAATGAGTTGGTCTTTTGCATTTATACTCCTTTCTTGGAACACAGAAACAAGAAGGGATTTCTTAACTATCCCTGTTTTCTGAGGAGTGAGTGGGGGCAACTACTAGGGAAGTTGGACTCATTGACCAAGTTCTGACTTTTCTAGGCCAATCGCTGCAGAGGTTGTCAGAGTTCTTTTGTTAAATATGGTCTGGCCATTGTTTGTATATTCAGCCTCCCAGAAATATCGTGCAAGCCATATATGTAAATTAAAAGTTATTAGTAGTCACATTAAGAGTTGATAAAAGGTACAAACTTCTTTTTTATTTATTTACTTTTTAATGTTTATTTATTTTTTAGAGATATACAAAGCACAAGCAGGGCAGGGGCAGAGAGAGAGACACACACACACACATAGAATCTGAAGCAGCTGAGCTGTCAGCACA
Organism: Neofelis nebulosa; assembly: GCF_028018385.1. Lineage (NCBI taxonomy): Eukaryota > Metazoa > Chordata > Mammalia > Carnivora > Felidae > Neofelis > Neofelis nebulosa. Next base: position 80,850,310 of record NC_080794.1, read on the forward strand.
GAGTCTGACGTGGGGCTCAAACTCACAAATTGTGAGATCATGACCTGAGCTGAAGTCGGACACTTAACCGACTGAGCCACCCAGGTGCCCCAAAAGGTGCAACCTTCTAATTATAAAAATCAATAAGTCACGGGAATGAAAAACACAGCATAGGGAATATAATCAATAATATTGTTATAACTTTGATGACAGGTAGAAACTACACTTGTGGTGGTGAGCATTTCATAATGTATATAACTGTCAAATCAATATATTTTACACCTGAAATATATATCAGCTATACTTCAATTAAAAATTGAAAACAAACTGGGGCGCCTCAGTCAGTTAGGCATCTGACTTCAGCTCAGGTCATGATCTCACACTCCATGAGTTTGAGCCCCACGTCGGGCTCTGTGCTGATAGCTCAGAGCCTGGAGCCTGCTTCCGATTCTGTGTCTCCCCCTCTCTCTGCCCCTCCCCTGCTCATGCTCTGTCTCTCTGTCTCAAAAATAAATTAAAAAACATTAAAAAATTAAAAAAAAATTGAAAACAAACTGAGGCACCCGGGTGGCTCAGTTGGTTAAGCCCCTGACTCATGATTTCAGTTAAGGTCATGATCTCAATGTTGTGAAATGGAGCCCTGCATCAGGCTCTGCACTGGGTGTGGAAACTGCTTGAGATTCTCTCTCTCTCTCTCTCTCTCTCTCTCTCTCTCTCTCTCTCCCTCCCTCCCACCCTTTGCCCCTCCCACCCTGAATGTGCCTGAATGTGCACACACGCTCTCTTTCTCTCTCTCTCTAAATAAATAGAAAACAAACAAGAAACCATAGTGAGATAATATTACACACCGATTAGAATGGCCAACATTTAAAATACTGGTAACGCCAAGTATAGATATTACTGGTGGGAAAATAAGATGATACAGTGGGGAAATAAGATGATGGAAAAGGGGCACCTGGGTGGCTCAGTCAGTCAACCATCTGACTTTGGCTTAGGTCATGATCTCACAGTTATCGGGCTCTGTGCTGACAGCTTGGAGCTGCTTCACATTCTGTGTCTCTGCCTTGCTCTCTGCCCCTCCCCCACTCACACTCTGTCTCTTTCTCTCTCAAAAATAAACATTAAAAAAAAAGACGGAAAATCATGTGGCAATTTCTTACAAAGTTGAATATACATGACTATAAGACTCAGTAATTCTACTCCTAGGTGAAATGAAAACATTTCCCATGAAGATTTTTACATAAATTTTCATTGCAACTTTAATAATAATAGCCCCAAATTTGAAACAACCTAAATGTCTACCAACCAATGAATGGATAAGCAAATTGTGGTATAGTCATATAATAAAACACTACTTAACAAGGAAAAAAGAATGACCTATGATTCACATGACATGGATGGACCTCAAAAACATTATATTAATCAAAAGAAGTCAGACACAAAAGAATATGTACTATATGGTTCCATTTATACAAAACTTACTAAAGACAGATGTAAAAATGTAAAAAATAGAAAGTAGATCAGTGGTGGAATAGGGCTGGGAATAGAAATTATGAAGTTATTAATTGGCTGGAAAGAGGAACATAAAGGAATAGTCTAAGATGATAGATTTATTTTTTTAAAAAATATATTTATTTTGATGGGGCGCCTAGGTGGCTCAGTTGGTTGAGCGTCCAACTTTGGCTTAGATCGTGGTCTTGTAGTTTGTGAGTTTGAACCGTGCGTGGGGCTTGCTCCTGTCAGCGCAGAGCCTGTTTCGGATCTTCTGTTCCCTCTCTCTGTCTCTCTCCCCCGCTCCCGCTTGTACTCTCTATCTCAAAAATAAATAAAACATTCTAAAAATTTTTAAATGTTTTATTTTTGAGAGAGGGAGGAAGAGAAATAGTGTGCATGCATGAGTGGGGAAGGGGCACAGAGGGAGGGAGAGAGAGAATCCCAAGCAGGCTCTGTGCTGTCAGTGCAGAGCTAGATGTGGGGCTCAATCCCACAAACTATGAGATCATCGGCTGAGCTGAAATCAAGAGTTGGACATTCGACAAACTGAGCCACTCAGGCATCCGTAGGGTGATGGATTTATTCTATACTGATATTTTTGTCAAAACTCATAAAATTGTATACTTACAGTTCATGCATTTATCATGTAAATTATACCTCAATAAAGTTGATTTAAAGAGTAAAAAGAGGGGCACCTGGGTGGCTCAGTCGGTTAAGCCTATAACTTCAGCTCAGGTCATATCTCATGGTCCATGAGTTCAAGCCTTGCATTGGGCTCTGCGCTGACAGCTCAGAGCCTGGAACTTGCTTCAGATTCTGTGTCTCCCGCTTTCTCTGCCCCTCCCCCACTCATGCTGTCTCTGTCTGTCTCCATCTCTCAAAACTAAATAAATGTTAAAAAAAAAAAAAGTAAAAAGAAACAGATAACATTAATTTTAATAGTAGGGTGCCTGGGTGGCTCAGTCAGTTAAGCATCTGACTCTTGGTTTCAACTCAGGTCATGATCTCATGGTTTCATGAGTTTGAGCCCCACATTGGGCTCTGTGCTGACAGTGTGGATCCTGCTTGGGGTTCTCTCTCTCCCTCTCTCTCTGCCCCTCCCCCCCCCCACTGGGTTTGTCTTTCTCAAAAATAAACAAACTTAAAAAATTTTGGTATTATATTTAACTCGACATATTCCAAATATTGTAATTGGAATAATCAATATAAATGTTATTAATGAATATTTTATCTTCTTTTTTTAGAATGAGCTCTTTGAAATCTGGTGTGCACTTTACAGTTACAGCACTTCTCAATTCAGACAGCCACATTTCCAGACCTCGATAGCCACAGGTAGCCAGGACCATCAAGTGAGGTAGCACAGGAGAGACCAGGGCCTCAGTATTCAGATCAGAGGAGGTAAGAATCTTGCTCAAAGGCATTTCCAAGGGTCTTTTAAGATTTCTCTAGTAAACTAAAGAATCCTGCCTTATGGCAAAGGTCAGATCAAGGATGTAGCTTTCCCACCTATACCTATTAGGCTGACAGAAAAAGGGCTCAAGTCAGACAAGGAAGTAAAGAACATGGAACTTTCAGGAAATAAAATGCCAGGAGCTTGGCCTGAAAAAGTCTGCAACTTGTCAAGTTTTAAGGCAAGTCTCAGGCGCCAGACTCATAGGAGAGACAGTGGGCTACCAAAACTGTACAGCCCCCAAAGAGGACATGCCTCCTCGTGCCACTTGGGATATAGCCATGGATGGTCAGGGACAAGAAGAAACCTCCCTGAGGGCAAAGCTGAGGCCAGGGAGGACTGTAGACTGAGGAAGTATTTCTAGAGGCCCAAACCAGGGGCAGTCAGGACCAATCAAAAACATTCTCCACTCTCAGGGAGTATTTTCAATTTATGCCTCACAGGATTTAATCATTTCCGTGCAACAGTGGGAGTCTCCATACAGTTACCCTGTTCTCGGTCCATGACTGTCTAATGTGCCCTATCGCCATAGGTGAGAAGCCACATCCAGGCCCAGTGGAAAGGGCTGAGCTGCACCCACAGATCCTAGACTGTTAAACAGGATGCAGCATTTTGCTTCCTTCGAGGAGTGAGTATATTCTACACTTGGGAAGAAGGGTTGGCGTTTGGTGGCCAGAGGGGCAGACTGCGGTGGCGATCGTCATTTGCCCACTAAAATCTTCTTTCTCCATACAGAACAGTTACAGAATTGTAGGTAGGATGTGGATACTCAGGTGAGGACTGTATTTCCAGCTCTTGTACCAGGAGTGCCTTTTGTCCAAGTTCTCACCATCGGAATGTGAACAGAAGTGATTTATACAAGGTCTGCCTTACTTCTTAAGATGAGATGTCTGTGCTTGAACTGCTCTGACCTCTGGCCACTGCCTTGGCTGGCAAAAAACTGGAGCGGCCTTGGAAGCCTTCTGTTGAAGATGAAAAACTGGTTACCTGCATGTACTCTCATGTGGGAAATGAACATTTACTTTGAGCCACTGCATTTTGGGGTCTTTTTTTTGTTAAAACAGCTTACATTCTCCGGTACACCTGTGGTTGCACATCACTTTTCCTGTATCCCACATAGGAAGACTTCCTTAGCTTATTCCTTTATTTTGGTGGAGGACCTCCTCCATTTGCTTTCTTAGAAGGTGTGCTGGAGGGGTAAGTATTTTGAGAGCTGAATTCCTTTGCATTTGACCTGTTTTTATCCTTCTGGAGCCTTAAGAATCTTCTATTTGTCTCCAGCGTTTTCTCGTGTGTGTGTCTATTTTCAACTATTGTGCTGGGTACTCAACCCTTGCAATCTGGAAACTGGTATCCTTCATTTCTGGGAATAAAAATGTTTTTTCTTTGATTATTCCCTCCCCTGCATTTTCTCTGTCTCTATTCTTAGCAGAACTCTTAATGTACAGATATTGGCTTTCCTTGCCCAGCACTCTAATTTTCTTATGTCTCTCCCCTAGCTCCCATCTGTTTGTCTTTTTGCTTTACTTTTTGGGAAATTTCCTCACTATTTATCTTCCTTCTACTGATTTTCTTGTGTGTTCCCTGAACATTTATTTTCTTTTTAAAATAACATCCTGGGGGCTCCTGGGTGGCTCAGTTGGTTGAGCGTCCGACTTTGACTCAGGTCATGATCTCACGGTTTGTGGGTTCGAGCTCTGTGCTGACAGCTTGCTCAGAGCCTGGAGCCTGCTTTGGATTCTGTGTCTCTTCTCTCTCTGCCCCTCCCCTGCTCATGCTCTGTCTCTGTCTCTCAAAAATAAATAAATGTTAAAAAACATTTTTTTAAAAAAACAACACACCGATCTTGTTTCTTGGTTACTGACCCTCTTATCCCTCTGAGGATATTATTGACAGATTTTCTAAGTCTTTTTCTTCCCGTGTGGGTTGTTTCTTCTAAGTTGCTATTTCTTCTTCCTTTGGTGTGTGTCTTGTTTTGATCTCTTTCACATTAAAGGATCTTCTCAACTATGTGGTGATCGTATTTATTTATTTATTTATTTATTATTTTAAAAAAAATTTTTTTTTTCAACATTTTTTATTTATTTTTGGGACAGAGAGAGACAGAGCATGAACGGGGGAGGGGCAGAGAGAGAGGGAGACACAGAATCGGAAACAGGCTCCAGGCTCCGAGCCATCAGCCCAGAGCCTGACGCGGGGCTCGAACTCACGGACCGCGAGATCGTGACCTGGCTGAAGTCGGACGCTTAACCGACTGCGCCACCCAGGCGCCCCGGTGATCGTATTTAAAGTGTGGGGACTAGGGGCACCTGACTGGCTTAATCCGTAGATCATGCAACTCTTGGTCTCAGGGTTGTGAGTTTGAGCCCCACATTGGCCATAGAAGGGACTGAAAAAAAAAAGTGTGGGGACTAACAAGGTGATTGGGAGCTCAGAGCATATAAATAGGGATTGTTGGTTGTGAACTTAATATGGGGTGATCTGACTGGGCTGTCTTCCTAGGGACTCCAGATTTCAGCACCTCTACATCTCTCTTTCCCATGCCCCAAAGAAGAATTTTCTAATCTTCTGCCTGAAGGTTGAAGATCTGGCAGCCAGTGTTCTCAGAGCTGAGTGGAGAAACTTGGCTGGGGTTGTGGGAGAGATTATTTTTTTATTCAGTATGTACATGTTTGCTAAGTGTTTCTTCTGTTACCCACTCCAGAAGGGAAAATTTCGTCTTTTTTTCTAGAAGGGGGATGGTTAGTGGTCCAGTTACTCAGAGTAGGGGTACAGACCTAACAGCTTCCCCAACAGTTGTACCCAATCTTCCAAACTCTTTATTTAAAAAATTTTTTTTAATGTTTTTATTTATTTTTGAGACAGAGAGAGACAGAGCATGAACAGGGGAGGGGCAGAGAGAGAGGGAGACACAGAATCGGAAGCAGGCTCCAGGCTCTGAGCCATGAGCCCAGAGCCCGACACGGGGCTCGAACTCACGGACTGCAAGATCGCGACCTGAGCTGAAGTCGGACGCTTAACCGACTGAGCCACCCAGGCGCCCCTCTTCCAAACTCTTTAGCTTCACTGCTACCTCCTGAGGTGCCTAGGGTCATCAGACCCTCAATCTTATGATGATTCTGTGGTGCAAATAAGTTGCTCTTGGGCTTTCCCCATTACTGGTTTGCTAAATCACCTACTACAGGTCCATTTTTGTGTGTGTGTATGCAGAATCTTGTTGCTGTGGAATCCTCTCCTATCCCCCTTATCCTTCTGGGTTTAAAAATCAAACACACCTATTTGTGTTTTCAACAGAGTTTCAGGAGGAAGGAAATGAAGACACTTTGGTTCAATGTGATGTCTCTCCCCAGGAATTACTCCTGTTTCTCTGCTCATTCCTACTGCAATTGGTCTAATTTGAGCCACTCTCACGGCTCCCCTGGTCCACTGTAGCAGCCCGGGTTGCTCTTTCCGTATCCGTTTTATTACACTGAAGTCAGAGTGGACTTTCTACAGGGCAAGTGTTATTTCTCCACCCTCTTTTATTAAAAAATTTTTAATGTTAATTAATTTTTTTAAGAGAGAGACAGAGAGCAAGCGGGGGGAGGGCCAGAGAGAGAGAGAGGGATGTGCAGCAGGCTCGTGAGCTGTCAGCACAGAGCCTGACGCCAGGCTCGAACCCACAAACCGTGAGATCATGACCTGAGCTGAAGTCGGATGCTCAACCGGGTGGGCCACTCAGGCTCCCCTCCTTACCCTCTTTTAACCCCTTCTTTGGCTCCCTGTTGCTCTTGACTTGTAAGCCCCTGCATCATCTGGCCTTGCTCTGCTTTTCATTCTCATCTCCCAACATTCTTCCAGTTGCTCAGTGTGGCATTTCAGGGTATTCCTACATACTGTGACTTTCTTTTGAAATGATCTCTTATTGCTTCCTCCAACCCCCCCCCCCCCCCCCCACCAAATTTTCCACTTAACTTCTACTCATTGCCTTTCAGGGCTTGACTTTAAATTTTCTTCTTTGAGGAAGCCTTTCATGTCACTCAACACTATGTAGGTCCTTTGTTGATGGTCTGATTAGTCTAAATATTTGCTATCTTTTCTCACAGAAGGATTATACCTCCCTCCCCTGATGGTGTCCATATTAGACATAACACACTTGGGAAATTCTACATTACAGCTTTCACCACTGTTTACTTTCCTGTCTTCCTGGCGAAACTATAAGCTCTAAGATGGAAAGTTTCTGCGTCTTTCTTAAACACCACCGAACCCACAGTGTTTGGTGTAGTGCCTTGGTCACCCATAGGAACGACAAAGACTCTCTCCTTGACCCAATTCTAGCAAAGTTTCTAACAGTGTAAGGCCATGTCCCTGGAATGACCCCAGTCCTCCTTAAAATGCCTGCCCTGAGAAAGCTCAACGCTGCCAGGAGAACTTACTGTATGTTCCAGCCAAAACCTGGTGCTAGGCATTTGGGCCCCTGAGCTCCATTTCAGAGCAGTTACTTTAGAAAACTTGCAATTCTATATCCCTTATAATTTTGAGATGTAAATCTGCCATACAGAACTGTCTTCTCAAGGCCCATCTCCTCCCAGCCTGGTGGTATATTGCTCTAACTTGTACAACTGCCTGTCATAAAGATATGAGTTTGTTTCTCCTCCAGATAATTGGCAGTTAACAAACCTACGTGGCCTAGTCACGTGGACCAACATCCCTTGGCACCTTTCAATGCTTTCCCCTTAGCACTCTGATCTTTGGAAAGTCTGCAGTCTTTTGGGGAGGTTCAGTTCACGATGTACCCTCTTTCCTGTTGTAGTAGTTATTACCCAGTAAAATCTATCCTTACTGCTTTAACTAGTGTCTCACTTTGTTTATCTCTGACAGTAAGCACACTAAATAGTTACTGAATTAAGTAAACAGGTTCTGCACAGGAGTGAATGGCTGCAGGGGAGGAGTTTCATTATTTCAAAGCTTCTTTTGGGGTCTATCTTCCTCTCCCTCCCTCCAAAAAAGCTACTTATCTGTTATTTTTTATTTCATAATCTCTACCTACATGAAAGGTGACAATTACATCCAAGTCACCCACGGCGCATTTTGGGATTTAACTAATCAGATTATTGTAGACAGATATAGAAAGCTATTTTAAAATGTAGCATCTCCAAATTTCAATTCCTGGCTCCTTTTTTAAACATGGCTTAAAAACTTCAAAAGTTTTACCGTTTCTATTTCTGGGCCAACAAAAAGAGTTCAGTTCAGTCCAGAAAGACATGTGGGCGGGTTGGATGTGAGTGCTAGCGTGGGTGAGTTGGGCTCAGCTTTGGCTACAAATGGCTCAACACCTCTTCTTCCCTCCCAATGGGGACAGCGCTCTGCTGACTGCTCCCGCAGGTTCCCGCTGTTCCTCCAAAATCTTGCCAGTTAAACTCTTCTGTCGATACTTTTAGGCAGCCCAGCGCCCCCCCCCCCCCCCCCCCCCCCCCGCAATCCGTGACCCTCACCGTCAACTCTATTCAGAACCAGCAGTACTGCCACTCCCACGCTCCAGTCCCAGCCTCCGCCGAGGCCGCGCCGGGGAGTGTCACGTGCCAGGACACGGGCGTGAAGCCAGCGCCGCCATGTTGGTTTCTGGCGGCGCTTTCCAGGGGAAGGGCAAGGCCGCTGACGAGCCGATCCGAGTTCCGGGTCTTGTGCGCAAGTGCGGAAGTGTGCTGGCCCCGAGTGTGACCGGTTTCCGGCCGGTGGTGCCGCACCGGCTGCCAGGAGACGTGTAACGGACGGTGGGCCGCAGCCATGGCCGAGAGGAAACTTAACGGTAGCGGCGGCGCCGCCTCTACCTCCTCATCGGGCACTAACTTACTCTTCTCCTCCTCGGCCACGGAATTCAGCTTCAACGTGCCCTTCATCCCAGTCACCCAAGCCGCCGCTGCCTCGGCCTCCTTGCTCCTGCCTGGAGGTAGTGGGGGCGGGGGGGTGTCCGGTGGGAAGAGTGTGTGCAGGGAGGCGGGCGGAGGGCGGGGGGTGACGAGGGTCGGAAAGGAGGTATTCCTTGCGCCTCGATGCGACTCTGTGGGTGGCTTGCCAGGGCCATCCGTGGCCAGGTTTGAGTGGCCCGGGGACTTTGAAATATTGGAAGTAGGGGGCCAGATCATGAGGCTTGCTTTTCGTCCGAGGAACCCTCTGATCCGAGGGCTGGACGCTCCACGCTGGCACTGGCATTACACAGATTTTTGTCGAACACATGCTAGTGTGCCAGGTGCTGGCAGGGAATGCAAAGAGAATAGTGCTTCTCAACTAGGATACAGTAGGAGATCTCCTAGGATAGACCTATAAGACTTGCAAAGTAGAGGTACACAATGCAGTACTCATCTTTCAAGACAGTGCATCATCACATTGTCTAAGAAGCCGTTTCCTGTTCTCCTTGGCCCCCACTCCTACGTGCACCCTAGCTCTTTCATTTCCTTATTATTGTCTAGGGGTGTTGCTTTTTAATGATTGTGTGGCATTACCCAGACCACAGTATCTAGGGGCACAGACTGCGTTCCAGCCCTGGCTGTGCCAGGAACTTGCTGTATGACCTTAGGCATGTTACTTTACCTCTCTGTGCTTCACTTTCCATGTCCGTACAGCCTCATAAAACTGTAATGAGAAGTGGATTGATTTTTGTAAGGTGCTGAGTGCAGTGCCTGGCACATAGTGTTATCTAAATGTTTGTGAAATAAACATATCTGCCTCTCTAGTTGGACTGTGGGCTTCTTGAAGTTTGCAGCTGTTGCTAGAGTGTGTGCAGAGGAGTGGCGTGAGTAATCAGTGGGGACTAGATCACGAAGTGCCTCATATGCCGTACTGAGGAGTTCGTAGTTCATCCTGTAGGGTGTGGGGGAGCCTTCGAAGGATCTTAAGGTAACAAGGCAGTGAAACTGGAGGTGTGTTTCAGAAAGACTGGAGTTTTCTGAGATTGCACCAGAGTAAAGCTGACTGTAGCAAGAGCGGTCAGTCTGGGGGCCGCTGGGAGTCAGGCATGAGTGGATGGCACTCTAGCCCTACCTACCCAGCCACATTGCGTATGAAGAGCAGGGAAGAGAGGTGAGAGATTTTTTAGACTATAAATTGTTGGGCCTCAGTGACTCCCTGGAGGCCATACTGTCAGCTTTATCAGCCCAGAGGCTCCTTCTCTTCCTTCAGTTTTAGCCAGAAGACCTGGCTCCCTAACTGGCATGTAATGGATACTGTGTACATGTTTCTTGAATGAGTGTCTGAATGGTTAAATGAAGGGACTGAGAAACGGAGCGGGGGAGGAGTCTGAGAGATGATGTTTTGGTTTGAGTGTCTGGATGGATGTTGGTGAACACCTGTTGAGATAGTGCGGTGTGATAAAAGCACATGAAGGAGGACAGTTAAGGTGGTAAGTTCTTTTTCAGGCTTAGTAAGTTGGAGGTGTATGTGGCTGAGTCTGCCAAAAGTGTTGAGGAAGCAGTTGGTTGATAGGTTCTGGAGCACAGGAGAATGCTCCTGGTTTGAGACAGATTTGGGAGTGTCAAAAGTGTACAAGTGGTCATTAAGGTTGTAGGTTTCGATGCCGAATGTGTCCACATGTAATTAGAAAGTGCCCCCGAGGTGAGCTGGCAGCATGCGGAGATCAGTATTTCATTTGCAGTTGATGCTAATCAGAAAAAAGTCTCTTGGATCAGGTTGATCCCAGGTTGTCTTAAAGGATGAAAGATACCACAGGGGTTTGTTTGTTTGTTTGCTTGTTTCCATTCCATGTTTTTAGTTGTTGAGAGGTGAACTGAGAAATGTAAGACAAGTGAGGTCCAGGCAGCTGAAAAGAGAGGGAACTCCTGGAGATGTATCTCCAAAGGAGAATAAAGCCAGCAGACAAAGGGCTTTGTGAAGGAGGTGAGAATTTGTTTTTGGTTACAAAGAAACAATGGAGAGGAGTATTTTGAGTAGTGGAGTATCTCAGTTAAATTGATGCGTGAGAAATAACAGTGGGAGCAGCCTAGAAGCTCAAGCCAGAATCTCTGTGAGCCAGTGAAAGAAGGCCTCTCGGGGCAAGGATCACAGTGTGCCTGTGTGCTGAGTGTGGGTCTTCTGTTGGGCTCCATGCCTCCAGCAGTAGGAGATAAGAGAGAATAAGCCGGGGGAAGGAAAAGATTAGGAAGAAAGTTTCTTTAAAAAAAAATTTTTTTTTAATCTTTATTTATTTATTTATTTATTTTTTAAATATTTTATTTATTTATTTATTTTTGGGACAGAGAGAGACAGAGCATGAACGGGGGAGGGGCAGAGAGAGAGGGAGACACAGAATCGGAAACAGGCTCCAGGCTCCGAGCCATCAGCCCAGAGGCCGACGCGGGGCTCGAACTCACGGACCGCGAGATCGTGACCTGGCTGAAGTCGGACGCTTAACCGACTGCGCCACCCAGGCGCCCCAATCTTTATTTATTTTTGAGAGAGAGACAGAGTGTGAGCAGGGGAGGAGCAGAGAGAGAGGGAGACACAGAATCCAAAGCAGGCTCCAGGCCCTGAGCTGTCAGCACAGAGCCCGATGCAGGGCTCGAACCCACGAACCGTGACATCATGACCTGAGCCGAAGTCGGACGCTCAACTGACTGAGCCACCCAGGCGCCCCTGGGAAGAAAGTTTCTACAAGCTAAGGGCTTATAAAAGTTTAGTAAGAAGAGTGGGCTGGACTTTTGAGGCCATGTAGAGGGAGAATACTTTTATTTTACAACTTGGTTGCAGAAGAGAAGGTAGTTTGGGGTTGATAATCCCTGTGGTGAAGATCAGTTTGGGCAAAGGGAAGTGAAGAGAACTGAACTTTGGTTAGAAAATGGCTTTTTTAGTGATTTGGCATTCTCTAATGGCTAGTTCTCTGGTCGCAATAGTGTGATTTTAGGGATGGCAATTAATGGTTGACCTACTTTGCCTTGGGAATACAAATACCACGTGTTCATTTGTACAATGAATGCTTTGTAGGTAAGAGTCCCGACACACCCCTTCTTGTCAACAGAGTTCATGTCTGTACTTAAGTTTCTTATTACTGTAGAAATAAAACTGCGTGTATTTGGTAGCAGAAAATATTTGAATTATTTTTTACCAGGAGGAAATTCAAAATAAGATGTGAAAATAGTAGGTATAGATTTTGTTTCTGTTTTCAAAAACTCCTATATACAGATATGTGTAATTTATATATATTTACAATAAATACTTGACTATTCATTAAAAAAATATAAAAGGTTATGTACCAAAACATTAACGTGTTAACAGTGATTGTCTTTGGGAGGTGGGCTTATGAATGAATTCTGATTTTTCCCTCCTTTTGTTGTTTCGTATTCTTATTTTCTAGTTTTTCATCTCAAAGAAAAAAAGAACAAGGTTTTCTTTCTTTCTTTCTTTCTTTCTTTCTTTCTTTCTTTCTTTCTTTCTTTCTTTCTTTCTTTTTTGTAATGCAGAGATAGAAAAAAGAACACGTGCAATTGCTCGATCTGCCTTATAGGATCGTAGCTACAGAAAAATAGAATATCCTTTAAATCTTTTGCTCTCCTGTTCCTTTTCAGAAGATTCCACCGACGTTGGGGAGGAGGACAGCTTCCTCGGTCAGACTTCTGCTCACACGTCTACCCCACAGACCTTTAGTTACTTCTCTCAGGTAACAAGCAGTAGTGATCCTTTTGGGAATATTGGACAGTCGCCGTTAACAACTGTGGCAGCATCGGCTGGACACTCAGCATACTCCAAGTCCCCAGCTGCTCTCCCTTTTACAACTGGATCCCAAGATGCGTCGAATGCGTGCTCACCAGCCATTTCGAAGGCTCAGTATGGTGCTCCACCTTCTGCACAGATGGGAATGAATACTTACCTGCCTTCTCAGCCAAGTAGTCTCCCTCCTTCCAATTTTGGGAGCCCACCGCAAGGAACGTCCCAACAAGGACACAATCCATACCGTCACACCCCTGTAAGCAGCAGGGCTAATCCTTATATTGCACCCCCACAGCTGCAACAGTGCCAAACACCAGGCCATCCCCCCCATCCTCCACCCGCCGGACCCCCGCTTCAGATGTACCAGATGCCTGTAGGATCTTTGCCACCGGTACGGAGATGTGTTTTTATATCTTAGCTATTCACTCTGGTTTATTTTATTTTGTTTTTTATTTTATTTTTTATTAAAAGCAATTTTTTTTAACGTTTATTCCTTTTTGAGAGAACAGAGACAGAATGTGAGCAGGGGAGGGGCAGAGAGAGAGGGAGATACAGGATACAAAGGAAGCTCCAGGTTCTGAGCTATCAGCCCAGAGCCTGATGCGGAGCTCGAACCCAGGAACCGTGAGATCATGACCTAAGCCAAAGTTGGATGCTCACCCAACTGAGCCACCCAGGCGCCCCTCCCTCACTCTGATTTTTTATCTCTCTCTCATCTTAGCCTGTGTTTTTAAAAACAGTGAGCTTCTATTTTTATTTTTTCATTCCTTTTTTTTTTTTAAGTTATTTATTTTCAGAATGTGAGAGCGGGCGCGTGCTCACCTGCATATACAAGTCGGGGAGGAGCAGAGAGAGAGAGGGTGAGAGAGAATCCCAAGCAGGCTCCACACTGTTAGCGCAGAGCCCGACCTGGGGCTCGATCCCACCAACCACGAGATCATGACTTGAGCCAAAATCGAGAATTGGACGCTCAGCCCCCTGAGCCACCCAGGTGTCCCAACACTGGGCGTTTAATAGTCAATGTGATGATAAACTGTTCTCAGAGGCGATTCTTTGTAATCTATGTGTTTTGAAGTAAACATTCTTTTAGAGGAATCATAAAGGGGCACCTGGGTGGCTCATTTGGTTGAGAGTCAGACTTTGGCTCAGGTCTTGATTTCACGGTTCGTGAGTTCAAGCCCCACATTGGGCTCCCTGCTGTCAGTGCAGAGTCCACTTTGGATCTTTTGTCCCCCTTCTCTTTCTGCCATGGGTCCCCACTGCCACTCTCTCTCAAAAAAATACATAAACATTAAAAAAAAATTTAAAGGAAGCTCATTAAATGGTTCATATATTATTGATTTATGAAAGTAGTACCTGATTTTAATGAGTTAACTACATGTCAATATTTCCAGATTTTAGAGTAAGATACCAATAATAAATGTTATCTGGGGATATGTCAGAGTTGAAGCATTTATTAACAGACTGCCATTTTCTCAGTTTTTAATTATCCTACTCAATCAAAACATTCAATTACAGGGACTAAAATTTATTACTTCTATAATTTCTTTTATTTACTTTATGAGGTTTGGGTCTAGACAGTCAAACTCTATCTCAGGAGGGTGATGGGGCAACATTTGCATTGGGTAAATTCTATGAAATTCCCTTATGCTTTTTCCCCAGCTGATTGTTGAACTGACTTCCACAGGGAAATCAACTGAATCAAAAAAAGGGAAATGATTCAAAGGAAGAATTAACCCAAGTGTGGCAGGGATAGCGGTATTATAATCAGAAAATAACCTAACTTCTCTCTTGGGAATAGAGAATGGGCTCAGTTTTATTGTTTAATTTAAATCCTATCAATACACAAACTTGATAATGTTGGATTTCAGCATGTTGGAAGGTAAGCGCATCACAGCATGTGGGATAGTTAATATATTAGTTTGCTGATTAAAAATTTGAAAAGGTTTCTAATTAAGAAATTTAAAAATGATAATTTCAGACTTGAAAGTTACAAAAATAAAGATAGCACAAACAGTACCCCAGTGCCCTTAATGCATGTTTACCTGTCATTAACATTTTACCCCATTTGTTCTTTTGCTTGTGCACAGGCACACACTCACACATTTGGACATCCTCTCTCTCCCCTTGTCACTATGTGTGTGTGCAAGTTGTTCGGGAAATGGTCGGTTGAATGCATTATGACTCTTTACTCCTAACTATTTTAGTGCAAATTTCTAAGAATAAGGATGTCCTTTTACATAACCACAGTACAGTTATCACCTCCGTGATTTTTAACATTGATACAACATTCCAAAATGATTTTTAATTAAAACATTTAAAAATAATTGTTTTCTAATTTAAAAAAGTGTTTTTTTTATTTTAATTTTTGTACTGTTTATTTTTGAGAGAGAGAAGTGGGGGAGGGGCAGAGAGAGAGGGAGACGCAGAATCCAAAGCAGGCTCTAGGCTCTGAGCTGTCAGAGCCCCATGTGGGGTTCAAACTCATGAACTGTGAGATCATGACCTGAGCTGAAGTCAGACATTTAACCGACTGAGCCACCCAGGCGCCACATCATGTTTAAATTTTTTTTAAGTTTATTTTTTTGACAAAGAGGGAGAGAGAACTTGCATAAGCAGGGGATGGCCAGAGAGAGAGGGGGAGAGGGAGAATCCCAGTGTGGAGCCTGATGCAGGGCTCAAACCCACAAATCGTGAGATCATGATCTGAGCCGAAATCCGGAGTCAGATGCTTAACTGACTGAGCCACCCAGGCATCCCTGATTCTGATTTTAAAAGTATTTCCAGTGCAGAAAATTGGAAAAATGCAGAATAGTCAAATGATTAAAAATTGCATCTGGATAACCCTTCTTCTCATTTTTTTAATGTTTTATCTTTTTTTGTAGACAAACATTGTATATGATTTCTGTGAACATTTTTTAGATGTGAAGATTGTTTTCTAAAACGTTAAAAAAATTTTTTTTAACATTTATTTATTATTGAGAGAGAGAGAGAGAGAGAGACAGAGCATGAGCAGGGGAGGGGCAGAGAGAGGAGGAGACACAGAATCCAAAGCAGGCTCCAGGCTCTGAGCTGTCAGCACAGAACCCGATGTGGGGCTTGAACTCACAAACTGCGAGATGATGACCTGAGTTGAAGTAGGACGCTTAACCGACTGAGCCACCCAGGTGCCCCTTTTCTAAAACATTTTTAATGGCTCTAGAGAATTCCACCCTTTAAGTCACAGATAATGTACTTAATCAGGTCTCTGTTAGACATTTAGATTGTGTCCAGTGATTTTCTGTTATAAGTGACCGTTTAGTATATGTCTTTGTAGGTAAATTTTTGTTTCTGTATTACGTCTTTTAAGATGAGTTCTTAGAAATAGAATGGTCAGGTCAAGGAATATGCAAGTTATAGAGATTAAATAAATCACAGGAGACATACTGCTAGATTGATTTCTGTAAAGGTGCCAGTTTACTTCACCATCAGTTTGAGAAAGCCCAGTCTACTTTGAGACTGATGTTGGATTTTGTTGATTTTTGTTGTTGTTAAGAAACATTGTTTTAGGGCCCAATTATTAAACTAAATGGTTGTCCAGAGATATATGTAGGATAATCATTATGAATGTTACTTTGGGTCTGAGGCATATATGGAATTGTTGTTTTTTGGACAGACATCATAGTCCTGTCTTTCTGGTGTGTTCCAGATTCCTCCTTCAGTGCCATCGGGGTTGACCCCTCCAACACAACAGCAGGCTCTTGCTAGACCCACAGGTCCTTCTGTGCAAACGCACCCTCCTTTTCTACTTCAAAACCAATATGAACCTGTTCAACCCCACTGGTTTTACTGCAAGGAGGTAGAATACAAACAATTGTGGATGCCTTTCAGTGTGTTTGACTCTTTGAATCTTGAAGAAATCTATAATTCAGGTAAGGACAGATCATGCATCATTTTTATCTCATTTTAGGAAGAGAAGAAATAGTATTTATCCATGGCTTGTATTTTGTGAATGTCGAATTCCTTAATCCTTGTAGACTCCACCAGACTCTGTATCTTAAGATAGTGATAGTAATAGAAGGCCTGAGTTACTTAAGCAAGGTTTTTAAAATGTTTTAGTAATTTTCTTCTTTGTTTAAAGATGTTTTAAGTTAGAGACATAGAGTAGTTCATATAACGTAGGTGTCAATTTTCCTATCTGTCATTCTTTTGTAGTTACGGACACTTACAAAACATCTTCTTTAGAACTCTCGTTCCTGAAGATGCTTTGAAAAGTGTTCTGTAGTCAGGCAGTTTTGAAAGTGACTTAACTTCATTCACCTCTTGAGATAGTGCACTGCAGTGTGTTAAGGCTCTGAGAAGTCCTGGAGTATAGAATTTTGTGTTTTTGTTCATCCTGATGATATTTCATCATGAGACTTAAAAATCACTCAATACCTTCTGGAAGCATACCTCATGGAGACTTGCTGCTTGGATTAAAAAAAGAAAATCCAGTTATTTGAATTATCATCTTATTTTATCTATTTATTTATTTTTAATTTGAATTGTTTTATGGTCCTACTTCACACCTCTGCTCTGGCTATTTTTAATTCACTTAGGAAGAGTCATAATTTTGAGTAGCACAAATTAATGTTAAACTTCAATTTTTATTCATTTATTTTTTTTTAATTTTCTTTTTTTTTTTTAACATTTATTTACTTTTGAGACAGAGAGAGACAGAGGATGAACGGGGGAGGGTCAGAGAGAGAGAGGGAGACACAGAATCTGAAACAGGCTCCAGGCTCTGAGCTGTCAGCACAGAGCCCGACGCGGGGCTCGAACTCACGAGGTGTGAGATCATGACCTGAGCCGAAGTTGGACGCTTGACTGACTGAGCCACCCACGCACCCCAAACTTTAATTTTTAAACACGAATGAACTTAGTTCTGTGTCATTAAGGGTCAACTAGCCACCATATTCATTATTTATTACTTTTACTTTTTAAAGTTCATTTATTTTTTTTCATTACTTATCATTTTTCAACCTGCCTTGTAACTGTTGGGTTAAAATGTGAACTTTGTGCTCCAGTCCAGCCGGACCCTGAGAGTGTGGTTCTAGGCACAGATGGAGGGCGCTATGACGTTTATCTCTATGATCGACTGAGGAAGGCTGTGTACTGGGAAGAGGAGCCGGCGGAAGTCAGACGCTGTACTTGGTTTTACAAAGGGGACACAGACAGCAGATTTATTCCCTATACGGAGGAGTTCAGTGAAAAACTAGAGGTACGTGGGCTTCATTCTTTTATGCTTTCCTTCAAAACCGTAGGCCCTGTATACATTGGAGCCTCACGTGACACCACTCACAACAAAGCAGGCTTTTGAAGAGCCTGTTTTGATGCTGTTCACAGAGAAGACTGCTTTTTCAGTGGTGCCTTTGTTCAGATGAGGTGCTAATCATGGCCTCAGTAGCTGAAGGTAGACTGTTTTATAGGGGCGTATCACAGATCTAGAAACTAGATACTTGTGTCAAACATTCAAACCAACTTAGTCTGCTGGGATCTGTTGTTCAAAGCACGTGCCAAGCACATGGATTCTTTTCTGATCACTGTTCAGTAAGACTTGAGCTTAACTTCTGATTTTTGAAAATAGATAGAAAACGGAATAGAAACAAATGTTTTAAGACTTAGCCATTCTAAAACTGGTGGTTAATGTTGTTTCACATAATTGCATTCATTTCTTACGATAATTCTACTTAATGGTTGAATTAATAAATGAATTCAATTTACGTACACTGGAAATGAGATACAGAACACTTTAGTTGCTATTTTTTTTTAACTTTTATTTATTTTGAGAGAGAGCGGGTATGTGTGAGCACGTGTGAGCAAGGTATGAGCAGAGAGAGAGAGAGAGAGAGAGAGAGAGAGAATCCCAAGCATGCTCAGGGCTGTCAGCGTAGAACCCGACGCATGGCTCGATCCAACCACCCGTGAGATCATGACCTGAACTGAAATCGAGAATTGGACGCTTAACTGCCTGAGCCACCCAGGCGCTCCTACTTACTATTTTTTAATGTAGTAGTTATTAAAACTGAGATAACTGGCACTAACAGAAAACATTAAAACAACACTATGTTAACGTTGAAAGGGGCCCCTAAAATGTTAATCTTCCCTAGAAAGAAAATTGTTCAACAGTCCAGTCTTTGGAGTCAGAAATTTGAGGGTGAGAGTGAACTGCGGTTCTGCCCGTGCTACTTTATGCCTGCGATCTCATGCAACTGTGAACTTAAAATGTCTACTGAGGGGTTGAATTGTGTCCTCCTTTGCATCCCACAAAAGATATGTTGAAGCCCTAACCTGTAGCACCTCAGAATGTGATCTTGCCTGGAAATAGGGTGCTTGCAGGTATAGTTAGTGAAGATGAGATCATTCTGGAAAAGGTTGGGCCCCTAATCCAATATGACTTGACATCATACCAAGTAAAAATAGAGAATTGGAGTGTTGCATCTTTAAAGCAAAAGCACTAAAGATTGCTGGCAAAGCACCAGAAGCTAGGAAGAGGCAAGGAAGGAGTAAGGAGTCTTCTATAGGTTTCAGAGGGATACGGCCCTGGCTGACACTTGACTTCAGACTTCTAGCCTCTGGAACTGTGAAACAGTACATTTTTTTTTTTAATGTTTTTGTTTTTTTAAATTTTTAAAATGTTTATTTATTTTTGAGAGGGAAAGAGACAGAGTGCAAGTGGAGGAGGGGCAGCGTGCAAGGGAGACACAGAATCCGAAGCAGGCTCCAGGCTTTGAGCTATCAGCACAGAGCCTGATGCGGGGCTCGAATCCACAAACCGTGAGATCATGACCTGAGCTGAACTCGGAGGATTAACTGACTGAGCCACCCAGGCACTCCAAGACCGTACATTTCCATTGTTTTAAGCCATTCATTTTGTGGTGCTTTGTTATAGCAGCTCTAGGAAACTAATAGACTGGGTAAACCTTTGTTCTCTCCTGTATGTACTGAGGATAATCTTATTTAGGAGTGATTGAGAGTAATTAATTAAATAAGATAATCTATGTAAAATGACAGACAAGGATGATAAATAGTACATGAGAACTGCTGTTACGTTATTTTTATCATCATCATAGTTCTACTTTTCTTCCACTTTTTCTCACCATGGCATAGATTTGTCTTATTGGCTTATATGTTTCTGTTATTTTAGGCTGAATATAAAAAAGCAGTAACCACCAATCAGTGGCACCGTAGATTAGAGTTCCCAAGCGGAGAGACCATCGTTATGCACAATCCAAAGGTAATGTTAATGTTTAAGATATTAAAGTGTTAAGGAAAAAAAAAAGATATTAAAGTGTAAGGTTCCTTTCAATAAATATTTTATTGAATGTGGTTGATAAATGCTCCTTTTTTTATATTAAATATAATTTATTGTCATATTGGCTTCCATACAACACCCAGTGCTCATCCCAACAGGTGACCTCCTCAATGCCCATCACCCACTTTCCCCTCTCCTCCACCTCCCATCAACCCTCAGTTTGTTCTCAGTATTTAAGAATCTCTTATGGTTTGCCTCCCTCCCTCTCTGTAACTTTTTTTTCCCCCTTCCCTTCCCCCATGGTCTTCTGTTAAGTTTCTCAGGATGCACATACGAGTGAAAACATATGGTATCTGTCTTTCTCTGCCTGACTTATTTCATTTAGCGAATACCCTCCAGTTCCATCCACATTGCTGCAGATGGCCAGATTTCATTCTTATTGCCAGGGAGTATTCCATTGTATATATAAACCGCATCTTCTTTATCCATTCATCAGTTGATGGACGTTTAGGCTCTTTCCATAATTTGGCTATTGTTGAAAGTGCTGCTATAAACATTGGGGTACAAGTGCCCTATGCATCAAGCACTCCTGTATCCCTTGGGTAAATTCCTAGTAGTGCTATTGCTGGGTCATAGGGTAGGTCTATTTTTCATTTTTTGAGGAACCTCCACACTGTTTTCCAGAGTGGCTGCACCAGCCACCAACAGGACAAGAGGGTTCCCATTTCTCCACATCCTCTCCAGCATCTATAATTTCCTGATTGGTTCATTTTAGCCACTCTGACCGGTGTGAGGTGGTATCTCAGTGTGGCTTTGATTTGTAGATAAATGCTCATTTTTGTTAACTTCTGTAGGGATCTAGTTGTAACAAGCACGTGGCTTTTAAAAGCTTACTTATCCACATTGATCGTAGAAACAAAAATGAAATTTGAATTTTTCTCATGAGGCTGTTGATGTCTGTGTGTCCGCTGAAGCTTAGTGTGCATCACAGTTTACCCACCCTCCACTTGATGATGTCTCATTTCACCTTTTAAAAATATGTTCTTCCTATTTTTGTTCATATTGTCTCCATGAATTTATTTTTTTTTAAGATCTTGATTAGTGGTCTTTCATTTACCACGCTTAGTCTCTCTGAGTTCCAGGTTCCTCACCTGTGATAAGATTTACTTCAATGTTCCCAGGGTCAGGATCATATTTTAAATAAAACGAAGTAATTTCTAGCATAGTACTTGGCAAACCATAGTTTCTCAGAACATAGGGTATTTATTTATTTATTTTAGAAAAGCATAAAAGAAAACAAAAGTAATTTTAATCTCTTCACTTCCGTAGTTCTTATTGATACTGAAATAAATAAAAATAAAAACATTCATTTGCCAACAAAATTGAAACAATATAAAAAGGTATCAAATCAAGAATAAAAGCCTCTTACTCTGCATTTCCTTTTTCTTCTCCTGTTAGTAACTACTCTTAACCTTTTGTTTTTCATTTGTTTTTGATGCAAACACAAACATTTTGCATACCATCTTACATGCATCCTTTATTTTTTTTGAAGAAAATTTTCTGTGTGACATAGGACTAATAAGTTCAATACAGTTGGTTTAACAGGATATGTGTTTTCCTAAAAAGTGGTGGGTATATCAGTTTTTGGCATTGAAATTGAACTTTGTAAATTAATTGAGAATCTTGCTATTTAAAGGATTATGCCTTAAGTATTTTTGTTAGGTAAAGATTCTTCTCTTCTAGGTAATTTTTCCTTAATTTCTTATGCATAACCCTGGATTATTATGTTACATTTTTAAAATCAAGGTATACTACTTCTGATTTAGTTGTAGTATTTTCCAGTATATGCATTGGAGGTAATGGTATTGATTTGCCTAGTTTTAATGGTTAATGAACTCTAGCAGGACTGTTATAAAATTGGTGTTGGGAGAACAATACGAGTACTTGATTTATAAATTTTTCATACTATGAAGTAGTTTAGTATGTATTGAAATAAATTATTTAGCCTGTAGTGGAAATGCACTTGGTCGTGAGCTCTGTCATAATCCTTCTGTCATGTCTTGAAGGTTATTGTTCAGTTCCAGCCTTCATCAGTGCCCGATGAATGGGGAACCACACAAGATGGACAGACAAGGCCCAGGGTTGTAAAGCGTGGAATTGATGATAACCTTGATGAAATTCCTGATGGTGTGTATAGTTTGCTTAGGGCCAAGGTCTTTTTTCGACTCCTCTATTGTAGCATCATTTTTAGAATGATGAAAAAGGAAGCAATTATTAGGAATACCTGCTGTAACATGCAGAAATCAGCCAGGTTGGCACATATCTTTCTTTTTATCCTATTTTCTCTCTCTTAATTTTTAAGTTGAGAATCCTGTTGAAGATATACAAACCATGTAATGTAAATTCTAAAATACGTATTGTTGTGAAGAAACATTTTGCTGGTTGAAACCAGGCTTTTGGCAATACATTTGGGCTTTTTTTTGGTTATGCCTTATCTACCTTGTATTACTCCAGTGCAAGTTTGCAAACTTTTTCTGTTAAGGAGCAAATAGTAAATATTTCAGGCCATATGGACTTGGTCGCATCTACTCAACTCTGCCATTGCAGTGCGAAAGCATCCATAGATAGTATATAAACAAATGAGCATAGCTGTGTTCCAGTAAAGCTTTGTAAAGAACAGGCAGTGAGCAAGATTTGGCCTGTTTGGTCAACCCCTGCTCCAGTGTATATGCTTTGGTTTCTCCTGTTGCACCATTCAAAATGACACATTTCAGGGGCACCTGGGTGGTCGGCTGGTTAAATGTCTGACTTCTGCTCAGGTCATGATCTTGTGGTTGGTGAGTTTGAGCCCCGCATCGGTCTCTCTGCTGTCAGTACAGAGCCCGCTTCAGATCCTGTCCCCCTCTCCCTGCCCCTCCCCTGCCTGTACTGGCACGCGCACGCGCGTTTTCTCTCTCAAAAATAAACATTAAAAAATATACACATTTTATTTTGACAATTACATACTTCGTTTTTGTTTCATTGTCTTATGAAATTATAAAATAAATGTACTCATTGTGAATCTGAACAAAATAACCAGAGTAAAATAGTAAATTTAACTTGTAGGTGTTCCTATATGCCAGAGTAAGATAATAGATTTAACTTGATTTTCCTATATATATCTTGAAGATGCTCTCGATACAGGATATATATTGTATAGGGAAATGGAAGGATTTGGGGAAAATGCTTTATTTTAATTAATTACATTTATTTATTTAAGTAATCTCTATACCCAGTGTGGGGCTTGAAAGCACAACCCTAAGATCAAGAGTTGCATGCCCCTCCAGCTGAGCCAGCCAGGCGCCCCACTGGGGGAAATATTTTAAAGTTTTATATCGGCATATTGCTTTTCCATGTGGGACTTAGTAGTCTCCTGGGGAATCCTGAAGAAATCACAAAGGTTATGGAGATGCAGTAGGCACGAAACTAATGATTATCACATGCTCATAACTTCTGGGATCAGGGGTGACCTTCCTCCACTTCTTGGTCTAGTTCACTGTTACTTACCGAGGTGGACCTTGAGCTTTGTTCTTCTCATCTCATAGAGAGTAATAAAGCTTATTACCATGGAAGGGTCCTACAGTTCTTTGCCCAGTTTGTGGTGACAAAAGGGATATCTATAATATTGCACGTATATAGCCATGTATGCATTTCTTTTGTAGGAGAAATGCCTCGGGTTGACCATTTGGTGTTCATGGTGCATGGCATTGGACCTGTGTGTGACTTGCGCTTTAGAAGCATTATTGAATGTGGTAAGTTAGTCATTTTATTTCATGCGATGACTTGAGAACTAACAGAAGAACATTGAAATGTTCATTTTTTTTTTTTTTTTCCTGGAACAAGTATCATTTTCTGGTATTATTCAGAGACATTCAAAAGGTGACACCCTTATGTTAAAACAAATAGAAAATACCTGGCAAAATATTTTCTAAGATAGAGCTGTTCACTCAAAACTAAATGTTCATTAAAAATACATTTTTTTTTAAATGTTTATTTCTGAGACAGAGAGAGACAGAGCATGAGTGGGGGAGGGGCAGAGAGAGAGGGAGACAGAATCGGAAGCAGGCTCCAGGCTCTGAGCTGTCAGCACAGAGCCCAACGTGGGGCTCGAACTCACGAGCCGAGCCGTGAGATCATGACCTGAGCCAAAGTCGGTCGCCCAACCGACTGAGCCACCAGGTGCCCCTAAATGTTCATTTTTAAGATAGTTTCCAGCTGTGTACTACTGGCTGAGGAACTGTAAGGGGAGATTTTTAAATGGTCACTGGGAAATAATTTGTACTTGATTTGCTCTTATGATACGTGTAACTCATAAAATCCTAGAATGTGAAGAATTAGAATAATTAGAATTAGGTAGATCTTTGAAATGATTTAGCCTTTCCTGACAGACACCCTCTGCCTAAGCACCTCTAGCAACTGGGAATACCTATGCTTTGAGCTTTAAATTTAAAGTGAATTAGTTGAAAGAAGTTGTTTAATGGAACAGTGAATCTGCCTGTTTACTTACATTTTTGAAGTTTTGTTTTTATATTTGTATAATAGTTCGTATTTATTCAATACTTGGTTTGTGCCAGGCATTTTGCGTTTGTCAATTTTACTTACCTCTCCCAATAAACCCTGGGGGTGTCTGTCCTCTGCACCGGTAGGTGCGGCACTGAGGCCTGTAAGCGCAAGTTAGCTTTTCTGCTTTCGTGGTCTGTGGGTTCTTGGGCAGGGGTCCAGTGGCAGGTAGTTTGATTCCAGAGTCTGTACCCACAGTGCCATGCTGCCTTCCAGAAGTGGTAGTTAAGTTAATTCATTTACATATTCCTCTAAACTATTGACAAGTTGAAAAGAGCTTCCTAAAAGTTGGGTTTTTTCTTTATTGGACTGATTTTGTCATTCTTATTTTTTTTTCTTAAGAAGTTTGTTATAAAGCATACTGGCATAGTTAATGGGAATTGCTAACTACCTGTCAAGCTGGGAAAATTTAACCTATTTAATTTGTCTTCCTGAATTTTTTTTTTTTTTTTTAAGTGGATGATTTTCGGGTGGTTTCTCTGAAATTGCTGCAGACACATTTCAAGAAATCTTTAGACGATCGGAAAGTAAGCAGAGTGGAGTTTCTTCCTGTTCATTGGCACAGTTCCTTGGGTGGGGACGCCACAGGTGTTGACAGGTTTGTGGACTTTGATAACTTGTCGTTCGGATTAGTCACACTTAGATTCAAGATTTAAACCATAATATAAAATAGTTTGTTGTAGCTTCAACAGATATATTCAACAAATACAGTCCTTTATTTAAATGTTCTAGTTGCCCTGACATACGATTTAAATACTGGATGTTAATGTTTATATGCTACTTATCTGTGTGTGTTTACATGTGTGTTTTTGCACATGTGTGTAGGCATATGTATGTGTTCCTATTATAAATAAGAGACTCTAAGGAATTTTTTTTTTTAATGTTTATGAGAGAGAGAGAGAGAGAGAGAGAGAGAGAGAGAGACCGAGCATGAGGCGGGGGAGGGGCAGAGAGTGAGGGGACGTAGAATCCAAAGCAGGCTCCAGGCTCCGAGTCAGCACAGAGCCTGTCAGCACAGAGCCTGACGTGGGGCTCGAACCCATGAGATGTGAGATCATGACCTGAGCCGAAGTCAGACACCCGACTGACTGAGCCACCCAGGTGCCCTGAGAATCTAAGGAATTTAAGCCAGTTTTAGAATACTATTCTCACCTGTAGTAGTTGAGACAGGGTGCTGTCCTGTATGTTGTAGGACATTTAGGAACATCCTGGCCTCTACCCACTAGACAACAACAGCACGCACCCCCTCCTCTGGCCTCGAACCCATAACAGCCAAAGACATCTCCAGTCGTTGTTAAAGACCAGCAACACTCTGTAGGCACTACGACAAGTTAGTGTCCCACTCAGTTTTGAGTGCTCCCAGTTGAGAAACACAGATTGAGGTAAACATTTCTGCTGGGGCACAGGGCTAATAACATGTCTGGGTTTTAGTGAACATCATAATGTTTCAAGGCACGTAGTTTAATAAAACTAATTCTACAAACGGCATTCTGTGTTATTCCATATGTTATTCCAGGCAGGCCCTATTATGAGGGTGTTTTCTCTCCATGTGGATGTTCATGAACTTGGCTACCTCCATTCTCAAATCAGGAAAGATTCTTCAGTGCATGAAGCTGCTTTCTGATTCTTCGTTATATTCCCTGTTGTCCTTTCCGCTGCAGTTTTTGTCAGGTGTCCTCATTTCCACTTAATTGGAAGAAAAATGGAAGAGTAGCCTTTCATCTTTAAAAATAAAATTTAAGTTTTTACGTAGGCGTTCTTTTATGTAATAACTCTTCATGAAGACCCAAAGTCATAGTATAGCTATAGGCACACGTAATTTTTGCTTTATCTTGATTCATTTATAATAACTGTCTACAGAATCAGCTCATAATTAGCCTATGGGATTCCTTTACTCATTGTGTATTTAGAAATCAGGATCTAAACTTTAAAAAATCTATAGGTTTAAGGTGGCTACTGACTGAATATACTTTTTCTTCTCTTTAAACAGGAATATTAAGAAAATCACCTTACCAAGTATTGGTCGGTTTCGTCACTTTACCAATGAAACCTTGCTAGATATTTTATTTTACAATAGCCCCACCTACTGTCAGACGATTGTGGAAAAAGTGAGCATGGAGATCAACCGTCTACATGCACTTTTTATGAGTCGGAATCCAGACTTTAAAGGAGGAGTCTCTGTTGCTGGTCACAGTTTAGGTAAAACTGTCAAATATCCACATTTTAAACATGATTTTTGTTGAGTCCTCACTGCTTTTAGAGAGGGTGACAATGTTAGTGTGAGATTTAGAATTACAGGTTTTAATTTTTTTTTAATGTCTATTTTTGAGAGAGAGACGGAGTGTGAGTGGGGCAGGAACAGAGACCGTGGGAAACACAGAATCCGAAGCAGGCTACAGGCCCTGAGCTGTCCGCACAGAACCCAACGCGAGGCTCAAACCCACGAACCATTAGGTTGTGATCTGAGCCAAAGTCAGATGCTCAATCGATTGAGCCACCCAGGTGCCCCAGGTTTTAAGTTTTATAAAGGGCAGACATGAATGCGGTGAGTCTAGTTAGATTCTGCTTTTGCTTTTCAATTACCTAGGAATGCTTTGTATTTTAGTTTATTTTGCTATTTGGTAAAATAATGATATTGATGATCAGATCTTGAATGACATTTAACTTTTGTATGACTTCTGCCTAGGGACTTTGTAAAAAAAATGATAATTAGTGTTACAAAATTATTAGTACATTATAAAGCAAAATGCAATTTTTTTTCTAGGTTCTTTAATATTATTTGACATCCTATCTAATCAAAAAGATTTGAATTTGTCAAAGTCTCCTGGGCCTTTTGCTGTTGCTAATGGAGTTGTGAAGCAGCCACATTTTCAGGAAAAGCAGGTATGGCCTGATTAACATTCAGATTTAGAAGTGAAGCTGAACAGTTTATTAAAGTCTGAACTTTCCCAGAAAAAAATTTTTTTAAAGTTTATTTATTTAAGCAATCTCTACACCCACTGTGGGGCTTGAACTCGCAATCCTGAAATCAAGAGTCATAGTCTTCTGACTGAGCCAGCCAGGTGCTCCTGAAATGTTTTTATAAATCAAATTATCCTGAGGTTTATAGGTATGATAGGATCATGTAGCTTGTTGGAGTTTCTCACTTTTCTTTCTTCTGGGTCATAAATTTAAATGTGAGAGAAAGTTTAGGATTTTAAAAAATGTTAAGCAAATTACTGTAGAAAACGGGAGTGAGAATGATTTATTAAATTTATATTCTTTTTCAGAATATTCAAACTTTGGATGATAAATTACCTAAAATGGATTTCTTTGTGGAGCAAAATTGTTTAAGATTTTCTGTAGGTCAAGAGACATTTTGTAGAAGTTTTTCTGAGCTTTGTAATGTTCCCTTGACTTTTTTTTTTTTTTTTTTTTTTGAGATGCCTGAAGAGTCAAAGCTGACTTTGGATGAGTCTTGTGACCTTGATGTTGAAAATGAAGAAGTCCTAAGTTTGCAAGAAACTCTGGAAGCACTTAGCCTCTCTGAATATGTTAGCACTTTTGAAAAGGAAAAGATTGACATGGAATCTCTGGTACCGATGATAGTTTCGTTCGTTTCTGTTTAAAATTGTTTTTCCTGTATGTAAGATCAAACATTAAGAATGGTTTGAACATTCTTACATCATAATACATTTCAGATAAGGCAGAAACTTACATGTTTAAAAAATGGAAGGCAGGAGTTTTGTTTGTTTTTTAGTATAATCTGGGAATGCTTCTAAGTAGGACACAAAACCCAGAAGCCATAAGAGAAAAATTGCATAGCAGGAGATGCCCTAAACAACATCTAACGGCCAGCAATAGATTAAGAAGAATATTTGGAACATCCTTTCTGGGCAAAGAGTTTATTTCCTTATTATTTAAAGCTCCTACAAAATAGTTCCACAAAGCCCATCAACACAGTAGGAAGATAGGTGAAGGAAAAAAAAAAAGTGTTTACAGAAGAATTTTTAAAAAAAACTATTATATATATATATATATATATATTTTAATGTTTATTTTTGAAAGATCATAAGCAGGGGAGGGACAGAGAGAGAGTGGGAGACACAGAATCGGAAGCAAGCTCCAGGCTCTGGGCTGTCAGCACAGAGCCCGATGTGGGGCTTGGGGCTCGAACTGACGAATGGTGAGATCATGATCTGAGCTGCAGTTGGACACGTAACCGACTGAGCCACCCAGGCGCCCCTACACGAGAATTTCTACAAGGGTATTCACTGCAGCACTGTTTATAATAGCAAAACCTCAGAAACACCTTCCATGTCCACCAGTAGGGCACCAGTGAAATAATTAATGGTGCGTGCACACAATGGAATACCTGCAGCTTGAATAAATAAGGTGTCAGAAATACTGGTGTGAAGTGATTCCTAAGGTATGTTACGAGAAAAGCACACAGTTTAGTCCTGTTTGTATAGCAGGCTACACATACAAGGAAAACCACATAGGTGTTGTATATACAGAAGGTGTCTCTGGAAGGAGAGCAGATTGTCAGCAGTGGCTCCTGAGAGGGGTGTTGAGGACAGGAGGGGAGGGGAGAGACTTCATTGTCTGCCCGACTGTAGCTTTTGAATTTTGTACAACACGCATGTATTTTCAGCCAAAAATAAATAGAATGGTTTAGATGTGGAGGCCCCAGATTTTACAGCCTAAATTAATCCATGATTTAAAAACAAATGGACTTTTAAAAAATCGACTGGATCTTAGATTGCTTTCAGTGATATGGGTTCTTGTTATCATTTCCTTATTTCGGTTGAAGCTCATCTGTCATTAGACCAATTAACTAATGTGCTTATCTGTTTCCTTTTAAAGCTTATGTGCACAGTTGATGACCTGAAGGAGATGGGCATACCCCTTGGACCCAGAAAGAAGATAGCTAACTTTGTAAAACAGAAAGCGGTTAAACTGGTAAAGTTGATTTCTGCCCTAAAAATAGAAACCCAAACCCATCTTTGACTAGCTCCTTTGTATTTTGGAAGTTTGCGTTGATACTGGTATGGTTAGGCCAGCGGGTGTGCTCCCTGCCCGAGGGCACAGTCATGTTGACGGAGGCCGAGACTTCGGAGGCAGCCAGAGCTGAATTTCAGTCCTAGTTAGGGTAACTGACCATCCTGATTTTCCTGGAACCGAGAGAATTCCCAGGCCAAAGGACTTGCAGTTTTAAAATTGGTATTTGGGGATTTCCTGGTGCAAACACTGGGTAGGCCCTGGACAGGAAGATGGATTGGTCACCCTAGTTCCCAGTTCAACTACTTACTGGCTACTTACTCATGAGCAATTTGCTTCACTTTTCGGATCCTTTGTTTCCCTCATTTGTAAAACCTTCCTTACAGAGCGGCAGTGAGGATGAAGTCATACGTGTCGGCTCTGCCCCCAGTAAACGTTAGCTCGTGTTCTCCCTTCTCAGTCCTCACCATGGAAAGAAACAAGAACAGACTAGTAAAATCTCATTAAATTAGTAACAACCAAAAAGCAAAAATTCTTAACAATACAAAACAAAGCCACAACTAAAAAGCATGCAGAAAGAAATAGAACAACTGGGGAAAAACTCACTTGTTTAATTTTCATTTATTAATCAAATTAATTTGACAGATTTTCTCAATACTTAGAAAAATTAGCACTTAGGGTGGCTACTTTATTTTTATTGTTGTTATCATGGTCTCTGTTGATCCTTCCATCTTTTGAATTTCTGTGGTTCTTCTATTTGTGTCCCGTGTTTGGAACTTCACATACGTCACTTTATACGCAATAGGACTGTAAAGTCATAGAACTGACTTGTTACGATTAGCTTGTGTAGTTGAGTTATTCGGCATCTTATGAATATCTTTTGGGTCAGGCACCATGCTCGGTATTTGGGATTTGGAGACGAACAAGGTTATGTGGTCTAGTTAGGGGCAGAGATCTGACCACAAATGATGCATCGGTCCTGGAACAGAGCGTCGTCTGTGCTGTCAGCCAGGGGAGGGGTGGTATTTCTGGCCTGGGGAGAAGGGGCTGGGAATGGGGAGAGAAGACTCCTCTAAATGCCGATGCTTGAGCTTGAAGGAGAGAGAGGATAAGGGGAGATGGCTTTCCAGGAGTGGGCTTGTGTTTTCCTGGGGCTGAAACAGGTGAATTGGGAATACTGTAGGACAAAGGTTCCTGGAGGCGGGAATGGCAGGTGTTGGAGTTTGGATTTTCTTTTATAAGGGAGTGGTTCTCAAGCATGTTTTTATGGCCATGAAAGTCATGGTACTTTTTTTTTTTTAAGTTTATTTATTGATTTTGAGAGAGAGGGAGAGTGCATATGTATGTGAGCAGGGGGAGGGGCAGAGAGGGAGGGAGAGAGACTCCTAAGCAGGCTCCAAGCTGTCAATGCAGAGCCCGACACGGGGCTTGATCTCAAAAACCAGGAGATCATGACCTGAGCCAAAATCAAGAGTTGGATGTGTAACCAACTGAGCCACCTAGGTGCCATAAAAGTCATGGTGCTTTTAAAGAAATACCATGAAATACTCTCCTGCTTATTAGTTCTGTCACAAATTACGACTTAGTATCAAATTATCTGTTTAGTCTGAAGTTTAATTTTTATTTTAGACATGTTAAAATTTAAAAATATGTACCATAAACCACATTATAAAATTTCAGCCATGAGCAATGTGTCTGTGATAAATGAGTTTTTAACATTTTGATTCCTTCCTGGTTTTGCCATTAACATTTGCTTTCTTTTGCTATTGGCTAGGGCCTACTGGCTGATAGGGAGGGCTAAAGGAAAAAAAATTGGAGGTCAGCTTAAAATTGAAACAATTCTATTATCAGCTTGGTTAAAAAGGTTTTTTTAGATGCTGTACCTGGAAGATTGTACTTTTTAACCCCCTTTACCCATTTCTCGTACCCTCCAGCCGTTATCTCTGGCTACACCAAATGGTTCTCAAGTTTTATAAGTTTGTTGATTTTTAGATTCCACACTTAAGTGAGATCATATAGCATTTGTGTTTCTCTTTCTTATTTCACCTGTCATAATGCCCTCAAGGTCCATCCATGTTGCAAGTGGTAAGATTCCTTTCTTTTTTGTTGATAGATACTATTCCTACGTGTATATACACACACACAGATACACACACACACACACACAGATTTATACACACACCCACCAAAACATTATTCATTCATCCATCAGTGGACACTTAGGTTGCTTTCATATATTGGCTGTTGTGTAAAAAATGCTATAATGAACATGGGGGTAGAAGATGTCTTTTCGAGACCGTGATTTTGTTTGATTTGGTTATCCCTCTAGAGATCATATAGTATATCTACTTTTAATTTTGGTGGGAACTTCCATACTGTTTTCTGTAGTGGCTACGCCAGGTAACATTGCCATGAACAGTGCACAAGCTTTCCCTTTTCTCCACGTTATTTCCAACACTAGTTATCTCTTGCCGTTGTTGACGATAGCCATTCTAACAGTTGTTAGGTGATGCCTCATTGTGCGTTGGATTTGCATTCCCCTGATGATGAGTGATGTGGAACATGTTTTCGTGTACCTGTTTGCCATGTGTATGTGTGTCTTCTAGGGGAAAATGTCTATTTAAATCTGCTGCCCATTTTTAAATTGGATTGACTTCATTAAAAAAATTTTTGTGTGTGTGAATTGGGCCATAGTTTCATATAGCCCCTGTAAACCTCTTGCTCCAGTTTCTGAGAGGACGCGGTTCGCGAACCCCTGCTGTCGGGCAGTGGGGCAGTGAGGGGCTGTTACACATCTCAGAGCAGTCATTGTGATTATTCAGTGACTCAGTGAGAGATGATGGGGGTGTGTTGGGAAGTGGAAAAGAAGGCTGGCAGAGAGTTCTGTATTCTCTTTTTGCTAAAGAATTAACCAATTAGTGGGGCGCCTGGGTGGCTCAGTCGGTTAAGCGTCCGACTTCGGCTCAGGTCACGATCTCGCAGTCCGCGAGTTCGAGCCCCGCGTCGGGCTCTGGGCTGATGGCTCAGAGCCTGGAGCCTGCTTCCGATTCTGTGTTCCCCTCTCTCTCTGCCCCTCCCCTGTTCATGCTGTGTCTCTCTCTGTCTCAAAAATAAATAAATGTTAAAAAAAAAAAAAAAAGAATTAACCAATTAGACTTGATTCCTGATTTCCTGGTGTTTGGAAGTCCTTAATAGACAAGATCGGTTGGCCAGCTGTTTTGTTGAGGCGCCCTTTTAAGCAGAGACTTAGGCAGTCATGCGCGGCCTGGCGAGCGAGGGCCGCTGAGATGTGGGCTTGTGGTGAACAGGCCGGTCCACCCCTGGCAGCTGCTCACGTTCCTCTGACTCTGTCGGGCTGCTGTGTCAGGCTGCGCTCACAAACTAGTGTGAGTGGACTTGATCTCATTACTGCAGAGGCGCACCTGTTCCACAGAGGCTCCTAACGCTTTGGTTACTTCCTTACTCATGGAAATACGTGGGTCTTCTGTTCAGCGCAGAAGTTTTGAGCGTTTTTGCACCTGTGTAATCACCACCTAAGATGGGAGTTAGAACATTTCTGCCATCAGATAATTCTCTCATGCTTCTTTGTAGTCCAGTCCTCCTGCCGTATGATTACTACTTCGGTTTCCCATCATTGTGGAGTTTTGCTGGCTCTTCAAGTTCACATAAATGGAATCAGTATCATATATTCTTGTATCTGGCTTCTTTTACTCACAATCATGTTTTTCAGATTCATCCAGTTGTTGCAACA
Organism: Neofelis nebulosa; assembly: GCF_028018385.1. NCBI lineage: Eukaryota > Metazoa > Chordata > Mammalia > Carnivora > Felidae > Neofelis > Neofelis nebulosa. The sequence goes on from NC_080794.1 coordinate 80,883,514, forward strand.
TTTGCAGTTCATTCCTTTTTATCTCTGAGTAGTTTTTCCATTGTGTGACTCTAGCTGTAGGGTGCTCGTCCATTCTTCCCAAAATGGTTTTGAGGAAAATTGGTCAGTGGCTCCATGTAGACATGATGGGTGTAAACATGTTGAATGAAGAAATTTCTCCCCAAATTCATATCTTTATGGGAAGTATGTATTTTACAATTATATGGCACTTTAATCTGTCTAAAGTTGAGACCATAAAGGAAGAAGTTGGCATTTTTTATTAAAAATCTAAGTTCTATGGAAAAGTAGAGTGATTGTGTGGATCCTGAGAAGCTTAACAGAAACCCATGGTGGAGGGGAAGGAAAAAAAAAAAAGAGGTTAGCGTGGGAGAGAGCCAAAGCATAAGAGACTCTTAAAAACTGAGAACAAACTGAAGGTTGATAGAGGGTGGGAGGAAGGGGAGGGTGGGTGATGGGCATTGAGGAGGGCATCTTTTGGGATAAGCACTGGGTGTTGTATGGAAATCAATTTGACAATAAATTTCATATATTAAAAAAAAAAAGAAAAGTAGAGTGAATAGTATAATGATAGCCAGTATTTAGATTTAACTGTTGCTGTTTTGCTGTTTTTCTTAGTCTCTTAGTCATTTTTTTCTTAAGCATTTTATTTATTTATGTTTATTTATTTTTGGGAGACAGAGAGAGAGAGAGAGAGAGAAAGTAGGGAAGGGGCAGAGAGAGGGAGACACAGAATCTGAAGTAGGCTTCAGGCTCTGAGCTGTCAGCACAGAGCCAATGCAGGGCTCGAACTCATGAACTGTGAGATCATGACCTGAGCCAAAGTCGGATGCTCAACCAACTGAGCCACCCAGGCGCCCCTTTTTTCTTAAGAATTTTAAAGTAAATTGTAGAAATCCTGGTGTTTCTTCCCTAAATATTTAGTGTGTGTCTCTAAAAAGGACATTTCTCTAATCACCACACTGCCTAAGAAATGACTGAGGATTCCTTACCATCAACATAACGTGTTCCATAGTGATAGCTGATTAACTGAACTTTTCCTCAAGGTTATGTTATGAATTGTTGGTGTTTCACAGGAACAGAAAAAAGCAGCATCAGAAAAGAAGGCAGTGATGGCTGCTTCGACAAAAGGGCAAGAGGAAAGTGCTCAGAAAGCTAAAGAGATGGCTTCTCTCCCCTCAGAATCTAATGAGTCCAAGAGGAAACTTCCAGTTGGTGCTTATGTGTCTTGTGTGCATGTTGATTATGAGTCTTTTGAAGTTGGCACTGGACAGGTAAGTTTATATGTTGATTAGGGCTGCAAATTTTATATTGGAATCGTGTATCTTTTTTATTTGAGTTGGCTTTAAATTCTTTTTTAATTTTTTTTTTTTAACGTTTTATTTATTTTTGAGACGGGGAGAGACAGAGCAACAGGGGAGGGTCAGAGAGAGGGAGACACAGAATCTGAAACAGACTCCAGGCTCTGAGCTGTCAGCACAGAGCCCGACGTGGGGCTCGAACTCACGGACCGCGAGATCATGACCTGAGCCGAAGTTGGACGCTTAACCGACTGAGCCACCCAGGCGCCCCGAGTTGGCTTTAAATTCTTTAAAAATTCAACGTTTATGGGGGGCGATGGAGAAAACTGATTTGCATTCAGTAGGATTGTATGCTTCTTTCATGGAAATGTTCCAAATAAGGGATTGTGTGCTGAACGTTACTACTTTCGAAATTGTTTTCATTTGTTTTTCCATTATTTTGTAGCAGTACTTTATGTTTTATAGTATTAGTCTCTCATAGGCATCAGCAACAGAGTGGCAGTACTTAGAAAGAAAATTATGTTCTGAACACAGTAGACGCCAGGTACCTGCAGTTTTCAGTGACTCCAGGTCGACCGTGACCTGGAAGCAGACGATCCTCCTTCTGACATACATGGTCAGAGGGTCAGCAGTAGCCTAACATTACGTCACATGCCTACGTCATTCCCCCCACCTCATCTCATCACGTAGACCTTTTATCATCTCACATCATCACAAGAAGAGGCTGAGTGCAGTGCAAGAAGATATTTCAAAAGAGACACACTACGTTCACATGACTTTTATTATAGTATATTGTTGCAGTTGTTCCGTCTTATTGTCATTGTGGTTAATGTCTTACTGTACCTAATTTATAAATTAAACTGTCGTAGGTATGTATGTGTAGGCAAAGACGTGGTGTATAGTGTACCAGATTATCTGAGGTTTCAGGCATCCACTGGGGGTCTTGGAGTGTATCCCCTTGGATGAGGGGAGACTAATATATCCTTAGATTCCTGTGAGAGAAACTTGCTGCATTCACCTGACTTACAGTTTTTAGTATTCACAATTCTTCCCTCGGAGAAAAAATTTCTTTTTTTTTTTTTCCCAGAAAATTTCTATAAAAACCAAGGAGTCAGTGGTGCTTCATTTAATAGTATACTTTACTATACTTGTATCTCAGTGGCTTGGGAGTATTAAAATCTTTATAGACATTGTATTTTTGAGTGTATTTATAGTTGGGTCTCTAAGGTTCCTTATCATAAAGGAATTCATGACTGATTTAAAGAAGGCAGAAAATGGAACAAGGTGTTTATTACAGTCTATTCAAGCTTTTAACCCAATTCACTGATAAAGATTGCATTTTTTAAAATGTGTTTCTTTTTATTTATCACTAAGTTTATTTATTTATTATTATTTATTTTTGAGAGTCAGAGAGAGACAGAACATGAGCGAGGGAGGGGCAGAGAGAAAGACACAGAATCCCAAGCAGGCTCCAGGCTCTGAGCTGTCAGCACAGAGCCTGACATGGGGCTCGAACCCATAAGCTGTGAGAGCATGACCTGAGCCGAAGTTGGATGCTTAACCGACCGAGCCACCCAGGTGCCCTATGTTTATTCATTTACTTTGAGAGAGACAGTTCACATGGGGAAGGGGCAGAGAGAGAGAAGGAGACAGAGAACCTCAAGCAGGCTCCACACTATTAGCGTGGAGCCCAACGTGGGGCTTGAACTCAAGAAACTGTGAGATCATGACCTGAGCCAAAGTTGCACACTTAACTGACTGAACCACCCAGGAACGCTTTATTATTATTTTTTAAGTTTATTTATTTATTTTGAGAGCGAGAATGCGGGAGGGTCGGAGAGAATGAGAGAGAGAATCCTAAGCAGGCTTTGCACTGTCAGCATGGAGCCTGATGTGGGGGCTCGAACCCATGAGCCGTGATATCATGACCTGAGGAAATCGAGAGTCGGATGCTTAACCTACTGAGCCACCCACGCGCCTCTAAAATGTCTTTCTTTTTAAACATGAGCAAACTTGAGCATACTTTAGCAAATGAAGGGCAGGTATTTCCTCATTTAACTGTGAAGGATCAGAGCATAGAAGATTTGTGGAACCAGGGACTCCCTGTGACCAGGACACTCTCACTGCATGCCCTTCTCTGGTAGTTGGCCTTCTCCATGAACCTGGGCTCATGGGTGTCATTGACTGTATGTTCCTTTCCTTATAGCTTTATGACCACAGAGGAAAAGGAATCTCCCCTGGTTGGTCCAGTTAGGAAAATTTACTTGACCTAGTTTGGGTTATAAGTCCATTTTGGCCAATTCATATTGCCTGGGGAATGGGGCACAAGTTGATATCACCCAGCCCAAGTCACATGCCATCTCTGTGGGGGGTGGGCCAATGTGGGCAAGTAGGGTCTGTTACCCAAAGGCCTATGGGGCAGTGTGGACAATAGCCTGTGTGCAGGCTTGTTGCCGGAAAGCCAAGAAACTCTGCTTAAGCAAGAGAAAAGAAATAACATCATATTCTCCTTAGCCAGAACTAACCACTGTGAAGTGTTTGAACAAGCCCTTCTCGACTTTTATTTAAGCATATATTTATATATATATATACTTTAATAAAAATGGGAAAATACTACATAGTGTTTTACCAAAACATTCTACTGCTATTTTCAAACACTATATTATGAATATATTCCCATGTCTAAATATTTCTGTCATTTTTAATGACTGCCTTGTATTACTGTTTGGAAAGATAATGATTTATTTTGTCACTTACTTGTTACCGGATGTATTAGCTTGCTCGGGCCGCCGTAACAAAGTATCTATCGCACGCTGGGTGGCTTTAAACAACGGAAACTTATTGTCTCAGTTCTAGAGGCTGGAAGTCTAGCGAGGTGTCAGTAGGACACGCTCTCTTTGAAACCTACGGAGAAGAACGCTTCCTGCCTCATCCAGCTTCTGGCGGCCCTCCAGGGGCTCCTGAGCTTATAGATGTAGCTCTCCAGGCGTCTGTTTTCACATGGCTCCTCCTGTGTCTGCATTCTCTATGTGTCTGTCTCTTTGTCCAGATTTCCCCTTTTTATAGTAACACCAATCATGTTGGATTAGGGCCCACCCGAGTACCGTATTATAACTTGATTACCGCTGTAAAGACCCTATTTCCAAATAAGGTCTGAGGAAGTGCTATGTATCTTGTGGGGGACACAGTTCACCCATAACATCGGACATGTAGGCAGTTTCTGGTTTTCCACCTTTTTAAGTAATCCGGTGATGAACACTTTTTTTTTTTTTTTTTTAATATTTATTTTTGAGAGAGGGAGAGTGAGCCTGGGAGAGACAGAGAGAGAGGGAGACAGAGGATCCGAAGCAGGCTCCATGCTGATGGCAGCGAGCCCCATGCAGGGCTCGAACTCACCAACCTTGAGATTATAACCTGAGTTGAAGTCAGATACTTAATTGACTGAGCCACCCAGTGATAAACACTTTTAAACCAATTTTCTGTGCACGTTCTTCGTTATTTCCTTTAGCTAAATAAGTACAAGTGGGATAGCTGGGCCCAAGAACGTACACACAAAATTCTGGTAGTTCTGTCTGCTTGCCCCTGAAAAGGCTCTGCCGGTTTGTACTCTGGCTAGCAGTTTATAGCATTGACCCCCGTCCGCTCTCCTCACTGATACTGGTGCTACCCTTTACACATGCCTCCTTTACGGATAGTCAGTGCTGTCACTTTGGTCTCTTTCTTCTGAAGAAATAACTGTTTCGTGAAAACAGAGGACTTTTACTTTCTTTCTAGTATCTCATTGATCTGATAACCTTGTGGGGACAATGGCGCCTCGCTGTGTTTCTGAGCACTAGACAAGTTAGCTGTTGGCTCGTACGTCTGTTTGGCATGATTTCTTTGTGGAAGTGCTGATTTTACCTACTTTCCTGCTGAGTTCTTTTTCCCTTCACAGATATCGAAGAGTTTCTGTATATTAAGGGTATTTGGTCTTTGTCATCTGTGTGGTAAAAACCTTCTCTGGTTGGTATTTTTCCTTTTAACTTTGGATTTTCTCCTTTTTTTCTTGTCTGGAGCTGGGGGAAGTGGGTAACCTTGGGAGCACATTCTGTGTGGCCCTCATCAGTAGCAGAAACCATTGAATTTGCACATATAAGGACAAGCCAAGGCGTGTGCAGGCCACACTTTGTTGGAAGGGGCAGCCTAGTGTAGTCGAGGGTGCATCGGAGTGGGAATGAGAAGTCCTCGTTCTGCCACCCCGGCTGAGTGCTCTCGGGTGAGTGGTGCCACCTGTCTGAGCTTAACCGTCTTCATCCGAGAAGTGACACCTTCATCCAAGGGGTGACATGATCATCTTGCCTACATCCCTTTCAGTGGGCCTCTGTCGTGCACGTGGGGATTGTTCTTCGTTCTCAGGGTACTCGGGTGACAAAGGCCTGTATCCTGCCACTGAGCAGCAAACAGAAGAGCTCTGTAAACTGTAGAGTGGCACCGATGTAGGTGCTTTTTCTTAATCTCGACAGTTCTCAGCGGGCTGCGACACTACATGCAAGCTGTCCCAAAACAGCTCTTTGGGGGCACATCGTTTTCCTAATGGAAAGCAACTTGCTTGAACAAACGAAGGTGGTAGCCGGAATAGAGGTAGCAGTTGGCGAACGCCAGGCCCTGTGCTTAGCACTTCATGTGGTTTAGGTTCTTGATTTTTTAACCCCATTATGAGTTTGGCATTGTTATGATCCCCATTTTATAGGTGAGGACACAGGCTAAGGCAAGAGAGGTTAAGAAACTTGCCCAAGGTCACATAGTGAGGCGTGGAGCCAGGATTCAAACCCAGGCAGTTTGAAGCTAGAGTCTGCAGTTTTAAGGGTAATTTATAACCAAAGTAAATATAATGCTTCCTGTGTACTGTACATACTATGCTGTACAACAAGGAGAAATATAGACAGAAGATGGAGAAGCCTGTGAAGATTTTAAAGAGAGAGTTTTTAGTCCCTTTTAAAATAGCTGTGACAGTGATTATAAGCCTCACAAGCCACACCTAGAATGACATCATCTATGTTGAGGTGATTTTAATTAAGTGCAGTTCCAGCTTGAACTTGTGAATTTTCTATTATATGCCATTGGAATGATGATCTTTCATTATTTTTGATTCTTCCTAGGTTTCTGTTGTTTACAACTCATTAGACTTTGAACCAGAGATTTTCTTTGCCTTGGGATCTCCAATTGGTATGTTTCTCACTATTCGAGGAGTGGATAGGATAGATGAGAACTACAGGCTTCCCACCTGTAAAGGATTCTTCAATATTTATCATCCAGTGAGTGAATTGAATTCCTTTTTATTTTGGAGAAGATGAAACACCCACATAGAAACACCTGTCTGGATCATCCTAATAGCTTCTCAGATCCTTATTTCTTAGGAACTAACTCTGATTTTGAGGTACATACAGCTCAGCTCTCTGTCCTAATAGAGAACAGTCTGATGCTTTCCAATACACTTCTCTACCTGAGAGCCTTTGTTCAAGGAAATATTTCTGTTGTTTTGCTTGCAAAGTAATTTTACCCACAAACGTGGAAGTCTCCTTATAATTACCAGTGTAATTATACTGGTAATATACCAGAATAGCCTGGGGGAAGAAATCAAAATCTCTGGTTTGCTGGTTATCCGTTTGGTCGCCCAACTTAGCTACGTAACTCAAGATAAAACAGCTTTTCCTGAATTTCCAATTCTTCCCTTTGCAGCTTGATCCAGTGGCGTATAGATTAGAGCCTATGATTGTTCCAGATTTGGACCTGAAAGCAGTTCTCATTCCCCATCACAAAGGCAGAAAAAGACTTCATTTAGGTAAAAAGCAAATACTGTAAAAACTTGTTTCCTTCTTGTCATTTTGGAATCTGTCAGTCCTAATGAATTAGGTGTTTCCTGTCATTTGTAATTGAATTATGAAAATTTTAACACGAAGTTCTTTCTTGATGGAATTAGTGTTACTGAAATGCCTGCTGTGTTTAGAACCCATTTATTAGAACATTCAGAGGAACTGTGAAGAAAGGTTTTGAATGTGTTGCTTCTCTTTGTTGACTTTTTCCTTGAAATGGTGTTCTAATGGTTGAGATACTTAGGAATGGGGAAGTTGGTAATAAAATGATGAGACGCATAGATTTTGATAGAATTTGGTCATAATTTTTGGAGTTGGGAAGCCGAGTAACACGAACGAAGGACCAACAATCAGGAAATAAACCCTATGCTAAGTTAAGTGAGCTGTCATGTCCTTGCTAACAGGATAAACTTTTCCCTTTAAAAATGTTCATTAAACATAATGGATCGATAATAATTCCAAGTGGGGTTTAGGTTTCTCTTATGCCAGTTAAGGGTGTATATTACTCATAGGTTTAAAGGTCTGGGTGGAAAGGATGGGAGTGTAGCACAGAAGAGCGAGGAAAGTGATCATGCCTTTTTATTTGAAAGTGGGGGTTTCCTTTCCTTTTTTTTTTTTTTTTTTTTCTTACATCATGCTTTTAAAAAACATCTACCTCTTTTTTGTGGCACTTGGGTGGCTCTGTTGGGTAAGTGTCTGTCTGACACTTGATTTTGGCTCAGGTCATGATCTTGAGGCTTGTGAGTTCGAGCCCCGCATCTACCTCTGTGCTGACAGCGTGGAGCCTGCTTGGGATTCTCTCTCTTTCTCTCTCTCTGCCCCTCCTCCACTTGCACTCACTTGCTCTCTCTCTCTCTCTCTCTCTCTCTCTCTCTCTCAAAATAAATAAACAGTAAAAAATAAATAAAAATGTATTTAGCTCTTTTGGACTTAAAATGAGAAATTTGATACTCAAATACCTTGAGTTCAAATAGGATTTATTAGACTGAAGTAGAAAAGGTTGAAGGGGCAGGAGTTTTTTCATTTTTAAAGAAGTTAAATTGTGGTTATGTCAGAATCTCAAATTCTCAAAACCATTTTACCATTACAGATTAGAAAAGCAGTCATCTTTTAAATCTTATGGGTCTATTTTTTTTTCTTCTAACTTACGGTAAAAAAAAAAAAACACGTGAATTTTTATGGTATTTGAACTCTTTTCTTTTCTTTTCTTTTTTGGAGAGAGGAATTGTATACGTTTTGGCTGGATTAGCTTTAGTTGTTAAAAAAATGACAGAGTAAGACTCCTCAAGACATTTTTATATGTTGAAAGTTCTTGGCTGAGAAACTCCCGTGTGGTTGGCGTTTAAGGCCTTGAGGGGGTCTTAACCTGTCTGAGGACGGTGTTAACTTTTGTTTTAATTTTCGAGGTACAGAATTTTACCCAGTGCCTAATTCACTTGATATGTCGTCTTAATCTCTTTAGAGTTGAAAGACAGTCTCTCTCGTATGGGATCTGATTTGAAGCAGGGCTTCATCAGCTCCCTGAAAAGCGCTTGGCAGACGTTGAACGAGTTTGCCCGCGCTCACACCTCTTCAGCTCAGCTTCAGGAAGAACTGGAAAAGGTGGCCAATCAGATCAAAGAAGAAGAAGAAAAACAAGTCGTTGAAGGTAAATTTAACCTTTGAGGCATTTTCTAGTACAAATGTCGTTTGTAAACATAATACTTACGAATTGTTCAATGAGGCCTTTCCATTCTAGTCTCTTTTGTTAAAATGTTCTTCCTACAAAGGAAAATCTGTTCTGATAAACTGCTTCAGAATGCACGTCGGCCTTTTCCTGGAGTTTCGCCTGATAGTTGCTGGACTTTTTTACTCTGCAATCTTAAATTTTTGTCGAAACTCCTAAGGCCAGAATGGCATGTCAGAGTTGAGAGCTAAGCTCGTATTCAGGCATGTTAAAGGCCCGCTCGCTGTGAGAAGTTATCTTGCTGTTGTTGAACTGTGTCATTATGTTGTAGACTTTACCTGCATAGGTCTTTGTGCCGTGATGTTTTTTGACTCTTTCAGATTCTAATTCTGTTTCCTTTCTTTCTGCAACTCTCTCACCCCTTTTCTTCAAAACTGCTGTCAGCTCGTTGGCTCTTTCTCCTCTCTCTCGGGTAACCAGCCCCTCTTCCTTCCCCCGGCTGTTTGGAGGAATGGGCAGGGAGCCTGGTAGCTCCCCAGGTCGCTACGTGTGGCAAGCGATATTCTCTTGAGCCCAGAAAGTCAGCTAAAGTCAAAGGATAATGATTAAGTGATTGACTTTGATATTGAAATGGTTTAAATTCTAGCAGAAAAGATTGTTGAAAGTCCAGATTTTTCCAAGGATGAGGACTACTTAGGAAAGGTGGGAATGCTAAACGGAGGCCGCCGAATTGACTACGTTCTTCAAGAAAAGCCAATAGAGAGTTTTAATGAATATCTTTTCGCTCTTCAGAGTCATTTATGCTATTGGTAAGTGTCTTCTTCTTTGATAACATTCCCGTGGCCTTTAGGTGCCAGCACATACAGTAGTTTTAGGGAGACTCTTTTGCGGATTTATCACTTGGGATGGAATATTAATTTCAGTGGCCGTGTATGCAGAATCAGTATTTTCCCCCTTTAGTTTGTTGTCCACAAGATGGCAGTGTGTCATCTGACTTTGACCACAGGCCTTTGGTACTTGCACACTGTTTCTGTAGGGATACCTTTCACAGAATGAGAGCGGTGGGGACTTTGAAAAGCCACCCTTTCATATTGCGGCACAGTTGTTTTGTAGCTGATCGGTATCCATCCAGTTTTTAAGGGCAGCTTTAAGGGTACACTACTTTATTTTCATTTGCCTTTCCTAGGTAGGTTGACTAGAACAAAAGTTGCATTTTTCACCTTTATGCATAGAGGTTAATTTCTACTCATGGTCTGTTAAGTAAAAATGTTCTTTTCTTTGTGATAGGGAATCTGAAGATACCGCCCTGCTGTTACTTAAAGAAATTTATCGAACAATGAACATTAGTCCAGAACAGCCCCAGCATTGATTGGACTTCAGTCTCACTCTGTGAGTTTATCTTTATTATGCGTATACATTGTGAATGTTTCATTCTGAAGTCTTTTTTAGTTTTTGTTTTTTGTTTGTTTGTTTAATGTAATCTCTGTGCCTAGTGTGGGACTAGAACCCATGACCCCGCGATCAAGAGTCCCATGTTCCACTTGGACTGAGCCAGCCGGGCACCTCTCTGAAGTCTTTTTTATGGAGTTGATGTTGACTATAATTTTCTCTTTTTTCTGTTTCTTCCTAGTAGTTTTTTTTTTTTTTTCCTTTTTTTAAAAAATTCAGAATAGAGACCTTAAAGAGGGGAATTGGTTTGCAGTCTACATTTCTGATGTGTTAACAGTTTTCTAATTCCACATCAAATTTGAGTTCTTTTGTTTTCAATTTCTTTCAATGAGACATTCCCAAGAATATCAGTTAGGAGTTGTTTTGGTTGTAGGTAGCAGAACCCAGCTCACTGTACCTTAAATGAAGAGAGGTTTATGTTTCTTGTGTCATTTGTTGGGTAAAGTCACTGGACATCCACACTGTTGGCATCTTTTCATCTGCACCTCGGCTCTTACTCCACAATTACAAGACGGGTCCCGTGGTTCCAGGCATCACGTGTACATTTGAGACATGAATACGGGGGAAAGGATTGTCCGTTATATCTATTCCTTTTAATTAGGAAAGCAAATTCACTAATGAATTTGCTATTGACTAAGCCTGTACCACATGTCCCGTGTCTCCTCCAACCCCAAACTGCGTGGAGGGTTATAAAAGCAATGCTTTATGCGCCCCAGTCCTTATAGAGGGAAGGGGTAGAGAAGGGGGTTAAACGAAGAACGAGCCAGCCTGCGTTCCTGACGGTTCTCCTGAGACCCCACCCCTCCTCTTCCTCACTAGATGATGCATCATTTACAAAAAAGAGGTGTGTTTTTTAAATAGCTCGAAATTTTGAAGCCCTTCAAAGCATGAAATACAAGTGGTGAGCTCTAAACTGTGAAGTCAAAAGTAGTTCCTGGCACTTTTTATCTTTCTAATAATAAATGTGAAGTTCAGCCTCCACCTTATTCTGGAGAGGTAACCACTTTCAGGATTGCCCTCGAGGGATCGCCCTGGGCATATCCAGGCTGGTATGTGTGCACCTGGAAACAAAGGGATCTCATTGAACGTATTGTGCTACTTGATGGCTTCCATCAACCTTCTCACTTGTGCAGCTTGTATTTTATGTTGGCTGGTATCTTTTTCATTCTCTTTAGTGGCCGCATAGTAACCTCTTGTGTGGCTGTACTCCGTCTTATTTAGCCAGTTTCCCATTAATGCACATTTAGATCATTCCCTAATATATATTAGGGAGTCTTAGTCAACACAGTAGGTGAGAGGTTTAAAAAAGCCATTTTGCAATCAGGCTGTTGATATAGTTTTACCAGTTCTCACCATTTCTGATACTATAGTACTAAAATAAACTGGAGGTGATGTCAAAAGCTACCCCAGTTCAGATTTTCAGTTATAAAATGGTCTGTCCTTTGGTTGACAAATATTTATTCAGTACTCATTGTGTGCCAGGCACCAGTTTTCATGCTGTGGATAAATGGATAATAAGATAGCCTTCTCACCTTTAAAGAACTTCCCTTCTCCTGGGAGGAGAGCAGTAGTAAACCTGTGCTTTCCCCACAAGTACATTCCAGATATTGGTAGACGAGAGAGAGAAAATAGGAAGACGTTGCAAGTGATGGGTAGCTACTGGGAAAGGCCTTGCTGGGCGATGATGACATTGGGTTTGAAATTTGAAAGATGAGAAGGAGGTGGACATCTGAGGATTTGGGGAGAAGAAACAGAAGGAAGGGCAGCTTCCTTCTAAGGTCATGAGATGGGAACAGACGTGTCACGTTTGAGGGACAGCAAGGAGATCATTGTGGCTGGTGGTAATAAAAGAGGAGAGGAGTCAGAGAGGTGGGCGGGCCTGGTTATGAGGTCGCTGGTAAGGCCTTTGCATTTTACTCTGAGTATAATGGAAACATGGAAGGCTTTAATGGGCGGAGTGACATGACTTGGCTTAGGCTGTAGAAGGAATGCTCTCGGTGCTGGGTGGAGGGCAGACTGCCGGGCAAGAATGGTGGAAGGGGGAGTTGTGAAGAGGCTAGTGGTGACCGACGAGGGCTCTAGTGATAATGGCTGAGGGCAGATCTGTTGTGGAGGGAGGGAAGTCCAGGACTTCCAGAGGAATTCATCGTAAGCAGGGAAGGAATGAAGTTGAGGATGACTCTTAGGGTTTTGAGGTGAGCAGCTGGGTGGATGGTGTACCTTTCCTGGGAAGGCTTATGGACAGAGCAGGCTCTTGGGTGGGGGTGGGGACGAGGAATCCGTAGTTCTGTTGTGTTAAGTCAGTAGTTGATGATGTTGTGAAGCTGATGGCCTGAAGCCCAGAAGAAAGTTTGAGCTTAAGGTAATAACCTTAAAATCATTCATCAGCATACACTTGGCCGTTTGAAGCCAGAAACTGGATGGGATCACCTTGGAGTGAGTAGGTGGAGAAGAGGTCTGGTGGAGAAGGAGGAGCCATGGAAGTGAAAGAAAATTTGGGGGCTTACGATCTCAGAGAAGCTGAGAGAAGCTTGCTTCAAGAGAGAGTGGTCAGTGGTGTCCAGGGTTGCTGACACAGAGGTCAAGAAGGAGGAGGGCCAAGACTTGGCCGTGTGCTTGAGGCTCGAGGAGGGCGTAGAACTTCACTGGTAACCTTGTTAACACCATGGCAGAGGTAAAGTGGGTTGAGGAGAAGTAAGGGATCAGATAGGAAAGAGTTCTGCTGTGAAGGAATAGAAATAAGATGGGGGGACGTTTTATGATATTAAGGTATGTTTGCTACTGAGAACGACCCAGTGCTGGGGGGAGAAAATGATAAGACAGGAGCAAAAGGGGATAATTGTGGAGGAAATACTTGCAAAGGCAGTGCAGGAAGGGGCCTAGGTCAAGTGAAGCGTTTAGCCTTAGGAAAAGAACAGGGATGCATCTTTCCCGGTGCCAGATGAAGAAGAGGAGTGTGGGCACTGATGCAGATAGGTGGTGACATTGGTGGTGCCTTCAGGGATCTTCTTTCGTCCGGGGGAGGACGGACAGTAAATAAACAATTGAAGTGTGCCAGACGGTAAAAAGTAGAGCAGCAGGGTCAGGGGGAGAGGGAGTGCGTTTGGGATGGGACTCGTTGCTATTCTGTATCAGATGGTGAGGGACAGTCTCACTGATACAGTGTCATTGGAGCAAGTGAGCAAGGCGGGTATCTGGGAAAAGCTCATTTCAGGCAGAGAGAAGTATATATATCACAACATAAAGAGCTGCCTCATTCTTTGTAATGATTGTGTGCTATTCCATTGACTGCTACACTATGTGTTTTTTTTTTTAATCAAAAAAATTTTTTAATGTTTATTTTTGAGAGAGAGAGAGAGAGAGAGAGACAGACAGACAGAGCATGAACAGGGGAGGGGCAGAGAGAGAGGGAGACACAGAATCTGAAACAGGCTCCAGGCTCTGAGCTGTCAGCACACAGCCCAACGCGGGGCTCGAACCCACAGACCGTGAGATCATGACCTGAGCCGAAGTCGGACGCTTAACCGACCGAGCCACCCAGGCGCCCCTGTGTTTTTTTTTTTTTTTTTTAATTAAATTTTTTTTTTGATGTTTATTTTTGAGAGAGAGAGAGAGAGAGAGACAGACAGAGTGTGTGTGAGTGGGGGGGGGGGCAAAGAGAGAGGGAGACACAATCTGAAGCAGGCTCCAGGTTCTGAGCTGTCAGCGTAGAGCCTGACACAGGGCTTGAACTCACGAACTGTGAGATCACCACCTGAGCCGAAGTCAGATGCTTGACCAACTGAGCCACCCAGGCACCCCTACACTATAGTTTTTTAAACCAGCTCCTTGTGAATAGGCATTTAGGTCATTCTGATCTTTTACTAGTATAAAGAAGGCTTTACTGTTTATAGTATTTAAGAGTTGGATTGTATTCCATTTTATAGTTCTGTTATTTATTAAAATACTTAATTTATCTACTATTGTCGAGTGTTTAGATGTTTTCCAACTTTATTATAAATAATTCTGACATGTAGTTGCATATGCTTTTTGCACATATCTGGGATAAATTCCTACGTGTAGCATCGTTGGATTTAAGAGTATCGCACATTTTAAAGGAATTTGGTGTGCTTGGGTGACTCATTGGAGCATCCGACTCTTAATTTCAGCTCGGGTCACGATCCCAGGATTGTGGGATCAAGCCCTTTGTTGGGCTCTGTGCTGAGTGTGGGGCCTGCTTTGGATTCTCTCCCTCTCCCTCCCTCTCTCTTAAATAAAAACAACCAAAATAAAAGGATTTTGATCTATACTACCTATTGCTAAATTGCATTTCAGAAAGATTTCTTGGTTTTCATGTTTACCATCAGTATAAAAGTGCTGGTTTTCCTGTACCGTTGCCAACACTGGGTATTACTATTTTAAAAAATTTTGCCTATTTGATAGCATAAGTTATTATAATTGTTTTAGTTTATATTTCCATTATTAGTGAAATGGAACATTTTTGGTATATTTAAGTGCCCATTTGTATTTTTTGTCACTTGTCTAGTCTTAACCTATGTGTATTTCTCTGGATATTTTTGTTTCTTAATGATTTATATTATAATATTTAAGGTTAATAACGTTTTGTCACTGTAGAGTTTTTTTCCAGTTTGACATTGGCCTTTTATTTTTGCTTATGCTTTGGATTTTGGGGTTTTGGATGGGTAGAGAATATGTTTTAAAAATACATAAGCCAGTCTTTGGAGATTACTTACCATTTCAATAATTACATTTAATTTTTTGTTTTTATATAGTGTTTTAATTTAACTTTATAGGTTAGAAAGATATATTTTAGAAGAATAGAGGGATTTAACTTTTTTCTTAGTTGTTTTGCCCATGCCATATATTGAAATGCATCCTTTTGTCATTGATTTGATGTTTCTATGATAAGTTCTTGTTTGACATTTTTATTATATGCCCAGTATTGTTTTCTTTTTTTGATGAGAAAATTGCTTTTAAAAAATTTATTTATTTAAGTTTATTCATTTACTTTGAGAGAGAGCGCAAATGAGGAAGGGGCAGAGAGACAGGGAGAGAGAGAATCCCAAGCAGGCTCTGGGTTGCCAGCACAGAGCACGACATGGGGCTCGAACCCATGAAACTGTGAGATCATGACCTGAGCTGAAACCAAGAGTCGGACACTTAACCGATTGAGCTACCCAGGCACCCCAAGAAAATTGATTTAAATTTTTTTTTAATTCAGTGTCGTTAACATACAGTTTATATTAGTTTCAGGTGTACAATATAGTGACTCACCACTTCCATACATAGCTTAGTGCTCATCAGGATAATTGTACCCAGTCTTTGTTTTCTAGGTTTTTTGACATTTCTTTTATTGACTTATTCATCTGTCTACCATATTTTACTGATTGCAAGTCGTATATTTTCCACATTTTATCTTTACGTTTGGACTGCATCTTCTTTTTTTTTTATGTTTATTTTATTTTTGAGAGGGATGGAGAGAGAGAGAGAGCAGGAGCAGGGGAGGGGTAGGGGGAGAGGAAGACACAGGATCCGAAGCAGGCTCCAGCCTCTGAGCGGTCAGCACAGAGCCCGATGCGGGGCTCGAACTCACCAACCGTGAGATTATGACTTGAGCTGGAGTCAGCGCTCACCTGGCTGAGCCACCCAAGTACCCCTGGACTGCATCTTCTAATCAGCTGTTGCCTGGATGGTGTTGACTTCTTGCCAAAAGGGTTTGCGTTATTTTCTCCCAGTTACTGGGTGGGGCACTACCAACCTGAGCCTGCTTAAGCTAATTTCTCTGCTTCAGGTATTTGGACTATGCTGCTAGTATGAATTCAGACACAAAATTTGTGGGCTGGCAGGGCTGGGGGACCAGTTCACATACCAAGGAATATCCTTTCCCTTCTTCCCATCGTCAAGGAAGAGGCGTGCAGACTTCTTGGCTGTCCTTTGTAGAGGAAGGGTTATTCTTTTTACCCCTCATTGAGGCTGTGGCCATTCCGTGTCCCCACGTTTTGTGATGGTCTCTGTCTCCTTTTAGAGTCTGTATCCTGAGCATCTTTTTTTCTTTGCCTAAGATGGGTGCCTGAAATGATGGTACGTCTCACAATCGATGGTGTCTTATACTTCGTGAAATACAGTGTTTTAGTGACCGTAACAAAGATTTTGCTGTCTGGCGGTGCAAGTTCTGAGTATACGAAGGTCTTGGCTGTTGTCGCAAATGACTTTTGAAATGACCCAAGTTCCCCTGACAGTGTCTTTCCCCAAAAGAAAGCAAAAGCTAGCATGAAAAACTAAGAACCTTTCATTTCATACAGAATTTTTCACTGCTCATTGTTTTACTTCTCCTTATACTTGGTTGTAAAATTTGGGCCAGAACTTTGGTTCCTGAGACTGTTGTAATAGTGTACGATAATTGAGAATATGAACAGTTCTTCTCTACTTGGTTCGTGTAAGCTTAGGTCAGTTTTATTGAATAATTTTATGTTTTTCTCCTTAGTCCTTTTTAGAAGTATGCTTTAAGGGGCTCCTGGATGGCTCAGTTGGCTGAGTGTCCGGCTCTTGATTTTGGCTCAGGTCATGCTCTCCCGGTTCGTGAGTTTGAGCCCCGCATTGGGCTCTCGCTGACAGTGTGGAGCCTGCTTGGGATTCTCTCTCCCTCCGTCTCTCTCTCTCTCTCTCTCTCTCTCTCTCTGCTCCTTCCCTGCTCATGCACTCTCTCTCAAATTAAAAAACTAAAAATAGAAAAAGAATTGTTCTTTAAAAAGCCTCTCATGAATCTGACAGAAACTTTCTCTCTTATTTTCCATACGTGTTTTGTTCTGGAGAGCTACCAAGCTGGCCGCTCTCAGTGAACGCCCCTCGCCTCACGTCCACCCCCGCGGAAGGCCCGAGGCCTTGTGCTCACGGGCTGTGTCCTTCGGAGGCACTTGACAGTATTTCTTTTACTTCAGGAAGGAATAACAGTGCATTCGTGGGTTATTACTGTAACTTTGTGAAGTTCGCCAGGTATTTTCTTTTTCTTCTAAAGGCTTTCTGGTCTTTCCAGAAAGTCGGGCCAGAAATTGCATTGCTGAGAAAACCCTCAGAAGACATTCCCAGTTTGCTCCCGTGATGGATGACAGAAAAGTGGTTCATCAGCGTTTGCTCAGAATTTCTCACATGTAGGAAGCCGTTTCAAAGAAAACGTACAGAACAAAAAGACAATGGAGAAAATCAGTACCACATGTGGACAGTATAGCTAAGAAAACGTAATTTGGAAAATGATGCAATTAAAAATTCCTCAGATCAGTTTAGTTGTACAGCTGTCAGAGTAATGCGTGATATCAGTGAAGAAGTATTTGTAGCATGCAGATGGTTATTTCTGTTTCTTAAAAACCTATTGTCAATGGGCCATTAAACTTGCATTTTTTTAAATTAATGTAGTATGTTCTTTTATTCAAGTATGGACTTCTTAAGAAACTATAGTAATACGACTTTCCAAAAATTTATATTCTACTTTCAATGTGACTTGCAGTTTCGAGCTGCTTTAATGAGGGGTCGTTGGTGTCGAAGAGGAAGTAACCAAGAGCACTTATATTCCGAGTTGAATCTGAGGTTTTATGAAGCCTTTCAGGCTCTCGCTGAGAGCGTACTTGTGGAAAGAAGTGAGATGCTCCAGAGGTCCCGTGAAGTGTCGTCCGGGCACATGCGCGTCCGCTCGCAGGGGTGTGGGGAGCAAATTGGAGGTTTTCCGTTTTGTCATCTGAGGAGCTGTGCAGTCGCCTCATTGCTAAACTTTCAGTTAATGTGAGAACCAAAGTAGACTTTTTAGGTTTTGGGGTGGGTTTTTTTGGTTCGTTTTTTTGCTTTGTATTAATTTCACATATACCAAAGTATTTCAGAGTATGAAATGTATTGCTTCTAGACTGTAGATCTACTTCCTGGAAAGACTGTTCTGTAATATTTCACTTTGTTTTACTATGACTTTAAAATCAAATTATCTTAAATATTTTCCTAATACTACATGGGAATGCCGATTTTTCTTCTTTTGTTATGCGATAGAAACATTTTACACTGTTTACATAGTTCTCATGGAACATAGACTTTTTTGAAAGCAACATATGATACACATTTTTTTGTGTATATATTCTAACTAGTGTGAATAAAACAGTAATGGCATTTTTAAAAAGCAGCATACGTCTGTATTTCTCGTCTTTCTTAAAAATGTTCCTGTGACTATTCCTGCATTCATTTACTTTTCATTGTGAGTATGTGCTGTATGTGGTTTGTTCCTAGCATTTACTCCTAATAATAGAATTAGGACAGAACCACTTTAGAGCTGAAGTGATCTCGGGCAACATGTGTTCATTCCAACCAACCTCATTCTCCGGCTGAGGACGCAACGCTGAGTGCCTTTCTCGGACTGCAGACGGGGGCTGGAACACAGTTTCCCTGAATCCGTTTTGGCCTTCATTTCTCTACACCTAGTACTATTGTTTTTCACTTAATAGCCACTTACCTTCCCCAAACTGACGACATAAAGAAAAATGAGGGTTGTTTATGGATACTAAACAAAATCCAGTTTGAATTTTCAATTGACAAGTGGTTTCGTCTGCCTATGTCTTTTGAGTCTTGTGCAAAGAAGAAGCACCTGAACCAGTGTGCAGAGAATAAATTGTGTACCAGCTGAGTTTCAGGAATTTTGAGATTTTAACACTTGAAACACGTATTCGAATCTTTTGGTGACTCTGCCTGTGGACGTGTATTTGTATTACTCTTCAATTTCCGTTAAAAAAAAAAAAAAGCGCGTAGTTCGTAGTTCCCATGAGGGCGGAATCGGCATCTATTAGCGTGTTGTTCACTATTGATAGCATATCAGGCCTGGCACAGTCTTGTCTCATACTAAATATTCCAAATATTTCTTGAATAAAAGAATTTTAAGAATCAAAAACATGGTTTAATGCATGGAAGAGGCCTTGGAAGACCATCCAGATCAGTGGTCTGCAAAACTGAGAACTTTCACCAAATTCCAGAACATAACCTAGACGTGAGCATAGCTTCCAAGTCCAGCTGGATCTCCCCACTTCCCCCAGGAACCACTACTACCCCCCCCCCACCCCCCCCACCCCCGCCTGGAACCTCCCACCCCAGCCCCTGATCCAGGTTAATGTCCTCACTTTCCCCAGGTGAGGAAGGTCATCTCTCGTCCTTCTGAAAGGGTTTCAGACCCAGAGTGTGGGACCAAAAAAAGCAGGAGTGTCTGAAGTTGGAAAAGTTGGAAGTCCCGAGTCCTCATAAAACCGATGATGGTAACCTGGCTGGTTAAGTTGATGTGTAACAAGGGGAGAGAGCTCTGTAGCTGTGATACACCTGTGTGTTTCCTGGGTCTCTCAAGTAAGGGTGTTTTCTCAAAACGCGAGTGTAATCATAACTACACAGATTATATCATAGTAGATAACCGCCATCCCGGTGGGAAGACCGTATGTGTGAGATAGTCACGACAGGCGGTCTGACTGTGAGCAGTGACGCTGACCCTGCGTTCCTGCTGTTGGGCCTTCTCCTCGAGATGTCTGTCATACTTCCGGCAGGTTATCAGTCTTGTCCTGCCATTTCACCTCCGAATGAGCTTCCCAGACCTTGACAGCCTCATAAAGAGCTCTGGCACCCATGCGCCCTGGTGTCCAAGCCCTCGGCTGTGGCTCCTGGGGCAAGACTTTGTCCCCCAACTTGTCGGCAGGCACAGCGTGTTTTGGTTTTGGTCCGTTTCCTCTGCCGTGCGATTCCTCGACCCCGCAGTTGTGTGACACTCAATGGAAATGTGGGGAAAGTGCGTGTGACAGCACCAGGCACGTAGCAGCACTCAGAACGCCCGGTTCTGTCGCCAGGAGCACTCGCGTTGGGGAAGACCCAGGCCTTCGTGGCTGGCTCACGGCCACTTCTCTCCTCCCTGGGTTGTACTTTTGCCAGGTTTCTTGTAGCCGAGAGCAGCTAGCGGCTGTGCAGGTGTGTGAAGCATGGCGACCTGGAGGAGGCGGTGGTCATTAGAAAGGAGGATGAGGGACAGCGGAGCCAGTGGGGTGGGATGGCGGGGGTGGGGATGCTGACGCTTCTTTGCTGCTTCTCGCAGGTCAGCAGGACCGTTAGAAAGCACCTGTGGGCCACCAGAGCGGCTCAGTCAGTTAAGCGTCCGACTCTTGATTTTGACTCAGGTCACGATCTCATGGTTCGTGGGTTTGAGCCCCATGTCGGGCTCTGCACTGATGGTGTGGAGCCTGCTTAGGATTCTCTCCCTCTCTCTGTCTCTGTCTGTCTCTCTCTCTGCCCTTCGCACACACTCTCAAAATAAATAAAAATATACTTAAAAAAAAAGAAAGCACCTGTGTGTTACTTCTGCATGCCCTGATTCCCTAAGCTCTTTTTGGGATAAAGATCAAGAAAACATGTTTTTCCTTCTTAAATTCTCTTTTCTCCCTGATATTTCGTTTTCCTGCTTTAAAACATCAACCCTTCTAGATTTCCTCCAAACTCACTGGCCCCGCAGAACACTTGGAAGATGACTTCACGTCGTGACCACCAGGGGGAGCTCGTGAGACAGCGCAGCCTCTTCATACCTCAGTCTCCGGTCCAGGGGACCGATTTTACGTGGGTGGTATACACACGTAATATCCCCGGAAACTACCACAAAATACAGTTCAGCATGTGAAACCGCACGATGACACCTCAAACAGACCGGGGATTATCAAGGACCCATTCTGGAGCTAGTAGATTCGTTAGAGGGTGAGCTGCAGGTTCAGGTTCATGAACAGGTGCAAATGGCATCCTTGGGATGACCCACCATGTTTTTCTTTCATTCCTTATGTTAAAGAGTGACTTCTAAGAGACTCTACTATGGAAATTTTCACGTACTCAGAAGTATGGAGGATGGTATAATGAATCCCCTGGTACCCTTCCCCTCCCTTCGGAGGTACTGGCAGGGACAGCCTCTTGAGGTGACCTAAAAGGACAGGTAAGTAGTGGCCAGGTGGGAAGTGGGGAAGCGCATTCAGGATGTGTGGGAGGCTGTCCCGTGGGAAAGGGCGTCTCCCGCTCAGGCTGCTGGAAGAAATTAGGTTGTTTAGGCGTGAAATGTGAAGAAAAGAACCCTATGAGTGTGTTGAGTCTAATCGTCATTAACACTGTATTTTTTTAAAGTTTATTTATCTTGAGAGAGAGTGGGGGAGGGGCAGAGAGAGAGGGACAAAGAGGGAGCATTCCAAGCAGATTCTGCACTGTGGGCACAGAACCTGATGCGGGTCTTGAACTTATGAACTATGAGATCGTGACCTGAGCAGAATGCTCAACCGACTGAGCCACCCAGGTGCCCCATTAATATTGTTTTAAAGACAACATGCCTAGAGGCGCCTTTTCTTTCGGTAGCCACTGAGTAGCATTCGCTCTTGTGGACAGGAGCGCAGTTTGGAATATTGGCAAGTGCTCTTAACCTGTGCCTCTCGGATCTGCGTCCAGCTGTTTGTCTTTACCGGTGAGGAGTTGCAAAGCTGTTTTGAAGGGCACTTCTGACTCCCAGAGAAGCTTCAGGTAAACAAGGCTGCTATCGTTGGAACGTTCCTTCCCGGACGAGAGCTGGGGTGGGAACCTGGGGGGTTTGGGTGCCGACTGTGTTTCCGGCAGTGTGCATGCTCCAGCTCTTTAGTATAGTTTTTACGGGAGCCTGTTGGAGGTGGGTGTTACCCCATTTGACAGATGAGAAGACTGAGGCTTATAGAAGCCGGCCGTGTTGCTGGGGCCATACAGTTAGTATCAGGGCTGAATAAAGTGCACCTAAACCCCCAAAATGAAAATATGGGAAGTCCTTTGAAATACTCGCAGACTGCCTGCCCGCCTCTGTATGGAAGCGCCTAGGCAGTGACGGAGCTTACTGCATTATTATTGCATAAGCCAAATCATCTTCAAAAGATACCTTTGAAAGAAAAGGATAAGTTTTAGGAGCTGCGGATTCTAATGGGCTTTGTCGTTTTGGCCTGAAGTGCTCTTGTTTTGACAGAGGGCTAAAAACTTCTAGTTAATGAAGATTCCCAAATATTGGCCTAAATGGGACCTAGACGTTTGCACAACAACCCTCTGAACTGAAAAGGGAGGAATAAATGCAAGATGGTCTGTTTGACCTCAGGGTGTCGAAAGCGTCCTGGTCTGTGTGCCCACCCTGGGCTTCGCAGAGACCACTGCCAGGCTGGCCGTCCTCAGGCCGGTTCTCCATTCTCCCTTCCGTGACCCGTTTGCCTCAGTCCCAGGTAGCCACAACACCGTCCTGGCTCGGCAGTCCAGCCTGAACCTCAGCCCTCCCAGCTTGTCCTCAGACGCTGCCCCTGGCTTCCCCATCCCACTGAGAGGTTTTCCTTTGTTCCCAATCTCCTGTCCCCCTTGCCCTCTTCCCCAGCCTCTCTCTGGCTTTGCCTTCTGCTCCCTCCATGAATCAAGCCAACTCTACGCTCTCCCCAGTGGCTTTTCTTTTCTTGGCTGTGCTGCCCCGAGCTGCGAGTCCGGCCTCTCTGTGGGACCAGAGCCCCGTCCCACCTGCTCCCTGCACCTGTCTCGGCCCCATGTGGCCGCTGCCTCCCCCAGCCCCTGTGCCTCAGTTTGGTCTCAGGGGTTTATTCAAAAAGCACAGTTGAACAGGGGGAAATGACTACCGGGATTCCAGCCTTTGCCTTCAAAGGACGTTGAAGGGAGGCGAACAGACATGCAGACCCTTTTTGCCCCTCTTCCCTGGCCCCCACAGCCTCTCCACGCTGTCCTCAACCTGGTGCCGCACCCTAGGCAGAATAGCCACGTCAGAGTGACAGGTTCCCACCTGAATATCCGAAAGCCAGGAGAAGGGAGGGTAAACGTCTTCACCCTCTGCTCTCCAGCACCCCTGTGTGGCGGGTCACCTGGTGAGGGGAGTTCCTTGAGCCACCGACCAGGCCGCAGGTGCCGCTTCTAAAACACACAGAGGTCCCGGGACGTGTCTGTTAGGCTGGGGAGCTCACCTTCACTTCAAGGATCCGGACTGAATGCATTTTGTTGGTCTGAACAAAAAGCTTTAATTACAAAGCTTCCCCCGTGAAAAGATACAAAACTCCCCACCTGCCGAAGTATCATCTTGTGTCAAAAAGTTTCTCTAAATGGGATCCATGATTGCTCTTACTAGGTAAATCTTTCCAGATGCCATCTAGAAATTCCTTAATTTGCCTCTTTTGGAGTGTCGCTTTTCGGTCATTCATTACAACTTGCTTTAGGTCATGTCTTGGTCACGTGTGGCAACAGGACAGATTTTGTTATTTTGTTCAGCATTTGGGCAGGAAGCTCTTGAGTCTTGTGTTTGAAACACGGGTTGTTTGGCAATCAAAAAGAATGAAGTCTTGCCATTTGCAACTATGTGGATGGAACTAGAAGGTGTTATGCTAAGCGAAATTAGTCACTCAGAGAAAGACAAATATCATATGACTTCACTCATATGAGGACTTTAAGAGACAAAACAGATGAACATAAGGGAAGGGAAGCAAAAAGAATATAAAAACAGGGAGGGGGAGGGGACAGTGGGTGATGGGTATTGAAGAGGGCATCTTTTGGGATGAGCACTGGGTGTTGTATGGAAACCAATTTGACAATAAATTTCATATATTAAAAAAAAACAGGGAGGGGGACAAAACATAAGAGACTCTTAAATATGGGGAACAAACTGAGGGTTGCTGGAGGGGTTGTGGGAGGGGGAATGGGCTAAACGGGTCAGGGGCATTAAGGAATCTACTCCTGAAATCACTGTTGCACTATATGCTAACTAACTTGGATGTAAATTAAAAAAAAAATTAATTAAATTAAAAAAAGCAACACGGTTGTGAGGTACAGTTGCTTTTTACCCCTTGAGACTTGGCCTCATTTTTTTTTTTTTTTAGCTCAAACGCCTTTCACCTAACTCCCTTCAAAATTCATTTCCCAATGCCTTAGATGGCCCTACATGGTTTTTCCTTTTCCCAAATTAGCTTTGTCAACACCTGAATCTCGCACGGCTCTGGTCTCTGGACGACAGTGTATTATCACCTTCCTCTGTCATCACTTTCTGTCGATGGGGCCCTGTGGAGTTTTGTTGTCTACGAAATGACAATGTTTTGTTACCTGAAAGTGATAGTTCACCTCAACTGTTGTCAAATATAATGAGTTCTGAATTGGCGATTTGGAGTCTCAATAAGTCTCCTCCAGAAGAGACATGAAGATTAAGGTTTCTGATCCTTGGGCATCACTAGTCAAAACATGTGCTGCTTCTGTGCAGAGAATGAAATCCACCCGCTGGCTGCAATTTAGAGCCACGTCTGCTTTCTTCGGTACTGAGAGAAGAACATAAAGTCTTCTCCTTGTCATATCTTTAAGTTCTGGAGAGCTTTCTTGAATAGCAAGAGTGAGTGTGTGCAGTAAACTGGAAGTACGTTCCCAGTCGCCAAGCCTCAAAGGGAAATGAATATTTGAAGTTGTTTTTATTTTATAGATGTTGTTTCATTTTGCATGGTGCGAATCCCAACCAACTGAAAAGAAAGTGGCCACTTTTTATTTTTCTGGCTACAATTGAGTCTTCCCCCCTAAGGAAGAAATGGCTTCACAAAATTTTTTAGGGTGAACTTTTAGCCACTTAAATAGGAAGAGGACATGAACAGATAATTCACTAAAAAAGACTAGTACACTTGAAATGAAACGTTCATGCTTGTTACTTATCTCAGAAATACAAACTAAGAGGGAAGAAGAAGGACATTTTTAAAAAACTGCTCATAATGGCAAATTAAAAAAAAAAAAAGACGTGCACAGAACTCACATTGCTGGTAGGAATATCAATTGATACTTCTTGCCAGAAAACAATGTGGTATACTGTGTGTTAAGAGCCTTAAAATGGTCTCATAGGGGCGCCTGGGTGGCTCAGTCGGTTGGGCGGCCGACTTCGGCTCCGGTCATGATCTCGCAGTCCGTGAGTTCAAGCCCCGCGTCGGGCTCTGTGCTGACAGCTCAGAGCCTGGAGCCTGTTCCAGATTCTGTGTCTCCCTCTCTCTCTGACCCTCCCCCATTCATGCTGTCCCTCTCTGTCTCAAAAATAAATGTAAAAAAAAAAAAAATTTGAAAAAAAAAAATGGTCTTATAACCCCATAGTTTCACTTTCAGAAATAGTCTTAAAAATGGACACAGATTTATATACACTGGATTATTCATCAGGGGAGCTTTTTAGAGTGAAGATCTGGAAGCAAAATAAGATGGTCAGTTTGGGAAGAAGTCAGGGAAGAGGAAGGGAGACATGAGATTTCACACATTTCTAGTCTTGGCCACCAGGAATCTTACTGGGCAGTGAAAGCATGTGGACTGTTTAGTGCAAATCTGTTTATTTTTGCAAGTATAAAAACAACCCACGTGCATCTCCTGTCTGTACAGGGTCAGCATGTCAGAGGCAGTGTCCTCGCGCAGAGTGCCACCTGAAGTGGAGGGAAGCCAGTCTGGGCGGACGATGGATGTGTGTAGCTTTAAGGGTGGCTGGACTTGGGGGCTCAAGACCCTCCTAACCAGTCCTGAGCAATCTGAG
This sequence comes from Neofelis nebulosa, assembly GCF_028018385.1. Taxonomy (NCBI): domain Eukaryota; kingdom Metazoa; phylum Chordata; class Mammalia; order Carnivora; family Felidae; genus Neofelis; species Neofelis nebulosa. The sequence continues at coordinate 80,909,341 of NC_080794.1, forward strand.
CACTGTGGGGGGCGGTGGGCTTGGGTTGCAGACAACAACAAAGCCAGCGTGGGGTCCCGTCTCCTGAGTCCAAAGCCCATTTGTGTCCACCTGGAGCCCAAAACTTAGTGACAGCTTCATGTATCACTTCAATGTTTGTGGCTTTGGAATGGCACAGGCCCGTTTTACAGGTAAAGAAACTGAGATCAGAAAAGCGGATGGGGCACCTGGGTGGCTCAATCGGTGAAGCGTCTGGCTTCGGCTCTGATCATGAAATCGTGGTCTGTGAGTTCAAGCCCTGCATCAGGCCCTGTGCTGACAGCTCAGAGCCTGGAGCTTGCTTGGGATTCTGTATCTCCCTCTCTCTCTGCCCCTCCCCTGCTCACACTCTGTATCTCTCTCTCTCTCAAAAATAAATAAACATTTAAAAATATTTAAAAATAAAAGGAAAATGGAGTGACTTGTCTAAGACGACACAATGATTCGGTGGTGGAATTGTCAGAGTAGAGAAAGCAAGAATGGAAAACTGAGAGGAAAGGTCAAGATTTTCCTTACTGCTTTTCTTATGTTCCTCCCATGTTTGGACAAAATATCTCAGTGTGTTGATCAAAAATTCTTTTTTTTTCATGGATTTGGAAGGGAGAGGAGTATGTTAATCATCTAAAAAATTATCCTGTCCCTCATATGTGGACGTATCTCCCACAGCATCCTTACCTTTTCTGGCGTCGTATAACTGTCGATAATGTGCCCCTGGGGCCTGGACAGCTGTTCCTTACTTTAGTGGGTTTTGTCAATATCTTGGTTTTTTTTTTTTTTCTCTCTTTCTGGATTGGCTGGTGCTACCCACCTGTCCGGTACCCCCGCTTCAGTGCTCTGCATAGGGTCCCATGTTTGTATTGGATGGAACAGGCGCACGGTAGGGACGAATATGTTAATTGATGTAAAATACAGAGCCTTAACTTTATAAGCTTGAGTCAGACCCATACGAACGTTAAGAGCATCTTTAGCAGTGGCAATTATTTCTCTTACTGGTTTGCACTTGCCCCTTGGCAGAACGTTTCATGAACTTCACTGCGTTTGATCTTTGTGCTCATTAAGGGAAGAAGGCAGGACAGGGATGATCATCTCCATCTTTATAGATGAGGGGACCGGGGTTCCCAGGGGCGACGTGACGTGTCCACAGAGACTCGGGAGTGGATGAGGAAGCTGGGACCGGAGCTCACGTCTTTCCGTCCTAGACCTGCCCTAGACTGCATCCTAGACTGCTTGCTGCTCCTTGGGAACACATTTCGTATCAGTATATAATTGGGAACTCTGCCAGACCCCAAAGTGTGTAAATATGAAATAGCTCTTGACGTCGTGTTGTATTAGAAATTTTGGAAAATGGGGAGAGGCATAGGTGAGAAAATAAAATTACACCATTTCTTTCCTCATAAAAATGGAATCACATTTGGGGCACCTGAGTGGCTCTGTCGGTTGAGGGTCCAACTTTGGCTCAGGTCATGATCTCACCGTTCGTGAGTTCAAGTCCCACGTCAGTCTCTGTGCTGACAGTTCACAGCCTGGAGCCTGCTTCGCATTCTGTGTCTTCCTCTCTCTCTGTCCCTCCCCTGCTTGCATTCTGTGTGTGTGTCTCTTTCTCTTAAAAATAAACAAACATTTAAAAAATGGAATCACACTATAATGTTTGGAACTTACTTTTTATGTGTGTTATTGCTTGAATTTTCTGTCATTGAAAAATCTTCTATAAAATTAAATCACTTTTTACTTATCCAATCACCATCATTTGGTTTTTGAATTGTTTCCAATTTTCCAAATATATATGCACATGTATGTGTGTGTATAGGAAGATAGACACATTAGATCGACCTTTTGATGAACGTCCTTTCAGAGAAAGCTTTGTGAACATTTGAGTTAAGATGTATTTATTGGGGCGCCTGGGTGGCTCAGTCGGTTGGGCGTCCAACTTCTGCTCAGGTCATGATCTCGCAGTCCATGAGTTCGAGCCCCGTGTCGGGCTCTGTGCTGACAGCACGGAGCCTGGAGCCTGCTTCGGATTCTGTGTTTCTCTCTCTCTCTCTCTGCCCCTCCCCTGCTCGTGCTCTGTCTCTCTCTCTCAAAAATAAATAAACATTAAAGAAATTAAAAAAATAAAAAGATGTATGTATGTATTTTACATTTCTCTCTCTCTCTCTTTTAATATAGTTTATTGTCAAATTGGCTTACATACAACAGCCAGTGTTCATTCCAACAAGTGCCCTCCTCAATGCCCATCACCCACTTTCTCCTCTCCCCCACTCCCTATCAACCCTCCGTTTGTTCTCTGTATTTAAGAGTCTCTCATGGTTTGCTTCCCTCCCTCTCTGTAACTACTTTTTTTTCCCCTTCCTTTCCCCCATGGTTTTCTGTTAAGTTTTTCAAGATCCACATGTGAATGAAAACATATGATATCTGTCTTTCTTTGACTGTCTTAGTCTCTTTAGCAAATGGTGCTGGGAGAGAGAACTGGACAGCAACATGTAGAAGAATGAAACTAGACTGCTTTCTTACACCATACACAAAAATAAACCCAAAATGAGTTTTAAATTCAGTCACTGAACAGGTATGATTTCTCTGAGGTCCAATGACACAGGAAGTTGCTAAGGAAATAAGACTTTCCGAGGTGGCTTTATTTCAGTCTTTGTACACTCTCAAAAGGCTCAAAATCACCCTCAAGATTCTGTTCCCTGAATGGCAGTGCTGGTATCCACCAAAACCCCATCTTACATGTAGATTTCAACCTCAGTTACTTAGCTGGGTAGTAAAGCGGTTTTCTATTTTCAAACCAAAAGTTAATTCTACTGAAGAACGAAATTAAAACAAAAGTGGACAGTTGTCAGAAAGGAGAATTCTATAAGGCACGCCTCTGTCAGAACACAGTGACCATTTCACACACCCACAGTGGCTTTCAAGTCTGATTCACTTAGAAGGGGTGTGTTTATCAAAAGGTGGCACTTAAAAACTTTTTTTTAATGTTTATTTTTGGCAGAGATAGAGAGAGAGAGAGAGAACCAGAGTGTGAGTGGGGGAGGGGCAGATAGAGAGAGGGCGGCATAGAAGCCAAAATAGGTTCCAGGCTCTGAGCTGTCAGCACGAATGGTGCTTAAACTCACGAATGGTGAAGTCATGACCTGAGCTGAAGTCAGACGCTTAACCAACGGAGCCACCCAGACACCCCAAAAGGTTAAATCCACAAGCTGTTTTGACCAGCAGATGTCATTTAAATGTGGCTTGCACATATGGTCATGGAAGCCTAATGATATGGTTTCTGAACCTTTCCAAATCTTCCGGAAAGGCTTTATATTCCAGAAAGGTTTTAGTTATCCACTGTATGGGGTGCATATGATTCATATTGCATTCAATTAATTTGCTTTCATTCAAGCAAATGGAAATTTAGTCCTTGGTCTAATTCATTGTAGCCAGTGTTAGCAATATTTTAAATTCCTTTTATGGTATCTGTGGCACTTTATTTACTTATTTATTTTTATCTTAGAGAGAGTGTATATGCACGTGTGGGCAGGGGAGAGAGAGAGAGAGAGAGAGAGAGAGAGAGAGAGAGAGAAAGAATCCTAAGCAGGCTCCATGCTGAGTGTGGAGCCTGATGCAGGGCTCGATCTCACAGCCTGGGATCATGACCTGAGCCGAAACCAAGAGTCAGACCCTCAATCGACTGAGCCACCCAGGCGCCCCTGCATGTTTCATTTATTTACTGTTATTTAAAAATGAAATTTGCCCTTGACCATAAAGCTCTAATTTCAGAAAATACAGTTATTGGTTGTAGGTATTGTTTCCTTACAAACCTATTCAGATTCTCAAATCCACCTTCCAGAGACTCTTAAATCCAAATTACGTGCATGAGAGGGGAAGAGGGAGAGCAAAGTTGCCCATCCAGTGTTTCCTCTTGCTGAGCAATCTTGTCTTCCAGAATACACTTGTTCCCTGTTTGGCTTCCTGCCCAGCAGCCCCCACTGCCGCGACACCAATTTTCACTACCCAACTCATCACTTTATTCAATTACAAAGCCACGAGAGGGATTTCCACTTTCAGTAATGATGGACTAGCTTATAGCACACCAACCACCTTGCTATAAACAACTAGGAGCTATGATATCTAGAAAACAATGTCTGGGAGTAGCAGAGACCTACCAAAGAAGCGAGGACCCAAGGGACCAAGGTTCCAGAGAGGAGATTCAGCAACGTAAGTATGACAGTGGGTGCCACTTATCCCCTTGAGGCAATTGCCAAAGCAGAAGGTGGTGACTGAGATACCATGGAGGTGACAGCAGAGCTTCTGGCATTTTTATGGGACTGAGGGGACAGAAATGATAGTTTACAGCACACCAACGAGGAGAGGTTCTGATACAAATCACAGGATTTCAGCCGGGACGTCTGAAAGTCCGTTCTTTCAGATGGGGACGAACCAGAAGTAGAGAAGCCCTCACCAAGACTGGAGCTCAGATTTAAATCAGCTGAATCCCTGAATGCATTACGGTGATTTGCTCCCACATGAACTGCCTGAAAGAAGCAAAAACAAATTGTTTTGGAAGGAAGACACTATCACCCAGAGCTTCAAATTTTCTGTGTAATTTTTCATACACGATGTCAAATCTACATGACTGAAAACCTGAAGAAAAAACACAGCTACAATAGATCCAGACATTGGAGTTATTCGATACAGACTTAAAAATGATGGGGATTAATATCATCAAGAAATGAGCGGACAATTTGGAGTAGAGAACTGGAGATGTGAAAAGAACCAAATGGAAATTCTAGAACTGAAAAATATAGTAATAGAAGATAAGAACTCAGCAGTGGGTTTCAACACAGATACGATGTAGTCGTTGAAGAGAGGAATAGTAAATTAGAAGGCAGGTCAGGAAGAAATAGCCTGAACCACACAGAGGAAAAGGATAGAAAACACAGGAAAGAGTGTAAGAGACATATGGAGTATGAACGATCTAACATGTATTTGGAGTCCTGGAAGGCAAGCAGGACAGAGCAGGAGCAGTATTTGAAGAGCAAATTGATGAAAAACTTCCAAAACTGACAATGGTTTCAAGAAGCTCCATAAACCGTAAGCTGAGTAAATACAAAGAAAACCACACCTTAAAAGTGCATCATGGTAAAATGCTGAGTTAAATCACTCCTTAAGTCACTACTTGACCAGAATGTCTTCACCGACTTGGGCAAACACTACTGCTCTGTATCCCACAACTGCTTCCATAGCTTTGCCTTCAGAATTCTTCGCAGGCACATCTCTCTTTGGGGGAGCATTTTCCAAGGACCAGCGTTTGCCCTGAGTTGAGGTCCCTGTGCCCCCAGGGCTGTTGTGCTTCTCTCACTGCACCCTTGTCTGTGGTCCCAGGGGAGAAATGCCTAGTGCCTCATCCGCCTGGGCAGGCCTTTTACTGAGAGGTCGGAAGGTACATAGGGTCATGGCTGAGAGCACGGGCTCTGGAAACAGATCACTATGCCTGCTCACCTCCTTCTTCCACCACTTAGTCATTGTATAATCTTACCTTTTGGAGCTTTCGTGTCCCCATGTGCCCCATAAGGATGATAGCCGTTACACTTTTAAGGGCTGTTATGAGATTTAAATGAGCTCATGTTTGTAAAGTGTCTGAGGTATAGAAGACAATTAGTGGATGGGCTCGTTTTTAAATCTTCCTGATCGATTTCTTCAACCTGATCACAGCCATGCATTTCTTCCTTAATAGTAGCTGAGGCTTCTTCAGACCTTTTGTGCCTGCTTTGCCCCAGTGGGAACCGAACATGAAAGGAGAGGAGGAGGTGTACATTTTATATCAGAGGAGAGAGCTTAAAAATTAATCTCTTTAAGTATGTACAAGAGTTGGTGAACTTCACCCTTCAAAGGAGGAAGTGAACGTTAAAGTTTGAAAAGTTTCCAAAAAAGCCAGAAAAATCAGACCCTGATAGGATCAAATAAACCACCTGGGCTGGTTGAAGGATTTGTCTCTGTGTATAGTAAAGGGTACTGCTCTTACTACCCTGACCCATTTTCATCTGCTTCCTAGTTCTGCCTTTAAGAAAGGTTGATGCATTGGATGCACCACTTTCTCTACTGGAAAATTCTTTAATAACAATTTCCATCAACTGAATCTTATATTCCTGATTCAACTGTCTGTTAACCTGACTACCGTTAACTTCTTGGTTAAGGCATTTAAAAAAATGTATTCAGGGGTGCCTGGGTGACTCAGTTGATTAAGCGTCCAACTTTGGCTCAGGTCTGATCTCACCGTTTGTGAGTTCGAGCCCCATGTCGGGCTCTGTGCTGACAGCTCAGGGCCTGGAACCTGCTTCAGATTCTGTGTCTCCCCGCTCGCTGCCCCTCCCCCACTCGCACTGTGTGTATGTCTCTCTCTCAAGAATAAACATTAAAAATTAAAAAAAAAATGTATTCATATTATTTATCTAGGCACACATCTAGGTATTACTTATCTAGGTATTACTCCAATGTGTTTTACTCACAATCTATTCCTCCTGCTCCTTAGGTAAATACATACTTGTGCAATTTATATTGTAATTTTAGCTACATTGTAGAAAATTGGAAAATAAATTTTTCTTAATGTCAAAGACTAAAGCCCGCCACCATTAGCAGCAACCTGTCTGATATTTTGGCTCTCCCTGGGTTAGCACTGAGGAAATGAAAGAAATAACCGAATCTGCCTTCCAGACAGTGCTAAATATCTGTCAGGCATCAGAAGAAGCCGTCGCCATGCAAGATCTCATGTTGTCCTTGTAACAACCCGGGGAAGCCTTTACGGGCCAACCATATCGTTTATTCTCCTTTTTTTCACTAGGCAGAAATATGATTAAATAATTTTTTTAATGTTTGTTTTTGAAAGAGAGAGACAACGTGTGAACAGGGGAGGGGCAGAGAGAGAGGGAGACACAGAATCCGAAGCAGGCTCCAGGCTCTGAGCTGTCAGCACAGAGCCCGATGGGGGGCTCAAACTCTTGAACTGTGAGATCGTGACTTGACCTGAATGACTTGAGATCATGACAGACGCTTACCTGACTGAGCCACCCAGGCGCCCCAGAAATCTGATTTTAATACAGATATGAACTTGGGTACTGAAATTGGTGGGACTTCTTCACTTACAAGGTATAATCTTCACTTATAAGGAAGGCTTCTGCTGTAAGGTAGAGGGCCCAGGGTGCATTTATGTGCTGGGATAAAAATTATTGACAGAGATTTATTCCTCTTTCCCACGATGACATAAATGAACTGTCGTTGCATCTTGGGGAGAATTTAGGCTCTTGTAAAGCACGTTTGGATTCATTCTCTTATTCATTCACTTGTTCATTCCACAAGGATTCGCTGAGAGCCTTCTATGAGCCAGGCTTCATTCTAGGCCCTCGAGATGCAGCACTGAATAAAACAGGGATCATTTGTTTCGAGAACTTACATTCTAGTGGGAGGAGTGGTAGGTAATAAGCATTAAACATAGTAAATGCTGGTATTCTAGAATACAGTAAGTGTAATGGAAAACATGAAGTGGGCTAGGAGAGATGAACAGTCTGGGAGGGGTGTTAGAGCCTGGAAGGGTGGTCAGGCTTGGCTTCACACACAGGTGACATCTGGGCAGAGGCTAGAGGGAGGTGAGACCTGAGCCTCGCAGGGAGCTGGACGACAGCGGTGGGCAGGGTGCACATGAGTGTGAATGAAGGCACCAAGGTGGGGCACGCCCAGCACGGCAGGGAGGCTGGGGAGGCTGTGGGGAGGGAGCAAAGGAGAGAGAGTTCATGCGCAGACTCTTGGGGGCCTTGGAGCCATTACTGGGATCTTGGCTTTTAGCCTGAGAGAGATAAGGAGCCACGAGGGAGATGTGAGCAGAGTGTGTGACATGATGGGATTTGTGTTATGATACTATCAGTATCCTTCTGGCTGCTTCGGTGGGAAAGGAGACAGCAGAGGGTGTCATAGTTGGATTTCCCCAGAAACGGACTCCGAGAGGGAGGAAGGTGTGCAGGGTGTGCCCTCGAGAGCAGCGTCCGTCCGTCATCAGGGAGTGAGGGAGGCAGGGCGCGTAGTGTTTTGCACGTCAGTGTTTTGCAACGGCGACGTTGGCTCCATGGGAGATGTCCTGGATTGAGGGAAGTGGCCGGGGCTTTATATCCCTACACTGACCAGTCATAGGACGTGGGCTGCTCTTACTTCCTCAGAGGGCCTTCCTGGGGAGGGACTCGGCTGAGAGCCATCAGCAGGTGACACTCCTGACCGCTAGGGAAATGAGTGCTGTGGTCCCAAGGGCGGATCCGGGTGGCACTTCATGGCGTCCACCGCGGGACAAGGGTGGGAGCAGGGAGATCGTGGGTGATCTTACACGAATGCAGGGGAGAGAGTGTGGTGGCCTGGACCACAGCTGGGGCAGGGAAGGGCTGAGAAGCCACCAGTGCCTCTACCTGGTTTGAAGGTAGAGGCCAAGGATTTTCTGTTAGATTGGGTTTGGGTGGGAGACAAAGAAGAGTAAGGATGACTCCAACGCGAGGTGGAGAAGGACCAGACCGGAGAGAAGGGGAAGCTGGCATCAGAAGCGATGGGCGGATGCATCATACGAAGGAGGGGGATCCGAAGTAGAGGGGGAGCCTTGGGAGAAGGGGCCCCCTGAGTGGCCCCTGAGAATTGTGAAGATGTTTAGAAAGGCTCAAGTTAAACAAAGTAAAAAGGAATTTCTTGTAAATTATTTTTGCCTGGTTAGACTGTGTCCCCCCTCCCCCCCCCACCCCCTACTCCGACCCCCCCGCCAGTGACTAGTCTAACCTAGATGGCATTTATCCCATTGCCAGGGACTGATTTAGGGATGGTCATGTACTCAGTCTTGGCCAATGCTGTGGGGGGAGACAGCAGGCTAGGGTCGGGGTAGGGTGCTCTGGGAAGGGGGCCCCTCATACCTAAGGGGGCCTTGAGTGTCCCCCTACTCTGATCACAACCATTGTGACGGTAATGTTGAGTGCCATCCATTGACCTGTAATAACAGCTGTGTGACTAGGCATCTTCTGCTCGTTTTACAAGAGAGAAAACGATGTTCAGGATGTTGGGAGACTTGACCATGCCTAAGTCACACAACTAGTAAGAAAAAGTCGCGCGGAAGCCCCTTGGCCTAGCACAGAGTAGTGCTGTGTAAATGACATCAATCCTGATACAGAACTTCCTGGGTTCCAGGAGGAGTGTAGGGTCATTGGTCTAGATATATGTGCTTTTTGAATTCTTTTTTGATTTTTATGGTTTTTCTCTTTCACCCTTCATGCACTTTGGCATTTCTAATTACTATCACCATATCTTTCTGGATCATAGTACAACAGAAAGAACTTTGGAGACTCGGGTTTGAATCCCAACGCCACCACTTACTAGCTGTGTGACCTTGGGAAAGTTACTTAACATCTCTGAGCATCAGTGTCCTTATTTGTAAAGTGGGGATAATAATAGCAACCTCAGAGGGTGGTTTTAAGCTTTAATGAGATAATGCATATGAGGTGCTTATTAGCACATTGCCTGGAACACAGCCAGCTCTCCGTAATGTCAGATATTATTATGATTGTTATTGTGCAGATGGCCCGTCCTAGCGGGTCACATGGCTACCTAACAGGGTTTCTGTAACTACCAAGTGAAACAGGTATGCAAGAGTGCTTTGCAAATGTTATTACATTTCTAGAGTAACTCAACTGTATGGGAGGAATTTGCTGTACATAAAGTGAATATATAAGAGATACGTGTGCCTAGTAGACTGGAAATCTGGGCATGGGTAATAGAAAGGAAAGCTCAAAAGAGTGATTGGGTGTCCTTTTCTGGGACTTCTGGGCTGTGCATTGCTGTGGGTCTTATAAAGAGCTGAGGATTTGGGAAGGTACTAAGAGTACAATGAGATGGATTCTTGCAGGGAATGTGGCCATCCAGGGAGCCAAGGGATAAAGGTTTTTCCTGCAGCACCTTCAGGAAACTGCCCGGAATCTGCTCTCGTGAAGTGGAGTCTGGTCTGTCACAGGGTAGGTCCGAAGCTTCAAGGCTCAGTGCCAAGGGGAAGCAGACAGTATAAGTGAAGGGTCCCATCCAAAGGGCCTGGGTAGGGGGAAACTAGGTCCAAGCCAAGGGGTGAGGCTTGGGGGCAGTGACGTACAACAAGTCGCTGGGGAAATGGGATAGGAAATTCGGGGCCCAGAGCAAAGGCTCTGCTTTGAATTATGGTCCAGGGGGCACCATTCTCATTGGATACAATGTAACGTGCCCTCCCACCGACTCTGCCCCACGCGTCACACCCCCTGTCCGTACTGTGGCCTGGCTTGGAAAGTTCTTAAATCAGGGAACCTTTTTATAGCAACAGTGTTTACGCTGGAGTCAGAGCACTGCGAAGAGTCAGGGCCCGCTGAGCCCTCCACAGGAGTTTTAGATATTCGTGTTTTCATTCTGTTGATGATCCTAATGCAAACCAACAGGGGTCATCATGGGTGGACTCTGGGGTGGCGGAGGATAAAGGAATCCTTTTGGATTTGGATTGATTTGCTTTCAAATTCTGACCTGGACAATTTTCTTAACCTTACTTGTATTTTAGCAGCTTTTCGTCGTTATAAAAATACTTGTCATAAAAATTCAAATTGTACAGAGCTAATACTAGGTGTCTTAGTCTATCTGAGCTGTTATAACAAAACTACCATAGACTGGGTATTTTATAACAGAAAATCATTTCCTAGAGGCCAAAAGTCCAGATCAAGGCACTGGAAGATCCAGTGTCTGGTGAGAGCCTGCTCTGTGGTTCGTAAATGACCATCTTATCACTGTGGCCTCACGTGGTGGAAGGAGCCAGGGAGCCTCTGGGGGTCTCTTTCATAAGGGCACTAATCCCATTTTTCAAGGGCCCTACCCTCAGGACTGACTCATCTCCCAAAGGCCCCGCCTCCAGATACTGTCACTCTGGGCTTTAGGATTTAGCATTTGGGTTCGGGAGAACATACATGTTCAGTCCATTACACCAGGTAGGAGTGAATTTTCTGACACTATCCCCTCGCCCCAATCCCTCTTGTATTTAGTTTCTTCAGCAGATTATCATAGTGCTTCCCCAGTCCTTAGTAGTTGGATTGTTGCTGTGCGTGAAATGACTTTTACGGTTTCAGCTGGGTGCCTTAGTACTGGGGAAGGCACTGATTGTCATCTACTTTGTGTCCTGTCCACCTTACTCCTTGCAGGGTTTTTTGGTTTGGTTGTTTTGTTTGTTTGCTTTTGTTTTGTTGTATTTTTTAGCATTAATGGTTTTTAGTTATTTTTCTTTGATTCGCTGGTCACCAGTTTTCTCATCTGCAAAATGCAGATAGTGTTGACTCTGTGGAGCTTTAACAGGGTCACATGAGATAAAGTAAGAAGCCTAGCTTAGAGGCTGGCTGATAAGTGTTAGCCAGCCTTCCCACTGCTACCAGCCTCATGGTGGAGACTTTCTCTGTGACTCCCTCCACTGATTGCAGGCGAAGGGGTCGTGGAGAACAAGGATTTGACTGGAAAAGCCTCCCTTACAGCTGCTTCCACAGAGACCTCAAGGGGTTGCCTATGTTTTCTTTCTTTCTTTCTTCTTTCTTTCTTTCTTTCTTTCTTTCTTTCTTTCTTTCTTTCTTTCTTTCTTTCTTTCCTCTTAAAACCAAATTTAAATGGCGGTAAAATATACATAAAACTCATCATCCTAGCCATTTTTAAGTGTACAATTCAGTCTCATTAAGCACATTCATATTACTGTACGACCGTCACCACCATGCATATTCAGAACTCTTTACATGCAAAACGGAAACTCCGTACCCATCAAACAGTAACTCCCCACTCCCTTCCACCAGCCGCTGGCAACCGCCATTGTACCTTCTGTCTCTAGGAGTGTGACCCCTCTCGGGACCTCACAGCAGTGGAATCACATAATATGTGTCCTTTTGTACTGGCTTATTTCATTTACTGTAATGTCCTCAAGGCTCATCCATACTGTAGCATTTGCCAGAATTTCCTTCCTAAAAAGGCTGAATGACATGCCATTATATGCATATACTGGGTTTTCTTATTTATTCATTGCTCAGGGAACACCGGGCTTGCTACTACCCCTTCGTTATTGTGAATAATGCTGCCTCGAACACTGGCAGGCAGATATCACTTGGAGTCCTGGCTTTCCATCCTCTCTACCAGTGAGTGGAGGAAAAAATTCCTGGGTGACTTCTGGGTGGTCCGCAGCCCTGGCACAACCTAGGCTTCTTAGTGTCCTGGGACACTAAGGAGGGGTCTGCATCTGATCGTGTCACCGAACCTGCCCAGTCCCCACCAGCCTGCCCTGTCAGCACTGAGGGCTGCAGAAGATCCTGGAAAAATGTGAGATTTGCTGCTGTTGTCACTACTTTTAGGACTTCCACAAATATGCATTTTTCTGTTTTATTGTGTAATTCCAACTGTGAAAATGGCCCTGAACCATGCGCAAACTGTAATAAAGCATCAGCATTTGGCTTCCAGCAAGATAAAAATGCAGCAGGAAGAAACAGCAGCAGGAGAAAGAAATCACTGGGAAAAACATAATAAAATGCTAGTTTCTCCATTTCCCCCCATTGTTTAAACTCTCTATATTATTCAGTGTAGCGTTGTTGTCATGGTGGAAGTTCGTGAACAATCTCGATGTCTGTTAGTGGGAGATGGTTGGTCAAACCACAGTCCTCCTTGCCATGGGATACCAGGCAGCTGCAGAAAAGAATGACCAACCTCTCTGTAGAGAAAGATCTACCAGACATTTCAAGGGAGAGAACGAAGGTAAAATGCTGGGTAGATTGTGTAGTATGCCATATTTTGTGGGAAAAGGGAGCAAATCAGAATGTGTGTGTGTGTGTGTGCACACACACACACTTGCATTCAATTACATTCTTATGCTCACTTGTATATAAATATAATGAAAGCCTAGAAAGATTCATAAGAAACCAATATCCATGGTTATGTATGAGGGTGAGAAGGAGATTTTCACAGCATCACTTTACATATATTTTATTTCTGAGCCATATAAATATATCACCTATTGAAAATAAAGAGAGAAAGGGCTTGTGATTTCCTACTAGCCTGACCATAGGCTCAAAATGTAAATTAAGTTGATTTATAGGCAACAAACAGTCACAAAATTTCTTGCAAGAGAAAAATCTCTGTTACAGGCTATTCAGAATTCATCTTCTGGTCAAGGAAGCCAGTGGCTTCTGATCCCAGCCCTGGAGGCACCCGAGAGGAGATGGGGGTACTTACTCTGCAATTGACCCTAAACTCTTTGGAGGAAGTGGAAGGTTGGGTGCAGGGCATGGGGGCTGCAGTTGGGCAGGGTCAGAAACCCAAGCCAGGATGAACTAAGACCGGGATTTACTTGGGGATTTCTTCCTCCCTCACATTGCCCTGGGTGGACCAGGTGGGTGGCTGGGAGGCACTCCCCAGTGCAATAGCGAGGCTTACGTTGCATGGCTGGACCAGAACTCATGTTGCTCCAAAGCTCACAATCTGTGGCAGTCCATATACAAGTAGACAAATAGATACACTGATTGATCTGAGTGCCCACTTCCATGAGACCAGAGTGTCTATCACTCCCACCCCTAGGGGATGCCCAGGCAGGAATCGCTTGAGCCTGGAAATCCTAGGTACCCCCTAGTTGTCTCTGTACCCCCAACTCACCCAGAGAAATGCAGGTAGGGTCTTCTCTTTCTACTGGACAGCTATCACCAGCCAAGAAACAGTCATTCTTCAGGGAGTAAGGTGAACTCAGAGCAATTAGGAGACAGCTGAGGAGCAGAAGCTCTGGGAAGAAAGATGACTGCTCAAAGTCAAGGACTCCAGGATGGGCTAGTGAGAGAATCGTGAGATCCAGTGACTCATTCACCATCTACCAGGTTGCACTTGGACCCAAAGGACACTGGCAAACTGAAAAAAAAAAAAAAAAAAAAAAAAAAAAGAGAGATGTGTGCCCAGGCAAATAAAAGCTCAATAAGCAATTTTATGTATCAGACAAAACAAGTGTATGGAAAAAAATTATATATAATCTCAAAGTGTTGCATGTTGATAAAAGACACAAATCAGGAATTATAGTTGGAGATTTTTTAACACATACTCTATAAATAGCTTATTATAAAATATTAAAAATGATACCAATTAAAATAGAAAAAAAAAAAACCTCCAAGCCCCACAAACCTATCCAGTTTCTAGGAATTACCATAATAAAAAGTCTCAAGACCTTGACAAAGAAAAATTTGAAACTCTATTAAGGGATATAAAATAAGATGTAAATAAAGGAAGAGCTACGAGTGAGATGACAACATTATAAAACAGTTGATTTTCACATATTTATTCTGTAAATGCAATGCAACTCCAATTAAAATTCCAAGAGCATTTTTAGGGGGCTTAATAAACTGATTCTACAAATTTGATAAATGAATAATGCTTCATGAATGGCTAAGACATTTTGGGGGGGAAAAAGGAGCAAAAAAAGGAGACTTACAATAGCAGATATTAACATGTATTATAGAACCAGGCAGAAAAACAGGTCCAATGGAACAGAGGAGCATCCAGAAATAGACCCTGTGTATATGGGAATTTGGTATTTTATCAAATTGTATATGGAAAAATTGATATTGTATATGGGAAAATTGGGTTGTTATCTGGAGGAAAAAAGTTGGATCCTCATCTCAAACCATATCCTGGTGGCTTTAAGACATAAATTTAAAGATAGAATTGTCCCATATAGAGAAAATGTAAATTATTCTTCGTGATCTTGCGTGGAGAGGATTTCTTAACAGGCTCCTCAAACTTATACAATAAAGGAAGAGATAGATTTGAATGCATTAAAAATGGACTTTTGCGGGGAGCGCCTGGGTGACTCAGTCAGTTAAACGTCTGACTCTTGATTTTGGCTCAGGTCATCATCTCATGGTCGTGAGATCAAGCCCTGCATAGGGCTATATATGCTGGGCATGGAGCCTGCTTAAGATTCTCTCTCTCTCTTTCTCTCTCTCTGCTCCTCCCCCACTCATGCAAGTGTGCACGTGTGCCTGCATTCTCTCTCTCAAAAAAATTAAAACTTAAAAAAAATTAAATTTTGGGGGGCTGCTGTTAAAAGGCCATCATCAAAATGAATGAATAGGTGACAGCTGGTAAGCTATGTGCAACATCTATGACTAAAAATAGTTTCTGGGATGCAGAGAAAAATATCTAACAATCAGCATGGAAAAATATAGAAAGTAAATTAAGAAAAAAATTAAAAGGGAAATTATATGTCTAGGCAAATTACAGAGAGGAAAACTGAATGAATAATAAGTATATGAAGAAGTACTCAACCTCCATCAGAAAAACACAAATTTAAATAATAATAATAAGACCCAGCATCCATTAGATAGCATCACTCCCCTGTGGGAGACCCTTCAGAGTTTCCCTATTTAGGGGATAAATCACATACCTAAAAATGGCCTGCATGGTTGACCATGAAGTTGGGGAGAACATCTAGGGGATCTAACTACCTTCTACCTTTTAAATATGCTTTCATTTTGGAAGAGTTATTAAAACATTTTTTTTTAATGTTTACTTATTATTTTGAGAGAGAGAGAGAAAGAGCACAAGTAGGGGAGGGGCAGAGAGACAGGGAGACACAGAATCCAAAGCAGGCTTCAGGCTCCGAGCTGTCAGCACAGAGCCTGATGCAGGGCTTGAACCCACAAACCGTGAGATCATGACCTGAGCTGAAGTCGGACCTTTTAAATATGCTTTCATTTTGGAAGAGTTATTAAAACATTTTTTTTTAATGTTTACTTATTATTTTGAGAGAGAGAGAGAAAGAGCACAAGTAGGGGAGGGGCAGAGAGACAGGGAGACACAGAATCCAAAGCAGGCTTCAGGCTCCGAGCTGTCAGCACAGAGCCTGATGCGGGGCTTGAACCCACAAACCGTGAGATCATGACCTGAGCTGAAGTTGGACGTTTAACCAACTGAGCCGCCCAGGCACGCCTCATTTTGGAGCAGTTAGATTTACGGGCTGATGTGGTGAAGAACTGAGAGCTCCAGCCAACAACCAGGCAAGAAACTGAAGCATATGAGCAACCACATGAGTGAGCCTGAAATTTGATTTTCCAGTCCCAGCCCAGCCCTGAGATGTCGGGAGCCTCAGCCGGCAGCTGGACCGCAGCCCCATCAGAGACCCCGAGACAGATTCAGTCGGCTCAGCCACTCTCAGGATCCCTGATCCTCAGAACCTGTGTGAGATAATAACTATTTGCTGTTTTAAGTTGCTAAGTTTTGGGTTGATCTGTTATGCAGCAACAGATAGCAAAATAAGAGGTAAATCACAAATGGAGATTTTTGTGTGTTAGGGCGTATTTAGACGCCATCATGAATTTTTGAGAATTCAAATAAAGATGTGCGTTATTTTTTTTTAAACAAGCCTTTTATTTTGGGGTAATTTTAGATTTACAGAAACATCACAAAGACAGCAGAAAAGAGTTTCCCTATACCTCACCCAGTTTCTACTGGTGTTAACCCCTTACATCACCATATTCCATTTGTCAAAACTAAGAAACTGACCTTGACACATTGCCATTAATCAACATCCAGACTGTATTTGGATTTGCCAGTGTTTCCACCAATGTCTTCTTTCTGTTCCAGGATCCCACGCAGGGCACCACCTTGCCTTTAATTATTATACGTCTGTAGTCATCTTTCCTTGGTTTCATTACCTCGACAGAGATCTCAGCTAGGTTGAAATGACTTCTGCTTGTTGGGTTGTGTTTCTCTGACTGTGACACCACCAGGAAATTGAACCACAGGAACCCACGCTTTATAATATGAGGGTAACAACATTTATCCCACTGGATAATTAGTTGCACATTTACTTGTGCAAATTTTTGGCTGTCTGCCTTCCCCACTAGCCTGTAAACTCCATGAAGGTGGGGACTATGTTTTTGCAAACCTAGACTGAAGTCTGGCACATCGCTCCATAGATAGACGTTGAATGAATATATTCATTCATACGTATGGGCACACATACGTAGTTAATGATCCATAAGTATTTTTAATGAATGAATAAATCTTAGTGTTCCTCAGAGGGCTTGGAATGGTACCTTATTTGAGTTAAGCCCTAAACAAATGGTAACTATTTGCCAAACACACTGCCAAATACTTTACCTACACTAGCCGAGTAAATGCGCGCACAATTAAGTTACATAAAATGAGACTTACAAAGTTCTAAGAGACAATGCTCTGCCTCCTGTCAAGGAGAAACTTATTGAGAGCCTAGGAATGATTCCTTTAGGTCGAGCCCAAAGCAGTTTGAGGGCGGGAAGCTATCAGAATGTGTCCAGGGGCAGCTCTCCTAGAAACGGCATGCTGGGGATGTACGATGTTTGGGTTCCTTGGAGAGAAAGGGGAAATTGTCAGGTTCTCAGGGGCCATGCGTGCAGAGAAAAACATCACAAGTTAACAACACAAGGGGGGGGGGGAATACAAATACTTCTGCTTTGAAACCTAAAATCTAAGTTCAGATAACTAGTCTAATTAAACCCAAGTTCATTTTAATTCAGCACAAAAATTCCGTGCATCTCTCAATTTGAATTTTAAAAACTCACTCGTTAACATTACTATTCACAGTGCTGCTGGCACTTTAGTTAAAATGTGTAGGGCAAATCAGTCGCTGGAGTTTTTTTATGGTGGTGAGAGGTGGGGAGGGGGGGAATCCCATCTTAATGGAATTTGGGAAATGAGAAAAGCCTAGCTGAGGATGTGGATGTCTGAAAACAATAATGCATTCCAGTGGCAGCCACTGACATTATTATTAAAGGTTTTATGTGGTGCTTTATATATAATTTAGAAATAATAATAAATTGGAGTTGGATTTTTGGCTCCTCTCCCAGATTAAATCCCTTGAATGTTTATCTTATAGGAGACACAGAAAGAATTCAATTTTAGACCTGTATATTTATCTACCTTGTAAATGACAATTTTTTTTGTTTTGTTTTGTATAGGGAAAAAGTAAAAATGTGTCTTAAAGTAAAATACAAAAAAAAAAGTCATTAAAGTAAAAATTCGGCACTGGGACTCTATAATATATTTTGCTAGTGGCAGTATAGCCCAATAAATCAGGTCTGTTTGTTTATTTTCTTTATAATTGATTTTCCATATTTTTCAGCAAGCCACAAAAAATTCAGCTTTAAATGTGTCTGTTTTTATCTATGACCTTCTATGGGAAGAAATCACTTCTGTCCGTATTTTAAATTATTTACCTTCATGAAATTTTCATGGCCTCACCTCCAGATGCTATTCCATAAAAGGGCTCATTCATTTAATCATCCATTGTTTGCAAACACCTTGCACTGGATTCCCAATAATTAGCAGTGTGTGACATATGGGCGACATGTTGTTATACATGTTTGTTGGATGGAGAAATGTTTGCATTCATATAATACCGTTTTGAATGCGTTTCCTAAGAAATGGTCATTTGAGATGGCCAACTTTCTTTCACTATATGCTCTCCATTTTTTTTGCTAGTATAAGAACTTTTAACTTGGTTCTGCCTTTCGAAGGCAGGGACTTGCCCTCTCTTTGCTCTCTGGCCCCCTCTCCCCTTCTTACTGGTTGGGATTTGGACACGGTGTTGACACATTGTAGCCAGTTAAAGGCAACCCTCTGTGGATGGCAGAGTCGCAGACGCAGACGGAAGGTGCCTGGATCCCCGCGTAGCGCCTAGTGGAGCAGAGCTGTCCTCCAGCCTTGCACTCTGCACCTGTTCCACTATCTGAGCAAGAGACTAACTGCCATCTCCTTTAAGCCACTCTTATTTGGAGATGTCTCTTCCATAGCAGCCAATCCATCTTTAACCATACAGCTCTTAAGGCACTAGACTCTAGAAATAACCATCATGCACGTCAGGATATGAGAAGTTCCAGGAGACAGTGCAGTAAATGGCTCTGAGGGTTTGGAGGAGGGAGCAATCACATCCATTAGGAGAGCAAATTAGCTTTGCTTTAGAAACGAGGA
This sequence comes from Neofelis nebulosa, assembly GCF_028018385.1. Lineage (NCBI taxonomy): Eukaryota > Metazoa > Chordata > Mammalia > Carnivora > Felidae > Neofelis > Neofelis nebulosa. Next base: position 80,928,373 of record NC_080794.1, read on the forward strand.
CGTCCGCATTTTGAGAGCAGCATTCCCCTGCAGCCTGATGGCCATGGGTATTATTATATCCCGACTGCCTGGCTTACATCGTCTGTCTGTCTGACACAGAGTGGCCACCTGCAGACTTGGAACAGACAGCCATTGCAGAGGGCCTGGGTGGGGGGTGGCGTCACGTGCGCTCATCCTCCACCACGACAAAGAGGCTGCCTGAGCTTTCTCTATGTCAGTGGAGTTTGGCCCCTTGCAAATTACCAGGTGGTCAAGAGCTTTCGAGTCAGACGAACCTGGAGTATGGATTCTGCCTCTGTCACTTCCAGCTGTGGGACTGAGCAGAAGACTGTAGTCGCTGAGATCCGGCTCTTTGGGTTCAGTGCTTCATTTTACCATGTAGGAACCCTGTGACCCGGGCAATTTGTTTAACCTCTCTGTGATCTGATTTCTCATGGGGACATTACCCCCTTGTTAGGGTTGTGGGAGAAATGAAGTGTGAACTTCTGATAATACATGATCAACACACACTTAATGCGAAGTATGTGCCCGGTACACAAACATATTTATTTTTCTATTTAATATCTATAAAGAGAATAGTAGCTGGTATATAATAAATATTTAATGAACATGATGCATTATTGTTGTTGCATAACCTAATGTAACCTAATGTAACCTAATGGCCTCGGTTTACTTGTGTGTAAAATTTATAAAATGAGGACCCCTTTGGGTCATAAGGTTATATTTATAAAACCCCTTGCAAAATGCTTGGCGAATAATAGGGTCAATAAATAATTAGGTGCTTTTTGATGTAAGTCTCTAAAAAGTATTTCCTTATGCCTCTCCTGTGTACTTTTTTCCCCCAATATATGAAGTTTATTGTCAAATTGGTTTCCATACAACACCCAGTGCTCATCCCAAAAGGTGCCCTTCTCGATACCCATCACCCACCCTCCCCCGCTGTGTACTTTGAAGGCAAATAAAGAGTTACGTGCAGTTTTGTTAAATGCAGACCTGAGGAGGGAAGAAGCCATGGGCATAAGTCAAATAGTAAGTGTTGGGCCTTAAGCTGTCTCTGTAAGGATGCTGTGGACAAGGAGAATTCCAGCTGGGGTCAGGGAGAGGGAGGTAGGACTACCTACCACTTCCTGAGGCATTCTGTGTGCTTTACCAAAGCCTTGGGAGGTGGCTGTGTCCTTTCTCACTGTCAGGAAAGTGAGATTCAGGGAGGGTAATTTATCTGACGGACCGCTGTTGCGTAGCCAGTCCATGGAAGATCCAGAGCTTACTGTCCGTACCTCCTGGGAATCCCATTCTGGCTTAAGGGCCAGCAGCAAGTCCAAGGAGCCAAGCAGGTGGTGGATGGTGAGCTTGGCATGTCCTCCCTGGAGATCCTTCCCGCCTGTCAGTGTAAGCAAGCCCTCTGCCCCTCCAACAGGATCTGACCATCATGGAAGTTCCCCGAGCAAAAGGCCCCAGACCCTGCAGTGAGCCCTCAGAGGCTCTTCCCCCTGGATCTTCCAGGTCCTGGTCATTTCTCAACACCTTAGGGGACAAACACCCCCTTTCCCTCCCTGGCGAGCGTTGGAGAGTTCTTACTTCAGTGTCTTCTGGGGCAGGGCACACCCAGTCTTGTGGTGTCATCGGGGACATTGAATTTGTAGGGAAGAGGGCTCTGAGTTGACCATACATTTCAGGAGCTCCTCAAAAGCATGGTTCTCTTTCTCCTGCCTTTCTGGGACTCTGGGAAGATTGTGACTGACTGTGAGGACCCTCTCAGTTCCAAACCATCCTTGCTGCTCTCCCTGTGCTGTTACTTCCTGGCCTTCATGACATGGGAGACAAGACATGGAGTGTCCAGAGTTCCACATGGGGCAGATGAGGCTTGATGCTTTCCACTCTGGGATTTCTAATCCTTCTGGGTCTCTGCCACCAGCCTTCACACCTTCTCTTCTGGGAGCAGGGCCCAAAGACAGACTGCCTCGGCCCCCTCCCTTCCCTTTCCGCTCTCTGCCTCCTTCCTGCATAGCTCCGGGGTAAGGGAAGAGGTAGGTGAGGGGTGGGGAGGGCACAGGATGGGGATCCACTTCTGCCAGATGGCACCTCTTTTCAGATGTTTTCTGTCTTTTATTTGAACGGTGCCTTTTGAACTTAGAAACGAATAATTTGTTGATTCTGTCCTCTGGGCTTGACCTGGTCACAGACCTTGGGACATGAGCATGACCCACTTTTCATGATCCAAAGGGACTGTGAGTAGAGATTTCTAACTCACAAAGTCATCATCCTGCTGTATGTCCTTGCTTGGGACCTGTTTCATATGTGTTTGTGTGTGTGTGTGTGTGTGTATGTCGCCATCCTCCCTTTGCTTCGTGTATCCTTAAAGTGATGAGACAGATTCCACCAACTTGTACAACTTCGCACAGAAACTGCATCGTGACTGTTTGTTTCTGTTACTTGATAACCATTCGGACTTAGCACATGTGAATTTTTCTGTACTTAAGAGTTTTTGAGAAGTTTCCCCAAGCACCTGTAGGCCATCATTCATATCAAGAACATTTAGCAGAGGTTTATAGGATTTAGGACGAGCTCCAGGAATAGCTTTCATGAGCGGGGGTGACACATCCTTCAGCCTCATTATCTAGTGAAGATTTGCCCATTCTTTACCAAGAATTTACTCTAGATAAACCCATTTGAAGCTCCAACAGCCCCTGTCTGGGAATATAAAAAAATAGAACTTTTTTGAGGGGAGGGTTCTCTTTACCTGATGCTCTGTATTCACCTCCATATGCTTATGGTCAATATGCTTTGAATCAAAGAACATGAATTTTGAGTGGAAGATCTTCTCAACACAGTGGATGTGCACGTTTGGGACATCGAGGGAACACAATGAACATGACTTTTAAGAGCTTGCTGCCTCTCCAGGTTTCCTTCTGAGCCAGTTTTAATACTGAGATTCTGTTTGAAATGTTGTCACTGACTGACCACGTCAAGAGAGGTTGTCATGGGATGGACAGCTGTGAGTGACGAAATGTAGGGACACAATATGTGGGAAGTCAGCAGGGTGGGGCAGGGAGGCAAGGAGAGGTTTCTGTTTTAATTAAAATTTTTAGGGGTGAGAAGGTGAAGGTGAGAGATGATTTAAGATACAAAATTTATCTTAAAATGTACTGTTAAATTTACTTAATTACTTCAAAGTAGAACATTTGGAGGATACAGATGATTATAAAGGAGGAAACAATTACTCACCATTCCACCACCCAGAGACAAGCTTTTTTAGTGCATATATTCCTACATATAGCATGTATTATGTAAGAATATCTTAAAAAAATTTTTAAATCTATTTTGAGAGAGAGAGAGGAAGAGAGAGAGAGAGAGTAGGGAAGGGGCAGAGAGTGAGGGAGAGAGAGAAAATCCCAAGCAGGCTCCCCCTGTCAGTGCAGAGCCCAACACGGGGCTCAGACTCACGAACCATGAGACCAGGACCTGAGCTGAAATCAAGAGTCTGACGCTTAACCGACCGACACACCCAGGCACCCCTTATATAAGAATATCTTATACTTGATATTTTATAAATGTTTGATTCAAAAAGCTTTTATAATTATGAAAGCAATGCATGCTGGCTGTAGGAAACCCGAGGCGAGCAGACTGTGTGAGCTACAATGTAGTTAGCCATAGTCGCTGTCTTTACTCCCATGCATTCCCTGAGGGTCAGTGTTGACATTTGATGTGCGTCCTTCCAGCTATTTTCTTCACACATGTACTCTCTGCAAATTGCTTTTTTCACTTAGCTACCCTTTCCCACAGCCACTTGGCCATAGATTTCCAATATCTCCTTCCTGTTCCCTGTGCTGGCGTCTGATCAGCTCAATTGATGAGTTCACTCTGAGAAACAGGCCAGAGGCACTGGTCCAATACCCACCTAGTGCCCTTTTGAATCACGGCCCATGATGGCACTCCCCCGGGACGGCCACTGAACACGGGTGAGATGGCTTCCCGGACACTAGATGAGAGCAAAAGTCTACCTTCTCTCCTGGGAGAGAGGGCTTCTCATGGTGAGTCTGTAGGGGTCCCCTGGGAGCAAGGGTTGTCCCCTGTGCACTGCCATCATGCTCGATAATCCCGACCCTGTCACAGCCATATTCTGTGTGGTGATGGTGCTTACTTAGCAGGTGCTACCTGCATTTGAGTTGATTTAAAGAAATGAGGGACATCTGGGTGGCTCAGTTGGTTAAGCATCTGATTTCGGCTCAGGTCATGATCTCACGGTTTGTGTGTTCTGCCCTGCATCGGGCCCTGTGCTGACAGCTCAGAGCCTGGAGCCTGCTTTGGATTCTGTGTCTCCCTCTCTCTCTGCCGCTCCCTCGTGTGCACTCTGTCTCTCTCTCTCTCTCTCTCTCTCTCTCTCAAAAAGAAACAAACATTAAAGAAGCAAAAAATGTGGTGTCTTGCACATCATTGTTTGTAGTTGCACATTTGTATGTGTTCCCAACTTGCACTTGAATGGCCTCTCGGGAACTCTGGAAAGATAGCTTCTGAGTTGGCTTCTAACTTGTCTGAAAAGTTTTGATGGTGTCTGTAACTCATGGCAGAGTTGGACAATCTAATCGCTCCCAGAAACACACTGTTGGCAAAATTACCCACCTCCTAAGAAGGATAGAGGCCAGTATTAGCACCTGCTTGGCCACGGACAGAATGGGTGACTTCCCAGGGACTCTCTTTATTCTGTCACCAGTTGGACTTATCCTGTCTCCCTGTCTCCCTCTCTCTCTGACCTTGCTGGAAGGTGGATGCAGTGTTGCCAGAAATGAGTTTTTGTTTTTTCTTTCTTTCTTTCTTTCTTTCTTTCTTTCTTTCTTTCTTTCTTTCTTTCTTTCTTTCTTTCTTTTAGTTTTCCTTTATACCTCAGTTTATTCTATTAAAATCAAATTCAGGCATTATATGTAAATTCACTACTCTAATAGATCTACACTTCTGTATTTGTAAATACCGATTTTCAATCTGTAAATAGAGCATGCCAGCAGGGGAAGAGCAGAGAGAGGGGGACAGAGGAGCTGAAGCGGGTTCTGTGCTGACAACAGAGAACCTGATGCAGGGCTTGAACTCATGAACCATGAGATCATGACCTGAGCCAAAGTGGGACACTTAACCGACTGAGCCACCCAGGTGCCCCTACATGATTTTAGTTTTCTCTTAGATTTCTCCTAGCAGTTTTTTTTAATTTAATTTTTTAGTTTTAAAATTTTACATCCAAATTAGTTAGCATATAGTGCAACAATGATTTCGGTAGATTCCTTAATGCCCCTTATCCATTTAGCCCATCCCCCCTCCCACAACCCCTCCAGCAACCCTCAGTTTGTTCTCCATATTTATGAGTCTCTTCTGTTTTGTCCCCCTCCCTGTTTTTATATTATTTTTGTTTCCCTTCCCTTCTGTTCATGTGTTTTGTCTCTTCAAGTCCTCATATGAGTGAAGTCATATGATTTTTGTCTTTCTCTGACTAATTTTGCTTTGCATAGTACCCTCTAGTTCCATCCACGTAGTTGCAAATGGCAAGATTTCATTCTTTTTGATCGCCGAGTAATACTCCATTGTATATATATACCACACTTCTTTATCCATTCATCCATCAGTGGACATTTGGGCTCTTTCCATCCTTTGGCTATTGTTGATAGTGCTGCTATAAACATGGGGGTGCATATGTCCCTTCGAAACAGCACACCTGTATCCTGTGGATAAATGCCTAGTAGTGCCATTGCTGGGTTGTAGGGTAGTTCTATTTTTAGTTTTTTGAAGAACCTCCGTGCTGTTTTCCAGAGTGGCTGCACCAGCTTGCATTCTCAGCCAGAAATGAGTTTTTAAAGTGTAGATGGAAATCCACATTTTCTGTGAACTCTCCCAATTTTTATCTTTATTTTATTAAAATAATTTTTTAACATTTATTTATTTTTGAGAAAGATAGAGACAGAGCGTGAGCTGGAGAGGGGCAGAGAGAGTGGGGGACATAGAATCTGAAGCAAGCTCCAGGCTCCACAGAGCCTGATGTGGGGCTTGAACTCATGAACCGTGAGATCATGACCTGAGCCGAAGTTGGATGCTTACTTAACCGGCTGAGCCACCCGGGCTCCCCTCTCCCAATTTTTAAATGCAAGCAAGTAACTCAATTTTCCAAAACTCCATGCAGGTGGGAAAACCCCACTCTGTGGGTTACTTTGGCATCTATGGCACTGTAGTTGAGGGCAAAATTCTGTCTATCCATCAGGTCACATTGTGTTTTCATAGGTTTTTACAATTTATCTCTGAAATCCTGAAGTCATTGTTTGCCTGCATCATGTGATTTATGGCCAATCTGCTGAGGAGTTCTATTCAACTCCCTAGAGTGTCCCCTCCAACAGTACTGACAGGCTGACTTTAAACACTTAAAGCAAAAGGTGACTGTTCTTTTGGATGTAATTTTAACGGATGCTTATGGGATTTCAATTTAAGGAATGAGTTCTGTGGTCTTGTAAAGAGAGGCTGAGTGGAAATTAAACTTATTATGAAACCATCAGTGATCACGGTTTACCTTCCTAACATAAATTTAAGCCTAAAGTGATTTAAGAATATCATTTGTCTCTTCGAAACAGAGTAAAATGGTAGCATGAATTATAAAACTAAAAGGTGGTGCAGTTCTCTTTTCCATTGTTAGAGTCTAAGACTCCTTTTTATGTGAAATAAAGATGACAATTATAGAGAAATATATCAGATGCTCTCCTTATCCCCCCCCCCCCCCCCCCCCCCCCCCCCCGCCCCGGGTTCATACCTTTCTCCTGCTTCTTCGGTACATTCTAAAATTTCCTACAAGGTCAGGGGCACCTGGGTGGCTCAGTCAGTTAAGCATCTGACTCTCGATTTCAGCTCAGGTCATGATCTCACAATTTGTGGGATCAAGCCCCACATTGGGCTCTGTACTGACAGCACAGAGCCTGCTTGGGATTCTCTCTCTCCCTCTCTCTCTCTCTGCCCCTCCCCTGCTCACTCATGCTCTCTCTCTCTAAACAAATAAACATTAAAAGAAATGCCTACAACATCAGCAGGAAGTGTGACCTCACAGTTGTCCACACTAACTAGCGATTCATCTATTTTCTGGCTCGTCCCCTTTTTTCTTTCGAGGGATTAACCAGCTCTCAGGACACCAAGAACTATGAATAAGTCTGATTCTATAAGGATGATAAGAAAGTGAGTGAACGGAATTTGGCCATAGTTTCTGCCTTCGGTCCTTTATATTCTTGTTGCTGGGATGACAGGCTATGATAAAAACCATTTCTTTGATGGGAATTTCTTTTCACAGGAATCGGGAGAGATCCAAGTGTCAGTAACTTAGTTCCCAGACCAGTGGAGACCTTAAAACCCTGCCCTCCATCCAACAGTGGACGTTTTCCTTCCAAAGTCAACCCAAATATACGGAAGTTAGAAAAAGCGCAGTTTGGGGGGAAAATAGAGCTTAATAAGATCTAATGCCAAATGAGATACCGTATTACATTTAACGTGAAGACAAATTGTACATGACAGGGTTGCAAACACTGTTCCCTGGGAACATATGTATTTCTTCGTTTTTCTTCAAGACGGTTGGGGTTTAAAAGGCACAGATGGTTGGGGGAACCTGTCCTTGCATTTGTGTTTATCAGTAAAGACATTCCACAAATACAAGGTTCCTACCGGCTTCCAGTAAAGACCTTGTTGTTGATACCTTTTAACTGACATCATTCTGGAAGCCACAGACTTCAGTGGCAGTGTGTCCCTGCCACGAGTATCTTAAGAAACGATCTCAGAATGGGTTTTGAATTTCAGTGGCTATATATTTATTTTAAAGTTAGTTAGAAAAAATATAACTAGCACAGCACCCAGTGAATTCAAAGATATTAAATGATCCTTTTGAAATAAAGGAGATGATTTCGAAGGAAATATTAAGTAAATTAAGCATGAAGTAGTTTAGGTGATACATGAACATGGGGAAAATCATACGGAGGGTACAGAAATGATGGAAGGTTCGGAAGCTGTGAATTAATGGAGCCTGACTGTATCTCGAGGGCGATACTATGTTTTAACTTTCAAATTTCAATCGGGTTAGGATTAGATGGACCTCAAAGGTCAAAACAGATCATGCCAAGGAGTCATCACCTTGGGGAGCCTGAAGAGAAGGTCAAGCTGGCTGTTGACCTTAGTTTCCCGTTCTAACACCTGCTGTGTCTCAGGTTCTGTTCTTGCAAGGTATCGTGTTGTAAGTAACAGCGTACATTCTGGCCTCCAGACTCTCTGGCTGTATTGTCGTGTGAACTCAGACGAGTTATTCTATCGCTTGGAACCTATTTTTTCCCACCCGTAAAGTGGGGAAAAATAATACCTAGCTTGGGAGTTTTCTTCTAGCATTAATAAACCAAAACACATCCAGGATTTTGGCCATCACCTCACAAAGCATTGAGTACATATTAGCTATTATTTTGTGTTTCTGAAAAAATATGTAAAGATAATGGCTTATATGTAACATTTCGTTTATGATGCGACAAAAGTTTATGCAAGAGAAATACTTGGTGAGTCCCACCGTGAAGCAAATAGCTACTGTGGGATGTGCTGCTTTAAAGCCTGTATTGTGGGAGAGAATGGTTTTAAGGTGAGGTTTTCTTAGAAATATCTAATTCCCATAAGGTTTGAAAGGGGTTTCTTTTCACTGGTCCTCACTATGAGTTGGCACAAAGAAAGTTATTTTGAAAGGAAATGTAAATGAGCTCAGTATTCTTGAAGGCAAACATTCCAGGCCTTATGTAGAATACTTGAGGATGACGGTCTGTATATTCAGGAAAAGATCTACATTTCTCCTGGGCACCTTTCGGAGAGATTCTAGATTAAGACCCCTGGACATGAGGTTTTGTTTTCCATTCTGGTTAGTGCTTCCTGAATAGGATGCAATTTCATTCTTTTTCAATTTTTATTTATTTTTTTTTTAAATTTTTTTCAACGTTTTTTATTTATTTTTGGGACAGAGAGTGACAGAGCATGAACGGGGGAGGGTCAGAGAGAGAGGGAGACACAGAATCGGAAACAGGCTCCAGGCTCCGAGCCATCAGCCCATGGCCCGACGCGGGGCTCGAACTCACGGACCACGAGATCGTGACCTGGCTGAAGTCGGACGCTTAACCGACTGACTGCGCCACCCAGGCGCTCCGCAATTTCATTCTTAAAAAGGATCATAAGATATGAAATCTTTCACAGTTAGGTCTGTTCTATGTACTTACTTGGAAGAGATTTTGGGCATGGCTACTTAAGTAGGGGTGTAGGTAGAATCATAGACTTTTTTAGAGCGGGAAGAAACCGGAAGTATTGTTGAGTTAGCCTCTGCCTCCTGTTTTCTCTTCCCCACGGAGCCCTGGAGAAGCTCATCAACTTGTCCACGATTGTCCAACTAGTTGTGGTCAGCCTTAGCTAGGCAGCAAGTGTGAATTGCACAGCAGCGATCACCAACTGAATTCCTTCCCTGGACAATAAGCTTCTCGAGGACTAGAAGTACATCTTACTCATCTCTGTGTCCCTTGCCTTCAGCCCAACTTCTGGCACACGGCGGTCTTCACTGGGAGTTTGGTGACTCAGGAGAGATCACCTTCTCCCCACCCAGAAACCATTGAAATTCTCATGATAATTAGGTAAACAGTTCTATGATTTACACTTTGAAAGATTCTTTTTCACTAAAGCCACACACATTTTATCTCTAAAGTGCTTTTTCCAGATGTTTCTAAGGAATCATGGCAACGTACTTTCACAATTATGACCCATGGACTAGTCACCTTAGAATCTTCTAGAGTCCTTGTTAAAAATGCTCAGAATCGGGGAGCCTGGGTGGCTCAGTAGGTTAAGCATCCAATTTCAGCTCAGGTCATGATCTCATGGCTCATTAATCTGAGCCCCGTGTTGGGCTCTGTGCTGACAGCTCAGAGCCTGGAGCCTGCTTCAGATTCTGTCTCTGTCTCTCTCACTCTGCCCCTCCCCTGCTTGCACAATTACTCTCTTTCTCTCCCTCTCCCCAGTACAAATAAACATTAAAAAAATTTTTAAAAATTCTCAGAATCTTCTAGAGTCCTTGTTAAAAATACGGATCCAACCTTAGACTCTGGAGGTGTCTCAGAATCAGCATTTGGGATCCCCAGGCAGTTTCGATGTTTGCTGAAGTCTGAGGACCACTCCTCTAGGAACTTTTACAAAGAGCGTTTATATAGCACCGTCTTTCAAATAATTTAGATTCCTGCATCCCAAGCACAGATTTCAGGAGGAGTTCTTTAACATTTTAAGTACAAAATAGAAAATTTCCAGTAGGAATGGGGGAATTGGGCAGAAGGTTTCCCTTTTGCATTCCAAGCAGGGGATCCTTTGAGCCAACTTACCTGGAGCTAGGCTCAACCTCAGTAAGCGCCTCTAAGACAGACGGAGGCACCTGGGATAGAAGTGGTCTTCATCTTTAAAATGGGTTTGATTTGCATAAACTGGCCACTCCTTCTGGCCAGTGCTGTGAGTCATGACCTCTCCATAGGCTGTTCTTCCTGTTGTCATTATACCAGTTGTCATCGGATCCCAGGACTGCAGGAATACGCCTCCCCCACCCTCTGTGACATTTTCTACCTGCAGCACAGACTCCGTGGCCATGGCCCAGATTTGCTTCCTGCCCCGGGCGTGGGACACAGGACCTCCTGTACACTCACTCCTTGATGTTTTGTGGGTCTACTTGCCCAGACTGTCTGCTGATTGGATAATGAGCAGCAAATGTTCATGGAGTGCTAAAGTTTTCACTGAAATCCAGCCATCTGGAGTGAGGGTGTAGTCCCTTCCACTTCCAAGTCTGGAGTCTGTGAGCAGGCCAACACGGATCATGTTCTTCTTTCCTGGGCCATGGGGGACCAAAACCAGTGGATTCATTCGAGCAGTGAGGACCAGGCAGAGAACTGGGGCATGTGATCTCTGGCAAGAGGGGTGGCCAGAGCAATTGTGGGAGGAGCGTGGGTGCCCCTGGCAGAATTGTCCCCACGAAGTCTGTGCACACCATGTTTCTGCTGATTAGCACAGTGGCGTGACGTGTACTGGCCCTATGTTTTAGAGGTGATGGGGTGAATGTTACAGAGCTGATTTGTGCACAAAGCTCTTACAGAGCCTTAAAATCATGGAGAATTACCTAGAGACAGGACCTCGATGGCCCAGGTGTGCAAGAATCTTTTTTTCTTGACTCTGGGTGATGGTGGAAAACTCTCCCACTGAGAATCTGGGGACAAATAAGTGTTAGAAAAATGATCCTGGTACTTTTTTTCATGAAGAAACAGAGAGGTTCTAGCATGCTAAAACCCAAGCCCTTGATTTATAAAGGAGGTGAACTCTACTTTGCTATTGCAAAGCAGAAAGGCTAAAAATATCCACTTTCATGAAATCTCTGCTCTTTTGTTCCCTCATCTCTGGCTTGCAGGTTTATGGTCCCAACAGCCTTGGGTGGTTCATGATGCTCACTTTATTTGTTTATTCATGTTCAGCCCTGCTCTGCATTACTCTGTGATCCTGGCTCGTTTGATGCATCGTAAATACTAATCAGCTAATCTGTCTTTCCTACTGACAACAATAAAGAGGAGTAAGCATCTGACTGTTCTCTCTGTGCCTAAATGCCCCAAAAAGCCTCAATTCCCCAAGTAGAGACTCGATTAAAACAAGACATCTTTTGGACAGTTCTGAAGGAGAGGTATCCAGCCACTCACTTATTAGTGTGAAACACTTAGATTTTTTCCCTTCCCATACCAAGCTCAAAGCTCCATTTCGAAAGAGATTTATCTGTTTATGAGGTGGAGAAGAAAGTAGGGATGCGGTTGGGGGGAAATTTTGACAGTCCAGGATGTCAGAGAGAATTGCATGTGGTGCTGGGGCCCTGATGCTGGGAGAGGCGAAGGGGAAGCTGAGATTAGCTTGGGCTCTCTAGTAACTTAGCCTAGAGTAGGAGGAGCCCCTTTGCTTAAAGAATAATTGTATGGACATTACACTTTCTGCTCCTTCACATTATTTATTAGGAAGCCATCCTGAATTAGCCTGGTGGGACTTTTGTCCTCTTTCGTTCACAGAGCTGTCCAGTGGGAGAAAACGAGGCACAGCAGATAGGAATTTTTGCCCAGATTGGAGTTTTGCCTTGGCCAGCTGTGCAGCTAACCTTTCACCTGATGGCTAATTGCCTGCGGATCTCAGAAGCTGAAACGAATTAGAAATCAAGAAATTAGAAGTCTCAGTAAACGGAACATTCTGGAGGCCTTCGGAAAACTTGTTTCCCTCCCAAAGCAAATTTTGCTTCCATGTGCCTCTTGCTGTTGGGAAGGAAAGTATAACCTAAGTGTCCCTACATGAATAGGTCTCCTAGATATATTAAAAGAATGAATAAGTTTCAACACCAAGCCCTAAGTATGATTCATTTTATGTTACAGGTACACACAGAGCTACATAAATATATGAATATATGTAGGTAGCTGTCTCATCAGGTTGTTATGAGGATTAAAAAAAGATGATGCGTGTAAAATGCTTAGAACAATGTCTAGCACAGTGTAAATATGTCACAAGTGTTAGTTATTACCATGAGGTAACACATTTGGAACAATTTGTATTGAACTTGTAGCCAAACTCATAACAGTGGGATGGGAGGATGAAAGGATTGGATTTTAGCCTTACCTTTAACGTTTAAATACTTTTGCAATAAAGAAATAATTCACATATTACTTATATAATTAAAAATTAATTGGTACACCCGAAACTAATACAGCACTGTATGTTAGCTAACTGGGATTAAAATAAAAAACTTAGAAAAAAAATTAAAAAAAATTAACTTAACAGATCCTAAAAAACCTGGTGGATATCTTCAGACTAAAAATTTAAGAGAGGGGCACCTGGGTGGCTCAGTCAGTTGAGTGTCTGAGTCTTGGTTTTGGCTTAGATCATGATCCTGCTTAAGATTCTCTCTCTCTCCCTCTCTCTCTCTGCCCCTCCCCTGCTCAGGCTCTCTCTCAAAATAAACATTTAAAAAAAAATTTAAGAGAGGGGTGCCTGGGTGGCTCAGTCGGTTAGGTGTCCGACTTCGGCTCAGGTCACAATCTCGCGGTTTGTGAGTTCGAGCCCCGCGTGAGGCTCTGTGCTGACAGCTCGTAGCCTGGAGCTGCTTCGGATTCTGTGTCTCCCTCTCTTGCTCTGCTCCTCCCCCGTTCATGCTGTCTGTCTCTCTGTCAAGAATAAATAAAACGTTAAAAGAAAATTTAAAAATTTAAGAGAGAAATCTCAAGCGGTGCTGCCCTTGGATCTGGACAGAGGGGATCCTGCCCTGAACCCTATGCTTTGCAGAGTCCGTTATATCACACACACACACACACACACACACACACACACAGACACACGCACACACGCACACACGCACACACACGTCAGACAAACGGGGAACTCTGTCACTGAGGAACTCAACATGGGCATAGTTTGATTTACCACTAATTTAAATGCTAATTTAAAACCTAAACACCTGCTTTTGTAAGTAGTCGGATTCAGGCCTCAGGGAACTGCTTCGTGCCTCTGGTCCCATGTCCTTGACACACAGGCAACTGCCTCGGATGTCACGAGGGGTCACTGTCGTGTGGTTGTCTGTGTTGGGGTGCCTTTGGGGTGTAAGAATGATGTGAGCAGCAGAGCACCGAGGTAAAGCAAAGACAATTTAATTAATTTATCTTTAATTAACTTCCAACAGATTCTTGTAGAAAGAGTTATTGCTTCCCAGCTGTGCCAAGCGTTCCTTCTCCAGCTTCTCTTAGTGTTCCAATTCTTCGTTCCAGAGGAACTCATAAATTAGCACAGTGTTTGCAGGAGTTTCAGCAGCAGCTGAACAATATTTTGCAATATTAAAACAATGCATATTATCCTTCAAGTTGCATATTCGTAGGTCTAAATACAGTGTGCATGACGTGTGGTGTCCATTCTGCACATGGGCAACGAGATGATAATTGAAGGCTAGAACTGTGAATCGTTTTACTTCTATAAAATATACGCCATAAGGTATGGTTACCTTTTTCAAAAAATTAAAACTTCAGTTTTAAGAGCTTTTGTTTTAAAAATTTTATATTCATGCATTCAACATTTTGTTTTGCCCATACATACTCTTTCCTCCACACACACACTGGAATGTATTAGAAGGAAAATAGCCTATTTGAAAGCATAAAAATCATTTTAATTGTTAAAGTTGTTAAATTGCAAGTTTTAAGTTTTCTTTTAACTGACAATTTTTTGTTTCTTAAATTCTTTTTTTTTTTTTTTTATGTTTATTTGTTTTTGTGATAGCGAGAGACAGAGCGTGAGCAGGGGAGGGGCAGAGAGAGAGGGAGACACCGAATCCGAAGCAGGCTCCAGGCTCCAAGCTGTCAGCACAGAGCTGAACCCATGAACCAGGAGATGGTGACCTGAGCTGAAGTCAGATGCCTAATAGACTGAGCCTCCCAGGTGCCCCTGGGGCTGCTTATTCTTGACTATTCATTTGCTATGTTCCTTCTTCCACCTTGATGTGTCCAGATTGTTCCATGGGAAACCAAAGTGGTCAACTTCCTGAGCAGGACCAAGAGGCTTAGCACATGAGGATGGCCTGTTCTGCCTTCTCTCTTTCTCTTTCCCCCCCCTAGATTCTTTAATTCCCTCCACGCCATAGCTCATGGGGATATTCTCCTGAAGCTTTTGGCGAAATCACAGCCTTTTCTTCCCTTCTGTTCCGCTTCTACAAAGCCTGCCCTCTTAGGTGATTGCTGACACTTCTTGCTAAATTGTTAGCTGATAATTGAAATCTGAACCAAAATATGGGTTTAAGGGAAGGTCTTTCCCAGGATAGTTGAAATTATAGAGGACAGTGTTTCTCACAGTTGATTTTAGACATTGATTCAAATAATGAAAATGCCCTCTCTTTTATTTCTTTTCAGTTCTCTGTTGAGCTCAGGAAAAAAGTTTCATTTTGTGGCCAGAATGTAGTTTAATGTCTCTTTCTTGGAAATTCCCACCCCTCACCTTTTTATTTAAAAATCAACTTGCGGGGCGCCTGGGTGGCTCAGTTGGTTGAGTGTCCGACTCTTGGTTTTGGCTCAGTCATGAACCCAGGGTTCTGGGATCAAGCTCTGTGTCGGGCTCTGTGCTGAGCATGGATCCTGCTTAACATTCTCTCTCTCTCCCTCTACCCCTCTCCCCTGCTCGTGCTCCTCTTTCTTCCTAAAAACAAAAACAAACAAAAAAACAACTTTCCTGAGGTAAATTTACATCTTATAAACTGCACCATTTTTAAGTGATGGTGAATTTGATGAATGTATACAAATCATGACGACCACAATCAAGATGGAATGTTCCCATCATGCCTAAGTTCCTTTGGCCTCTCTACCTCTGGCCCCAGGCAACCACAGATCTGTTTCTAGCACTATAGGTGGATTTTCCAGAATTTCAAGTATACAGAATCACACAAGATATATGTATTTTGTTCCTGGCTTCTTTCACTCTGCATAATATTTTTGAGAGTCAACTATGCTGTTGTGTGTATTAGTAGTTTGTTCAATTTTATTGTTGACTGGTAGTCCTTTGTATGGATATACCAAACTTTGTTGATCTATTTACCTATTTAATTTTTTTTAATGTTTATTTTTGAGAGAGAAAGAGAGAGAGAGAGAGAGAGAGAGAGAGAGAGAGTGAGTACAAGTGGGGGAGTAGCAGAGAGAGAGACAGAGGGACACACAGATTTTGAAGCTGGTCCAGGCTCTGAGCTGTCAGCACAGAGCCTGATGTGGGGCTTGAACTCATGAACCACAAGATCATGATCTGAGCCAGTTGGATGCTTACCAGCTGAGCCACCCAGGTGCCCTGATCTATTCACCTATTATGGATATTTGGACTTTTTTCAGTTTTTGGCTCTTATGAATATGCTTTGAACATCTGCATCAAGTTTTGTGTGGATATATGTTTTCATTTCTTTTTCATATATATCCAGAAGTGGAACAGCTGTACATTAACTATATAAGAAACTGCCTGTTTTCCCAAAGTGTATCCTTTTACACTCCCATCATCAGTGTATGAGAGTTCAAGTTGCTCCACATCTTTGTCAACACCTGTTATTGTCAGTCTTTTTAATTTCAGCCATTCTAATGGGTGTGTAGCAGTAACTCACTGTGACTTTAATTTGTATTTCCCTGAGATCCCTGATGATTATTTACCACCTATATATCTTCTTTGATGAAGTGTCTATTGAAATCTTTTGCCCATTTATCTTCTTACTGAGTTGTAACAGTTCTTTATATATTTTGGGTAGATGTGAGTTCTGTAAATATTTTCTTCCAGTCTGTGGCTTGCCTTGTTATTGTCTTAACTGTGTGTTTTTTTTTGCACAGCATACGATTTAAATTTTGGTACAGTCAGATTTATTAATTTTTAAAAATAGTGCCTGCTTTTTGCATCTTACTTAAGAAGTCTTTGCCTAGCCCAAATCCTAAAATCTTCTCCCATGTATTTATTTATTTATTTATTTATTTATTTATTTATTTATTTATAATTTAATATTTTAAAATTTACATCCAAATTAGTTAGCATATAGTGAAACAATGATTTCAGGAGTAGATTCCTTAATGCCCCTTACCCATTTACCCCATCCCCCCTCCCAGATCTCCTCCAGTAACCCTCTGTTTGTTCTCCATATTTATGAGTCTCTTCTGTTTTGTCCCCCTCCCTGTTCTTATATTCTTTTTGTTTCCCTTCCCTTATGTTCATGTGTTTTGTCTCTTTTAAAAAAATTTTTTTTTAATGTTTATTTATTTTTGAGATAGAGAGAGACAGGGCATGAGCAGGGGAGGGGCAGAGAGAGACGGAGACACAGAATCCGAAGCAGGCTCCAGGCTCTGAGCTGTCAGCACAGAGCCCGATGCGGGGCTCGAACTCACGAACTGTGAGATCATGACCTGAGCCGAAGTCAGACGCTTAACCAACTGAGCCACCCAGGCGCCCCTGTTTTGTCTCTTAAAGTCCTCATATGAGTGAAGTCATATGATTTTTGTCTTTCTCTGACTAATTTTGCTTTGCATAATACCCTCTAGTTCCATCCATGTAGTTGCAAATGGCAAGATTTCATTCTTTTTGATTGCCGAGTAATACTCCATTGTATATATATACACCACATCTTTATCCATTCATCCATCGATGGACATTTGGGCTCTTTCCATACTTTGGCTATTGTCGATAGTGCTGCTATAAACATGGGGGTGCATGTGTCCCTTCGAAACAGCACACCTGTATCCCTTGGATAAATAACCTAGTAGTGCAATTGTTGGGTTATAGGGTAGTTCTATTTTTAGTTATTTGAGGGACCTCCATACTGTTTTCCAGAGTGGCTGCACCAGCTTGTATTCCCACCAACAACGCAAAAGAGATCCTCTTTCTCTGCATCCTCGCCAACATCTGTTGTTGCCTGAGTTGTTAATATTAGCCATTCTGACAGGTGTAAGGTGGTATCTCGTTGTGGTTTTGATTTGTATTCTCCTGATGATGAGTGATGTTGAGCATGTTTTCATGTGTCAGTTGGCCATCTGGATGTCTTCTTTGGAGAAGTGTCTATTCATGTCTTTTGCCCACTTCTTCACTGGATTATTTGTTTTTGGGTGTTGAGTTTGCTAAGTTCTTTATAGATTTTGGATACTAACCCTTTATCTGATATGTCATTTGCAAATATCTTCTCCCATTTCCTTGGTTGCCTTTTAGTTTTGCTGATTGTTTCCTTCGCTGTGCAGAAGCTTTTTATTTTGATGAGGTCCCAATAGTTCATTTTTGCCTTTGTTTCCTTTGCCTCCGGAGACATGTTGAGTAAGAAGTTGCTGCGGCCAAGATGAAAGAGGTTTTGCCTGCTTTCTCCTCGAGGATTTTGATGGCTTCCTGTCTTACATATAGGTCTTTCATCCATTTTGAGTTTATTTTTGTGTATGGTGTAAGAAAGTGGTCCAAGTTCATTCTTCTGCATGTCGCAGTCCTGTTTTCCCAGTACCATTTGCTGAAAAGACTGTATTCCACTGGATATTCTTTCCTGCTTTGTCAAAGATTAGTTGGCCATACATTTGTGGATCCATTTCTGGGTTGTCTATTCTGTTCCATTGATCTGAGTGTCTGTTCTTATGCCAGTACCATACTGTCTTAATGATTACAGCTTTGTAGTATAGCTTGAAGTCTGGGATTGTGATGCCTCCTGCTTTGGTTTTCTTTTTCAAGATTTCTTTGGCTATTTGGGATCTTTTCTGGTTCCATAAAAATTTTAGGATTATTTGTTCTAGCTCTGTGAAGAATGTTGGTGTTATTTTGATAGGGATTGCATTGACTATAGTCAATGTAGTCAATGATATAGTCAATGATAGTAGGTTGCTTTGGGTATTATCGACATTTTAACAATGTTTGTTCTTCCTATCCAGGAGCATGGAATCTTTTTCCATTTTTTTGTGTCTTCTTCAATTTCTTTCATAAGCTTTCTATAGTTTTCAGTGTATAGATTTTTTCACCTCTTTGGTTAGATTTATTCCTAGGTATTTTATGGTTTTTGGTGCAGTTGTAAATGGGATCAATTCCTTGATTTCTCTATTACTTCATTGTTGGTGTATAGGAATGCAACCGATTTCTGTGCATTGATTTTATATCCTGCATCTTTGCTGAATTCATGAATCAGTTCTAGTAGTTTTTTGGTGGAATCTTTTGAGTTTTCCATAAAGAGTATCATGTCATCTGCAAAGAGTGAAAGTTTGACCTCCTCCTGGTTAATTTGGATGCCTTTTATTTCTTTGTGTTGTCTGATTGCAGAGGTTAAGACTTCCAATACTATGTTGAATAACAGTGGCGAGAGTGGACATCCCTGTCTTGTTCCTGACCTTAGGGGGAAAGCTCTCAGTTTTTCCCCATTGAAGATGATATTAGCGTTGGGTTGTTCATATATGGCTTTTATGATCTTGAGGTATGATCCTTCTATCCCTACTTTCTTGAGTGTTTTTATGAAGAAAGGATGCTGTATTTTGTCAAATACTTTCTCTGCATCTATTGAGAGGATCATATGGTTCTTGTCCTTTCTTTTATTGATGTGATGAATCACATTAATTTTTTTGCGGATATTGAACCAGTCCTGCATCCCAGGTATAAATCCCACTTGGTCATGGTGAATAATTTTTTAAATGTATTGTTGGATCCAGTTGGCTAATACGTTGTTGAGGATTTTTGCATCCATGTTTATCAGGGAAATGGGTCTATGGTTCTCCTTTTTAGTGGGGTCTCTGTCTGGTTTTGGAATCAAGGTAATGCTGGCTTCATAGAAAGAGTTTGGAAGTTTTCCTTCCATTTCTAGTTTTTGGAACAGCTTCAAGAGAATAGGGGTTAACTCTTCCTTAAATGTTTGGTAGAATTCCCCTGGAAAGCCATCTGGCCCCGGACTCTTTTTTTGGGGGGGATTTTTGATTACTAATTCGATTTCCTTACTGATTATGGGTCTGTTCAGATTTTCTATTTCTTCCTGTTTCAGATTTGGTAGTGTATATGTTTCTAGGAATCTGTCCATTTCTTCCAGATGGCCCATTTTATTGGCATATAAAATTGCTCATAATATTCTCTTATTATTGTTTTTATTTCTGCTGTGTTGGTTGTGATCTCTCCTCTTTCATTCTTGATTTTATTTATTTGGGCCCTTTCCTTTTTCTTTTTGATCAAATTGACAAGGGGTTTATCAATTTTGTTAATTCTTTCAAAGAACCAGCTTCTGGTTTCATTGATCTGTTCTACTGCTTTTTTTGGTTTCGATAGCATCAATTTCTGCTCTAATCTTTATTAATTCCTGTGTTCTGCTGGTTTTGGGTTTTATTTTCTGTTCTTTTTGCAGCTCTTTAAGGTATAAGGTTAGGTTGTGTATATGAGATCTTTCTTCCTTCTTTGGAAGGCCTGGATTGCTATATAGTTTCCTTTTATGACCACCTTTGCTGTGTCCCAGAGGTTTTGGGTTGTGGTGTTATCATTTTCATTGGCTTCCATATACTTTTTGATTTCCTCTTTAACTGCTTGGTTATCCCATTCATTCTTTAGTACGATGTTCTTCAGTCTCCAAGTATTTGCTACCTTTCCAAATTTTTTCTTGTGGTTGATTTCGAGTTTCATAGCATTGTGGTCTGAAAATATGTATGGTATGATCTTGATCTTTTTGTACTTGCTGAGGGCTAATTAGTGTCCCAGTATGTGGTCTATTCTGGAGAATGTTCCATGTGCACTGGAGAAGAATGTATATTCTGCTGCTTTAGGATGAAATGTTCTGAATATATCTTTTAAGTCCATCTGGTCCAGTGTGTCATTCAAAGCCATTGTTTCCTTGTTGATTTTTTGATTAGATGATCTGTCCATTGCTGTGAGTGGGGTGTTGAAGTCTCCTACTATTATGGTATTACTATTGATGAGTTTCTTTATGTTTGTGATTAATTGATTTATATATTTGGGTGCTTTCACATTTGGTGCACAAATGTTTATAATTGTTAGGTCTTCTTGGTGGATAGACCCCTTGATTATGATATAATGCCCTCTGCATCTCTTGATACAGTCTTTATTTTAAAGTCTAGATTGTCTGATGTAAGTATGGCTACTCCAGCTTGCTTTTGTTGACCATTATTAGCATGATAGATGGTTCTCCATCCTGTTATTTTCAATCTGAAGGTGTCTTTAGGTCTAAAGTGGGTCTCTTGTAAACAGCATATAGATGGATCTTATTTTTTTATCCATTCTGATACCCTATGTATTTTGATTGGAGCATTGAGTCCATTGATGTTTAGAGTGAGCACTGAAAGATATGAATTTATTGCCGTTATGTTGCTTGTATAGTTGGAGTTCCTGGTGGTGTTCTCTAGTCCTTTCTAATCTTTGTTGCTTTTGGTATTTATTTATTTATTTATATTTTCATCTTTTCTCACCTCAGAGAGTCCCCCTTAAAATTTCTTGCAGGGCTAGTTTAGTGGTCACAAACTCCTTTAACTTTTGTTTGTCTGGGGAACTTTTTATCTCTCCTTCTATTTTGAATGACAGCCTTGCTGGATAAAGAATTCTTGGCTGCATATTTTTTCTGATTCAACACATTGAATATATCCTTCCACTCCTTTCTGGCCTGCCAAGTTTCTGTGGATAGGTCTGCTGCAAACCTGATCAGTCTTCCCTTGTAGGTTAAGGACTTTTTTCCCCTTGCTGCTTTCATGATTCTCTCCTTGCCTGAGTATTTTGTGAATCTGACTATGATATGCCTTGTTGATGGTTGGTTTTTGTTGAATCTAATGGAAGTCCTCTGTTTCCTGGATTTTGATGTCTGTGTCTTTCCCCAGGTTAGGAACGTTTTCCACTATGATTTGCTCACATAACCCTTCTATCCCTATTTCTCTCTCTTCCTCTTCTGGGACCCCTATGATTCTGATTTTGTTCGTTTTTAATGAGTCACTGATTTCTCTAATTCTTAAATTGCGCTCTTTTGCCTTCATCTCCCTCTTTTTTTCTGCTTCATTATTCTCCATAAGCTTGTCCTCTATATTGCTGATTCTCTGTTCTGCCTCGTCCATCTTTGCCACCGCTGCATCCATCCGTGATTGCAGCTCAGTTATAACATTTTTAATTTCATTCTGGCTATTTTTTACTTCTTTTATCTCTGCAGAAAGGGATTCTAGTCTATTTTCAACTCCAACTAGTATTCTTATTATCGTGATTCTAAATTCTAGTTCAGACATCTTGCTTGTATCTGTGTTAGTTAAATCCCTGGCTGTCTTTTCTTCGTGCTCTTTCTTTTGGGATGAATTCCTTCATTTTGTATTTTGAAGGGAGAAAAGGAATTAATGAGGTAGAAAAGTTAAAATTAAAAAAATATTAAAATTAAAAAATTAAAAACACACACAAAATTGAATGAGTGATGCTAGATCCTAGCGGTGTTTTGGTCTGGGTGTTGAAAGTGGCTTGATAGATTAGAGAAAAAAAGGGGGAAAAAAGAAAAAAGGGAAATTGTTTGAAAATTTGGAAAAGTGAATACACTGAAGTAGACTAAAATAAAATGATGGAAGTAAAATAGAATTTGAAAAAATTTACACAAAAGTAAAAAATATAGTTAAAAAATTAAAGAAAATATTTTTAAGAAAAATTGAAAATAAAAATGATTTTTTCTCTTTCTGTATTCAAGTAAAAGAAAAGGAAGCGAAAAAGAGAAAAAAGAAAATAAGAAAGAAAATTGAATAGATGGACCTGCTAACAGACTGAAATACGACTGAAATTACTTCGTTTTCCCCTAGAAGTCAGACTATGAAGCGCTGTATATAGTCCATAAACTAAGCAGGCGGTGAGACTTGTGTTCTTGAAGAGGGAGGTTGGCCCAGTTGGGCGGGGCTTAGTGTAATGGCTCCATTCTCCACTAGATGGCGCTGCTAGCCTACCGGGGTGGGTTGTTGTGGCGCTTGGCGGTGCATATGCGCATGCTCAGGAGCAGTGAAAATGGTGTCCCTCAGCCACCCACTCACTAGTGCCAGAACTCTGTTCTCTCCGACCAGCAATTGTGCACCCGTCCTTTGTCTTCAGCTTTCATCCTCTCCCCGCTTTTACACCGTCCGTGACCAAGCCCCAGGTAGTACCTCTCTCCCGAGTTTTGTCTCAGAGGCGGCTGTTTTCCCCGGCCCCTTACTTCCGCAGGACAGCGGCTTGGACCCGCTCCGCCCCCTGCGGGAGGGTCTCACCAGCAATGGCCGAATGAGCAATGGCTGAATGCCGGCTGCACCCAGGAACGCTTGCTGGACCCTGCTGCTGCCGGGGCCCCGAGACTGCGGCCAGGTGCCAGCTCGCCCCAGAAAAAGTTCGCGAGATAGGGTAGCAGCAGCGTTTCAGGGATTATGGAAAATCACCACACGCATCTGGCACCAGGCTTCACCCTTAACGACCTTGTTCCAGCACCAGCGAATGTGGCCGTTCTCTGGGGTCTGCTGGGACCAGGTGGCCTCATAGCCTCTACCAAACGTCCTTCCAGCAGTGGAACCGTTTTTCCCCGCGTGGCCTGAGAACCTCCCGGACCCCACTCTGCTCCCGGGGATTCGCCCTTCCCACCAGAGCACCGCCAGGTAGGGAGCTGCGGAGTTGCAGGCTTTGCGCTCCCCTTGTTTACAGTCTTAATGGAATTGAAAGCCTCTCCTTTCTCCTTTCTCCCTTTTTAGCTTAGTCCCTGCGGCTGTTTCCGACGTTGCACATTCTCTCCAGCTGCTTTTGGGGAGGGGTGCTTTTCCCGTACTCCTCTCCCCCACCATCTCTGCCCTCTCTCTGTCCGCAAAAGCGGCTCCCTCCGCAGTTTCTTTCTCCCCAAGTTCACCTCTCCCCGCTGCGTACCTGAGAATTCTGTGGCTCAGGTTGTTGTGTTAATCCTCAGATCCGTTTTCCAGGTGCGTAGGATGGTTTAGCGTTGGTCTGGCTGTATTTCATGGATACGAGACACACAAAAAACTTCCACGCTGTTCCGTCATCTTGGCTCCCTCCCTCCCGTGTTTTCTTTTAGAAGTTTGATCAGTATTAGCTCTCATATTTAGGACTATGATCAATTTTGAGTCATTTTATTCTGTGTTGTCTGAGGTAAAGTTTGAAGTTGAAAAATTTTTTCTTGCATATGGATAACCAGTTGTTCCAGGACCGTTTGTTGAAAAGACTGTTTTTTTGGCCCTTTGAACTGCCTTGGCACCTTTGTTAAAACCCAACTGATCTCATAAGCGTGCATCTAATTCTGGACAGTATTGTGTTTCACTGATATCTATGTTTATCCTTTCGTAAATGCCACGTTATCTTAAATGACTGGAGTCTGGGAAGATACCGTAATAGGAGAATGAAGCCGCAGGTGCCTCAGAAACAAAACTCTAATGAAAGAATGGCTGGTGGCAGGTGTGTATTTGGGGGGCATCCTGCATCACACTGATGATTCCATTTGCAGTGAAGAGGAATTCTAGGCTGCGATTAAACTTTCATTAAGTTTTTCTGTCAGGATGCTCTGTGGCACCCCCACTCAGGAGTACCTCTGTGTTCAGGGGACACTTACACTGAACTTGGAGATATGAAATGGCAGGGAGTTAGTGCTTGCTAACCATCAGCGATGGCACTTTAGGGGTTAAATTGCAATCTCCCCACAGAGCAAGCTCTTACCAAAGAAAGAAAGATGAGGTATCCCTCTTGCTGATTTGAAAAGTAAAAATATTTATTGCTTGGTTTACCAGATGCCTAAAATCCAATTCTGCTGTCTTTGATGGACACTGTGACCCTCCCTGTGATGCACCCCACTCTCAGTGGATAGGACAACATAATTGTGTGTTTAGTTGCCACCTGCCTTCCATAGAAGCAGGTTGGACCCGAGAGCTGAGTACAAAGCTGAGTCAGGTCAGAGGGGTATCAGTGTTCATAGTCTGAATCTATTTCCCAGAGCCTATGGTCTATTTCAAGGACATGATTAACCAAGGTGGCCCTGGGGTCCTTTGGAGAACACTGAGCAAGAGTCTAATCATAGTAAGGCACAGAGGAAAGGTGAGTGGGTCACATGATATACTACTTGGCCAGTGATCTGAACCTAGGTTTTCCCCTTCCCTGGCACCAGTATGGAAAATGGGGAGTTTACAACCATTTTGTTATACTTCTTAAATTTCAGTTGCTTATACTTAGATTTGCTGAGCCACATCTCTTTTTGGCTGACATTCTGATAGATTTTTGTTGACTTGTATTGTTCCACGTGGCATTTTCTCACCAAACACTCCATTAGACAAATTCTACCCTTGCTTTCCAGTGGCCCTGTAGTAGCTCTGTTCACAGGCTCCTATTTGGAGCCAGAGCACTCCTGTTTCTTATGTCCTGTCCTAGCTCATCTGGCCTTCCCAAGGCACACGTCTGGGAGCCAAAGGTTAGTATTCATGAAAACTGTCTTCTGATTTTTATCAATTATTTTATTCTGAAGGCATTTCCTCTATTGTTTGTAAAACTCATTAAGACAGTAAAATTAGGAAACAGTAAAAATCTAAAAGAATCATGGTAAAAAACCCCTCCAAGTGCTAAATTTATCTGAGTATATTTCCAATTAATTCACATCTCAAATGCAAGATAATACATACCGCGAGACTTCCCCCCCACCCCCCAAATTAGAAAGCTTTGTATAGGTGTGCATAAGTGTCTACTTGTATAGGTGTGTGTGTGTGTGTGTGTATGTTTATGGCCACAGGGCTTTCCCAATACTGATGTTAACTCAAGAGTAATAGACTGGTTATTAGCCCTGAAATTGATCTTAAAGCTTATCTGACTTTAGACCTTTAATTTTATAGGGAGAGAGACTGGGCCCAGAATGGTGGTGACTGTCCTAAGATCCCACAGCCTCTATGTTGCAGTGTCCAGAGGACCTCAAGTTCAAAGGTTTTAGTCTTTCGATAGGTCACCTTACCTACTGTAATAGGTGCATGGCATCAGCTTTGTTTTAAACCGTTTCTTAAAAAAAACTGTCTTTCTCCTATTAAAATTTAACAAGCAGAGTGATTAACCATGTCTGCCTGAGATTCACAGGGTCCCTGAGACTTGGGACTTCAGCGCTAAAACTAGGAAAGTCCAGAACAACCAAGATGAGTTGTTGACCCTACTTACAGGGCTTTGCAGCCATTTACCTGGATGGTTTTTGCCATGTTTCTTGGTGACCTGTGGCTTGTGGCCTTAGCAATGTGAAAGGAAACTTATGACCCTGTCTTATGGCAAAGAAGAGACAAACTGACTCTTCCGTGGATGGTGAGCATCCAAATCCTGCTCACCTTAACCCAATCCTGTCTGTCCTCCAGGTCCTTTCAGGCCAGTCCTGACCTTTCCCAGCCTACCTGCCCACTCTGGTGGTCGTCAAACACCCTGCTGATCGGTAGGACTGTCTTCTGTATGAATTATTTCACCTTTGCCATCAAACACTGTTGGCTATGATTTCCTGTGGAAAGGTTTTATCTCCTCAAAGACCCTTGAAGGCAGGAGGTCAGGGCCCTGTGTCTCCAGCAGGTGAAGATTATGGACTCTGGTCTAGGTTAGAATCTTGGAGCTCGGCACATTGTTAGTTACGTGATCTGGGAAAATCTCATAACCTGTTTCTTAGTTTACTTCTATAAAATAGGGGATAATCATACCCATCCCATGGTGAGGGATGGGGGTTATTACCTTAGTTGATACCCACAGAGTGCATACAGCAGCACCTGACACATTAGCTATCTTAAGGTCTCGGTAGATTCGATGTTTGCTGACTTATTTGAACGCATATTCACACAGCTAATTCCCTAACCTTTAAAGTTCGTTCACAGGCTCAGCACTTTCAAAGTGAGTATGGTCTTGGAGAACATTCCTGTCTACCCAAGCTGTTAAAGGATTCTGTATGTGTGGTTCATTAGAATTCTAACTGCAGGGGACTTGCCTTGAAATAGAATCTTTAAGCACAAGGCCATCTATCTGATAGTGTCTGCTCAAAGATCACTCTCTATAAGTAACACTTTTACGTCTTTGAACTGACCATTTAATAAAAGCATGTTATCAATTAAGAATAGTTTAAAGGCACGTTAAAATGACAACTAATTTCGATTCATTGAGACAGATCTTTATTATATTTGATGCATAATTTGAATTTTATGGCCAAGATAAAAGGTTAAATCTGATAGGTAACTGAAATAGAATATGTGCTTCACAGGAACTTAACTTTTAATTTTTTATGTACCTTGGTATAATTAATAAAACATTTCTTACAGCAGAATTGCACAACCGAATGAATCCAAGACCTTCCTGAGTGTCAAAGAAAATCAAGCTATTTAGGTCCTTATTGAAAGAATAAAACTATTCAAGTTGCAGTGGCTTATATATTCCTGAGTTTGGGCGAAGGAGTCTGTAATGTCTTTGGAAGAAGAAATAAATATTTTCTGCAATGCAAAACCATATTGCTTTCTCTTTACCTGTAAGAAATCCAGCCAAAGGTGATGACAGTGTGTGTTAATGTCATGGCTGCTATTTTTGCCTGCCCAGCTCCCTTTACCTTCTTCCCCTGTTAATGGAGCCCCTCTCCTTTCTTTGGGATACAGCCCTTTCCTCCCCTCCATCCATGTATTGGGGGCTTACCTTCATAGTACCTAGCCTCCCAGACCACTGTCTCCCCATATGAATTTCCTAGGGCTGCCAAAACAAAATACCACAAACAGGTGGTTTACCACAACAGAAACTTACCCTCTCACAGTTCTGGAGACCAGAAGTCCAATCGAGATGTTGGCAAGGTTGGCTCCTTCTGGAAGTTCCAAAGGAGAATCCGTCCCGTGTCTCTTTCCTAGCTTCTGGTAGTTGTTGACAATCTTTGGTGTTTCTTGGTTTACAAACATCACTCCATTCTCTGCCTCTGTTGTCACATGGTGTTTTCCCTGTGTGTGTATCTCTGTGTCCAAATTTCCCTCATCTTATAGGGGCACCAGTATTGGATTAAGGCCCACCCTAATCCTGTATGACATCATCTTGACTTGATTACATCTGCAAAGACCTTATTTCTAAATAAGGTCACATTCACAGATACCAGGAGTTAGGATTCGAACAGGTCTTTTTGGAGTACACAATTCAATCCACATTACCTTCTTTTTCATGATGATTGGGCCAATGATAATCATGTTGCCTAACCTGGGCCAGAGTCCCCACTTGGAATTTCTAATTGGAGCTTTTGGGGGACATCCTCACTTTTCTTCTTGAGAGAGTAATGATGGGGCCACTGGCCCCCATGATTCCACCTTGTGGAGAAGCTTGCCTGAGACACTGGAGATGCATGGAGAAAACTAGAGAGAGGATGAGAAAGTCCTGATGGTGCTCAAATCCTGACATCCGGGCACACATTCTTTTAGTTTGCTCATGTGAACCAATAAACACAGGCTCCCCTTTCCCTTCTTAACTTGGTTTGAGATAATTTTTTAGTCATTTGCATCCAAAGGACCCTAAATAATGTAATTTAAAGGTATTGTTTAAAAATGTTATGCAAAAGCGTCCTCAAACGGAAGTGCTATCTCGCACAAAAGCAAGTGCTTGGCCATGTTCTCGCCAATGTGCCCGCATTTGCTTGACAGAGAGGGGCGTGTGTATACAATGACAGCCCCCATCTTCCAGACCACGTGGCTTGCAGCATGACTTTCCCAAGACTGTTTTGGATGGCCGCAATGGCGGGCACAAGCTGTGACCTCACTTCCTTGGTTTTTCTCCTCTGTGCATAGGCTTATTCTGACCATCTGTCATTTGACTCTGAACTTACAAAGGAAAACTTTGCTTTTCAAAGAACAAAGTAACAAGGTAGAATAGTGTACTTTTCCTGAGATGACATAAGCTGTACTGTAATGAGTATCTTTTCCAGTTGCCTGATTCATCGCAAGTGTTGAAAGATCACATGGCAATATCACTGACAAACCCTCTGCCATCAAGTGACATGCAGCAGGCAGGAGGCTGGCCTCATGGGGCTCCTGCAGGCCACTTTCAGTCGCAAATAACAAGACCTGGCCAGAAGGAGCTTAAACAATAAGGAGTTTCTTATTTTACAGGATAAGAAGTGCAGACATGGGGATTCAATGACATGATTGCGTCCTGTTGCTTTCTTCCTTTCAGCGCTGCCATTCTCAACTCATGGGTAACATTTCCCCTCAGAGTTGCAAGGCAGCCTTGGGTGAGGGATCCCACTTGTGCATGTAACAACATTCAGAAGAGGGGAGCACCGTTTTCTCCCCTGTACCTGCTTTCACTGGGAAGGAAAACCTTTCTCTGACTTCCATCACATCCACCCCATCTGACTTTTCCCCAATCCTAACGCTAGGATTGGGTCACATGTTCACCTTTGTACCAATCGCTGCAGAGGAAATTGGATTCTGGCTATGGCTCGTCAATTAGCATTCCCCTTGGGGCTAGAGTCAGCCTGTAAAGCCAAGAACATGCCGTATGGAACAAAATTTGGCGGGGGCGGGGAGGGGGGTCAGTTAGCAAGGAAGGGGGAGGGCAAACATCAGGGTCTGGCATAGCACTTGGGGACCATTGATGGAAAATCCAGAGGCCCTGATATCAGGTTTCAGCAGAAGGCTGCCCCACCACTCCTTGAGTTAAGTGGTGCACGAGGAACTGGTAAAATATAAAAACGTAAGAGGCATTTCTTAGAAGGAAATTGATAGTGTTAAATATTTAATATACCACATATAACAGAATTTGACACATTAAAATATTTTATATATTTCTATATCATATATAACAAACTAATATGTTATATTTTCATATATTGATATTTAATATACAACAAAAAGAGGGCTCAACATTAATGAACTAATCATTGACCTTAAGTTAGTAGAAGAAAAGTAGAATAACTCACAGGAAGAATCAGAATGATGGAAGTAACATCACAAGAACAGACGGTAATAATAACAATAGAAAAACATTTTTAATGGGGAGGATCAGCAAAGTCGATTTGGTTCTTTGAAAAGACTAAAATTTTTCCAACCTCTGGTAAGAATGATCTAGAAAAAAAGAAACAATATTAGAAATTAAAAATGTTAGGAATGTGGACATTAAAATATAATAGGATAGTGTAAACCACTTAAGCCTATAAAAATTAAAGTTTAGATGAAATGGAAAAATTAGAAATGGAAATTAGAAAAATACAGCCTACCAACACTGATTCAAGAAGTGATATGTACTGAATAGTTTCATAATCTAAGGAGTTTGAACCATTTGGTAAAAACTTTTCCACAAAGGATATCCAGATGGCTTTTACTGACAAGCTCTGTCAGATATTTAAGAAATAAATTATTCATTTAATTTAATTTTTTATTTTTTTAAGTTTATTCACTTACTTTGAGGGAGAACAAGAGCGAGGGAGGGGCAGAGAGAGAGAAGGAGAGAGAGAATCCTAAGCAGGCTCCATGTTGTCAGTGCAGAGCCCAACATGGGGATTGATCTCATGAACCATGAGATCATGACCTGGGCTGAGATCAAGAATCAGACACTTACCTGACTGAACCACGTAAGTGCCCAATAATTTGTCTTATACAAATTATTCCAGAACATATAAAAACAACAATACTCAGCTCATTTTTTCCCTTTTTTAAAAATTTTTTTTAGTTTTAAAATTTTATTTGTTTAAATTCAACTTAGCATACAATGTAGTATTGGTTTCAGGAGTAGAACCCAGTGATTCATCACTTACATATGACACCAGTGCTCATCCCAACAAGTGCTCTCCTTAATGTCCATCACCCATGTAGCTCATCATCACACCCGCCTCCCCTCCAGTAACCCTCGGTTTGTTCTCTGTCTTTAAGAGTATCTTATGGTTTGCCTCCCTCTCTGTTTTTATCTTATTTTTCCTTCCACACAGCTCATTTTTTGAGAGATGGGTAGCTTTGATCCCACAATCTGATAAAGACTGAATGGGAAGGGAAAATCACTCATAAACATAGTTATAAAAATCCTAAAGGGGCACCTGGGTGACTCAGTTGGCTAAGTGTCCGACTTCCGCTCAGGTCATGATCTCGCAGTTTGTGGGTTCGAGCCCTGCGTTGGGCTCTGTGCTGGCAGCTCGGAGCCTGGAGCCTGCTTTGGATTCTGTGTCTCTCTCTCTGTCTGCCCCTCCTCTGTTTGCACTCTGTCTCTCTCTCTGTCTCTCTCTCAAAAATAAACATTACAATTTTTTTTTTAAAAATCCTAAAGAAAATATTAGCAAGCGAAATCCTGCATCAATTAAATGTGTAAATCATGAATGAGTTGGATTTGACTTAACATTATAAAATCAACTAATATAAATGATCATATTAACATATTAAAGAAGAAAAGTCTTAGGATAATCTCAACACATGCCAAAAAAGCTGTTGATGAAATCCAATACCTGTTCATGGTAACAACTCTTATTGAGTCAAAGACTGACTATGCCAGTTTGGACGGCCCATTGGCAAAGTAGAAATTTCTCGGGCTGTTCCCTTGATGTTCAGTGGGAAGCTGACTACAGAACTCTCTTGTCCTTTGGGGCCCCTTTCCCAATTTTCACTGTTGTATGGTTGTAAGTCTTGTACCTCTTTACATGTAATCTTTTATTTGTTTTTAATAAAAATAGGCACATGTTATATATACTGTTCTTCTCCTTACTTAATTTCATTTGACACACTATAGAAGTATTTTCTTTTCAGGATATATAGATCTGCTGCACTAATAGCTATTTTGAATTTCATTGTATATAAAGCATAATTCATGAACTTGAAGAAAATATAATTTAGCAGCCTGCACACTGAATGCAACTCCTAACATGTTTAGAATCTTAATCAGTTGGGTGGAATTCATACCATATAACATAAAAAAACGGGGAACTCAATGGATTTCTGCCCCTTAAGGAAAAATTTGGGCTCCTCTGGGCTGTAAATCATCTCTCTGTGAACTGAGATTTGGGCAGATGTGACAAAACAAATTTTGATGGTCATCTTTCTGTATATGAGTCTAAAAGTGAGACAGGACAAGGTCAGCAGTGCTTCTGGGGATGTGATCCAATGGAGAGAACTAGACTGCAGAGTCCATGAACACCAAGGGCTTTCATTCTAGAAAAAATCTTATAACTGCTCTAACTATCCTCTTTCCCCTAGGAAATTTGTTGGGATGTTTATTTCATTTTCTTTTTTAATTTTTTTTAATGTTTATTTATTTTTGAGAGAAAGAGAGAAGGGGGAGGGGCTGAGAGAGAGACAGAGGGAGAGAGAGAGGAAGAGAGAGAATCCCAAGCAGGCTCTGTGCTGTCATCTTGGAGGCTGATGTGAGGCTTGATCCCATGAACTGTGAGATCATGACCTGAGCTGAAACCAAGAGTTAGACGCTTAACTGACTGAGCCACCCAGGTGCCCCTGAGATGCTTATTTCAAAGAACACAGTCCGTGATTCCCCGTTTGGGGGACTCCCTGTGGTGCATGAAGGGGCCAGGCAGGCACCGTCTGGAGCAAAGGGTATTGGGCAGATGGGGTGAGAATCCAGGTCCCACGGCACATCACTGCACTCTTTGGCTGGTGACTTGGGCTCTCCTGAGGGTTCTTTCCTCATCTTTCAAATGGGCAGGATGTTCTAAATCTTATAAGGTATTTGTGAGACCTGAGTCAGATAAGCTTCCTTGCCCCCAGAAGGACCAGTTTAAGAATGTCTTGCCATCTTGGGAGTTTGTTATTTCAGGGAATGGTTTTTACATCGGGTCAGACTGTGCTCTTCCTTGTGCACATGCCTTGCAATCAGAGAGATGATAAGCAAGTATAAATTTCTGGGCTAAGCCATCTGTCAGCTGTTCATTTTTCCTTTTCACTGGTTTGCCCCCACTAAGCCCTCAAAGCACCAACGAGCATGGGGCAGTCACTGAAAAATTCCTAGGGTAAGCTGGAGGGAGGGGACTTTAAGCACCCCCATAAACACCGGGAAAAAATCCCAGTTAGACTGTTCTATCTTGTCCCCTGTCTCCTCTCTCTTGCCCTCCCACTAGAGGTCTCTCCTTCCCTCTGCAGAGCTCAGCCAGATGAAAAACCTTGGTCAATAGACCCAGCTGTTACCTGTGAGCAGTTTAATGACCCTATGGTTTTCCTGGAGTATAACCTTTGGGGTTTCAAGCTAAATTCTTAGCATGGTGTCTTTTTTAACAAGAAACGTTGCCATGCCACTTGTTACGAGATGATGTTTTCCCTTGATATTTTTGCATCAGCAACACAATCGTGGGCATATAAAGATGGCAAGTGCCTCCTCTGTCAATGTCAGACTCCTGATGATGTGGCCTCTGTCACCTTGGCTACCTCTGGCTCTCCGCAGTTAATGTGCAGCTGCTGCTGGTCACATGAAGGCCCCTGTTGGGCCATGTCCAAGATTTTCACGGCTCCCCTTCCCTTCCCAAACACTCACCCCGGTGATAGGGAATTCAGTACTGTGGTTCGAGGGCCGTGTGGTGGGACCATTGTAGCCCCAGGATGGAGCACAGTGCCTACCCAGGGCAGGTACCCAAAAGTCTTTGTGGAACAAATCCTTGTGTATTCATGGACCACCGAGTTGTATATCTAAACCTTCTATGCTTTCTTGCTGTGGAAGTGTGTATTAGTTGGCTGGGGCTGCTATAACAAAGTAGCACACACTTGGTAGCTTAAACAACAGAAATTGTCTCACAGTTCTGGAGGCCAGAGGTCCAATATCAAGGGGTCAGTAGGGTCGGTTCCTTCTGAGGGCTGGGAGGGAGAATCTGTTCCAAGACTCTGACCTAGCTTCTAGTGGTTTGCTGTTGATCTTAATATTCTCTGGCTTGTAGATGAATCACCCCAAACTCTGCCTTCACATTCACATAGCCTTCTCCCAGGGTGTTTGTTGGTGTCCAAATGTCCCCTCCCCTTTTTTAATTTTTATTTAAAAAAAAAACGAAAAAATTCTTTAATGTTTATTTTTGGAAGAGAGAGCGCAAGCAGGGGAGGGGCAGAGAGAGACGGAGACACAGAATATGAAGGAGGCTCCAAGCTCCGAACTGTCAGCACAAAGCCCGACATGGGGCTCGAACTCACAAACTGCGAGATCATGACCTGAACTGAAGTTGGAGGCTTAACCGATTGAGCCACCCAGGCACCCCTCAAATGTCTGCTTTTGATAAGGACACCAGTCATATTGAATTATGTGTCCACCCTACTCCAGCATGACTTCATCTTAACTAACTACAACTTCAATGACCATTTCCTTTTTAAAAAAAAATTTATTTTAATGTTTATTTAGTCCTGAGAGAGACAGAGCAAGCAGGGGAGGGGCAGAGAGAGAGGAAGACACAGACTCTGAAGCAGGCTCCAGGCTTTGAGCTATTAGCACAGAGCCCCGTGCGGGGCTCGGACCCACAAACCGTGTGATCATGACCCGAGCCGAAGTCGGATGCTTGACTGACTGAGCC
This sequence comes from Neofelis nebulosa, assembly GCF_028018385.1. Classification (NCBI taxonomy): domain Eukaryota; kingdom Metazoa; phylum Chordata; class Mammalia; order Carnivora; family Felidae; genus Neofelis; species Neofelis nebulosa. The sequence continues at coordinate 80,962,364 of NC_080794.1, forward strand.
ACCCAGGCACCCTGACCCTATTTCCAATTAACATCAAATTCTGAAGTACTGGGGCTTAGGACGTGACCATATCAATTTTGCGGGGGTGGGGGGGGGGACACACAATTCAGCCCATAACAAGGAGTTACCAAGCAGTACAGTTTCTTTCCCCTGTTCTCAATTCTCCATTTATGTTAGAATAGGTTGAAAGTTAGATTGATTCCTGTAAAGTATGAGTACAGCTGAGGAGGAACGAGGAAATGTTCTTCATGTTAACATAGCTTGAAGAATTTTGGGTTTTGTCTGAAAATGACAACTGAGGCTGAGACTCTTAGTGGCTGAATAAATAAGACTATTGCACCTTGTATATCACGTGAATAAACAATTTTTTTTCTTTGTAATCTACAAGTTGGTTGCGTAAGAATGCCTCATTTTTAGCCTTGTGCCCTTGTTAAGTGAAATGTAGTGCTGTCTTGTGACTGGGGAGGGACACGGCCCACACAAGGTTTGTTAGCAGAAACCTTTTCTCTAGTGCTTACTTCACCAGGCACCGCTCTAAGCCTTGGACTCATCCAACTGTCCTCAACTCGCCAGTAGGCGGCTGTGACAATCATGCGTTGACAGACACGGAGCTGACGCGCAGGCAGCGGCCACCAGGTGGCGCCCGAGAGGGGTGCGAATCCCTTTGGGCGGGTTCTGAGCCGGGAGTGGTCCAGACCTGCGGAGACGCGAGGCGATTGACGCCTGACTCCAGTCTCAGCGGCTGCCTACATCCCCTCGGGGAATACAGAGACCCCCACGAGCAAGACTGCCTTGGGAGGGGGGCTTTGAATCGCATGGTGCTGGGGCGGAGACTTCTGCCCGAGACCTACTTGGGTTCTCCGTTCATGTTTTTTTTTTTTTTTTTTTAAGTTTTTATTTAAATTCCAGGTAACATACAATGTAATATTAGTTTCAGGTGTACAAGATAGTGATTCAACCCTTCCATACATCACCTGCTGCTCATCGCAAGTGCACTCCTTAATCCCCATCACCTGTTTCACCCATTCCCACCCCGCCTCCCCTCCCCAAGCATCAGTTTGTTTTCTGTAGTTAAGAGTCTGTTTCTTGGTTTGCCTCTCTTTGTGTGTGTGTGTGTGTGTGTGTGTGTGTGTGTGTGTGTGTGTGTGTGTGTGTGTGTGTGTGAGGGCTGTCCTTCATTCTTTATTTTTGCCACCTGCATTTCTGGCGGAGGAGCGGGCTTGAGGTCAGGTGCCTGCTAACGGTGTTTCTCCCCTTGGGACAGAGCAGGGCGGCGGGACTCAGGCAGCTGTGGGTTTGCCCTGGAAGTGTCACCTGTCCATGGGCCCTGCGGAGCCTGTCCCCTTTGGACGGCTTCCAGCTTCGCTGACCCCACCGCCCGTGCTCTCCGCGCAGTTCTCCGTTCATTAGCAGCTCCCCCAAGGTTTGAGGCAGAGAACGAAAAGGAGCTAATACCGAGTGTTGAGTTTGGTGGAGAGAGGCTGGCGGGAGCGAGATTGGACCTGATGGCTTACAGGCACGGAGGGGATTCCCCGCGCCCTCCCCCCTTTCCACTGGGAAGCAGATATGAAGCCTGGGTCGCCAAGGTCACTGCGAAGATGCACACATTTTATGTGGGGAGAGAGAGGGCTGGTTGTGGAGGACATTTCCAATGCCCTTGGAGGTGAGAGAGAACACGCCCCCAGGGAGCAGGTGTCAGGGCCAGCGGGCTGGCCTTAAGAATGGGTGAATGATTCACTGGGGCTGGAGAAGAAATAGAAAGGGGAGAGGCTGGGTGGGGTGAGGGGAAGAAAAGCCAAATGTGGCCAGCCCAGCTGTCTTGCCTGGGGCTGATCTGGAACTTTTGCCTTAAGGTTGACTCATTGCTGTGGTTAATAATTATGGAGGAATGGGAAGAACACTGGCTTGTGAGTGACTGAGTCACTTTATGGGCATATGTGTACCTCTGTTTTCTTATCTGTAAAATGGGATGGCACATTTCTAGAATGGCCTGAGACTAGAAGTGTGGGGTTTGCCATTGCAGCGCTGTCTGGTTCCCATCCAGGTCTGCTGCCTGCGGTGTGAACTGGAACATCTCTAAGCCCTAGACAGTCTCTCAGCAGCCAATCAGAGAGATACATTGGGATGGGGGGTGGGGCTTTCCGTGGGACCTACCCACTAAGGATCACGACCTGCGTTCTCTGGGCTGGAACTTGGTTTCTTAAATGGTGTGCTCAGGGATCTGACTCGTGCTTTTTCTGTGGATGAGATGGAATCTAACCAGAGCAGACTGTAGAGGGCAAAATCAGTTTCACATGGACTCATGTGAGACGAAGCAACATTAGCCTGTCAAAAACTTCTATGTAGGAGTAGAATCTGGGGAAACCACAATATGTTAATGACTTAATTTAGTTTTGTGAATATCTGCAGATATGTGATGTCAATGTAAAGTGCAACCTTCACAATGCAGTATCTTCCTGTGTAGATTAAACTCAGGGAAGGCTGAGGGGTTTATGAGGTTTCTTCCCACTATAATTGGTCTGGATTCAAATCTCAAGTGGGACAGGTCAACCTCCTTCATCACTGACCCGGAGCAAACATTGTCTCCTAAAATGTATCTGATTTGGTTTCCCACTGTGAGTTCTCTTGTGTGATGTTTGCCTGCTTTCTGGCTTCAAATGTTGCAATAGTTTTCTGCCCTACCCTCCATTCTGGCACATGGTAGGCACAACAAAAATTGGTTGAACAAACCCTGGAGTGAAACTCTAACTCTTGGGGGCACCTCTAGGGCTGAATCAAAATTAGGTTCTGCTCAGTTTCAATATCTATCTCATGGGAGCCCTTTAAAATAAAGAGTTGAGAGCTTCTGGGGGGCAGGGCTCTCTCTGAAAGCCTAATGAAATTTGCACCTCCACTTTACATGTTACAGGTAAACTGCAACATTTTGTAAATTCCAAAGAGTTCACAAACTCAGGTGGTCCCTCTCTGGTTAAGAATGTCAATGCAAACCTGTCTTTCTCAAGTTCCTTGATATGAATGGAGATACTTAATCAGAGGAATGTTGTGTTCATGGCCTGAGGCGTGTGGAGATGGACTGTAACTTCTTATTTTGATGAGTTCCATCCTTGCTCCCTCTGCAAAGATGTGCAGAAAATTCTAGAGCAAGGAGAGGAAGACAAGTATAATGGTATCCAATCTTTGGGGTTTGTTTCGTTTTCTGATTTTCTAGTTATCAGTTCGATGTACAAATATTTATTTTCTTGGTTTATTTCCTTCCTTCTTCTCAAGGGAGATAACAATAGGAGATTTGGTTGGAAACCCCATACGGTTCAGGGTGTACGTATTCCTGTGTTTTCTGTGCCTGCATCTGCTGAAAATGAGCCCCAAGGTATAGTCATTTTTAGAATAATCACGTCTGTTTTCTTGTCAACGCTGACAAATTAGATTTCTTCCCCTGCAGTATGGAAGACTTTCTAAATGAAGGTGCCATACACAAACGTAGCGTTCAGGGCTGCATTCAGCTTCGGCTTCCAACTCTGCATAATTGCTTACGGATTACCTTCTGTGTGCACTCAGATAAGTGATTTTCCAGCCACTGTCCTGTGCAGACATTCAACCTGCAAAGAGTATGTGCAAAGGTTGGTGGTCTGTTCAGATGATGCTCCTAGATCATCCCATGTGGAAAGACCTGCACTAGGAAACGCCCTCACTGCTTCCTCCACCGATTCAGCTTTGAACCTGCTGACGCCAATTTGATGCCATTCTGACCATGGCCAGTAGAGTCATGTTCAAGTTTCGGCAAAGCATTTTACGAGCCAAGCAGTTTTGTAACTGAACCAGCATGAGTTCGCTCCTTGGTGAGTCACCGAAACTGCACCAGGTGAGTTGTCGTGCAAAGGTAACTTTATCTGCAGCAAATAAGGAGATCACCAGTAACTTCCAAAGCCATGACTCCCTGAGCAAGGGAGAATGGATTTCTTTTATTTAGGGTTAGAATGAATATTTAGATAGGGAAGCCTTGTCATTGTATGTGGGAGCTGGCATAAGGTTGCACATGCACCTTAAGGAAACCTGCTTATATCTACATGGTATGTGATGTCAGTGAGGCTGCTGGTCCTCCTTGGGTGGAGATTGTAGTATTATAATGAGGTACAGGTAACTGTCAGTCACTCCATGGGTTGCTCTGTGGTCCATCTGCACAGGCGTCAATCTGGAGTTGAGTTCAAACTGGTCTGGGTGGTCTGGGCCCGCCAGAACTCTTGGTCTGGGAAGTCCTTATTGCTTGAGGGGTATTTTCGGTTTCCATCATAGAATGTTACACCCCTTGGGTCTTTTGCCTGAGTTAAAAGATAAGCTGGAAAGAAGAGCTTAAGGAAAAAGGTGGACCAAAGGTTGGTGGGTACAAGCAGGTGAGCAGTAAAGGTCAGGTCCTGGGGTCTAGGCAGTGGCAGTTTTGAATTCTAGGGCATTAATTTCTGGGAAGAGCATGGGTAGGAGTAATGGCCTGGGATTCAAAATTGATAGATCTCTCATGTACAGTACCTTTTGTTAAAGAACAAAAATTCAGCCAACTAAATTTAAAGATCTAATTGGCTTTAGTCAACTACTCATGAATCAGGAAGCATCCCGTGTAACAAATAGTATGCTCTGAGGAGCTGTACAACGGAGAAGGCTTTTATAGGCAGGAATGGGGTGGCCCAAGGAAGTTATTAGCAAAAGGGAAGGATTGTTTCAGGCAAAGTCACCTTCCCTTAGTGGGGAGGGCAGGGGTCTTAGGCAGATAACCTCAGGAGTACTGAACAACTGGTTGGTTTAAAATTCCACTCCTAGGGGGCGCCTGGGTGGCTCAGTTGGTTAAGCTTCTGACTTCAGCTCAAGTCATGATCTTGTGGTTTGTGGTTCATGCATTTGAGCCTGGCATTGGGTGCTGTGCTGACGGCTTGGAGCCCTCTTTGGCTTCTGTGTCTTCCTCTCTCTCTGCCCCTCCCCCATTCACGTTCTGTCTCTCTCTCTCTCTCTCAAAAATAAACATTAAAAATGAATGAATGAATGAATGAATAAATAAATAAATAAATAAATAAAATTCTACTCCTGGAAAAGGCTGAAACTGCAGTTAGGCTAGGTATTAAGTCTTGGTGGGCCTTAACCGAAGTGACTCCATTTTGGGCCACCTGTTTCTTTTGAACACCTTTCTTAGGTTAGGGTTGTGTGTAGGCAAGCTATAAAACAAATCTCGCAGAGCCGGAAACAGCAAAAAGGTGAACTTCCTAATGTTCTCACCTTCCCTGATTTGGTTAAAACTCTGGTCTGTTTCTCTCTGTTGGGAGGTTGGTCTCTGATTATGGAGGCAGGTCACTGACTGCAGTAGAATGCAGCACTTCCATGAGCCCAAGGGGTCATCTGTGGTGGGGGTGGGGTGGACAGCTTCACTACCCCACCCCCAGGTGCCCAGCATGAGGCAGACATAACAAACTGCACATTTAAAGTGAGAACCTTGGGGGGCACCTGGGTGGCTCAGTCGGTTAAGCGTCCGACTTCAGCTCAAGTTACGATCTCGCAGTCTGTGAGTTCGAGCCCCGCGTTGGGCTCTGGGCTGATGGCTTAGAGCCTGGAGCCTGCTTCGCATTCTGTGTCTCCCTCTCTCTCTGCCCCGCCCCTGTTTATGCTCTCTTTCTGTCTCAAAAATAAATAAATGTTAAAAATAAATAAATAAAGTGAGAACCTTGGGTGAGGTTGTCATTTGCAGCAGTTTTGCATAGGGGGTGGAGGGTAGAACGTTGTGGCTGGTAGTTTTCCCCACTCATCTAAACCCATAGGTCTTTTTTTTTTTTTTTTAATTTTAAGGTTATTTTTATTTATTTTATTAAAATCTTTTAAAATGTTTATTCATGTTAGTTTTTTTAAATGTTTATTTATTTTTGAGAGAGAGACAGAATGTGAGTGGGGGAGGGGCAGAGAGAGAGGGAGACACAGAGTCCGAAGCAGGCTCCAGGCTCTGAGCCATCAGCACAGAGCCCGACGCGGAGCTCGAACTCACAGACTGCAAGATCATGACCTGAGCCGAAGTCGGACGCTTAACCGACTGAGCCACCTAGGCACCCCTTTTAACGTTTATTTTTGAGAGAGAGAGACAGAGCATGAATGGGGGAGAAGCAGAGAGAGAGGGGGACAGAGGGTCCAAAGCAGGCTCCATGGTGCCAACGGCAGCCTGATGTGGGGCTCGAACTCTTGAACCGGGAGATCATGACCCCAGACAAAGTCAGACACTCAACCAACTGAGCCACCCAGCTGCCCCTCAACTAAATCCATAGCTCTTTGATTGAATCCACTTCTCCTCAGAAGATTTTGGCCCATCTGAAGGATTTTATGTTTCTCTGTTGAGTGCTGTGGAGGACAGGATACCTGCTTTCATAATTTTGTTTTATTAGAAGCATTTATCACACAGTCCTAACTCTTCCTCTTGTATTAAAATTTCCATATGGCATTTAAAAAAAAATAAAGTAAATGCCTTGTCTTATTGCAAAAATTTTTTAAATTGAAGTGAAATTCACAGGACATAAAATTAGTCATGTTAGAGTAAAAATTTCAGTGACGTTTGGTACATTCACAATGTGGTGCCATCACCACCTCTATCGAGTTTTAAAACATTTTCATCACTCCACAAAGGGACCCTGTACCCAATAAATCGTTGCTTTCAGTTCTCTCCTCCCTGCAGCCCCTGGCAACTAGCATTCATTTGGCTTCTATGGATTTATCTATTCTGACATTTCATGTAAATAGGATAATATGACACGTGGCCTTTTATGTCTGGCATCTGTCTCTTAGCATTATGTTTTCAAGGTTCATGCACACTGTGACAAGTCTCAGAATTCGACTCCTTTTTATGGTCAAATAATATTCCATTGGGTGGATATGCCACTATTTATCCATTCATCTGTTGATGGACATTTGGGCTTTTGTTGAATGCCTTGTTTTGGAATTAGACACAAGAGCAAAGGACGTTAATGTGGCATTCTTTGTTGGAAGCATCACTCCACGGACATGTAGTAAGGCAATAGTGACATTTCCACAGGAAATAGAAAAGAAAGTTCCCATTAATTGGCGAATCAGTGGTAAAGCCTGGAATAGCTTTGCTTTCTCACCTTTAACTCACTTTGGTTCTCAAGGTTAACTAGATAAGGCATAATATCCAGTAATAGTTCCAACCCTGCCTTGCTTCACAGCTACTATTTTTAAAAATCATAGGTAGTTCAGTGGAACATAAACATTGCCTTTCATTTGCGTATTTGCTTTCCACAGAACACTTGTCTTCTTTAAAAAATTTTATTCATTTATTTATTTTTGAGAGAGAGAGACAGAATGTGAGCAGGAGAGGGGCAGAGAGAAAAGGGGGCACAGAATCCAAACCATGCTCCAGGCTCTGAGCTGTCAGCCTGCTGTGGGGCTGTGGGGCTCTGGGGCTCAAACCCACGAACTGGGAGATCATGACCTGAGCCGAAGTCGGGGGCTTAACCGACTAAGACACCAGGCGCCCCTGTCTTTTTTTGATAGATTTTTTTTCAAGTCAACTTTCCTCAAGCAATCCACAGTGAAATTCTACAAATAAATCACATTTCCTGTCACTTATGGAGACAGAAAGTCTAAGATGGAGGGAATTCTTAGGCCTCAGTGTCAGTTCCTCTAATGGCAATATTTTTCAGTGTGTGGCACATTCAAGGCCTTACCACCGAGACTTGTTTCTTGAAGAAAAATAGGAGCTGACCTATTTTCCTCCATTAAATTTTGATATGTTCTCTTTTATCCATTTAAAAATACCTGGATTCAGCACTTTTAGAACTTCTTTTTTTCCTGGCCCAATGGAGAAATCTATCCTGATGAGAACAGGTCAAGCAGAGTGCATGCTCAGACCCAAACATGGTTGTTTTTTGACCATTTTATGTCATTTAATCTGAATGGAAGTTTCACTGGACATTCATCAGAACATCACTGTAATTTGTAGGGAAGTGTCCATAGGAGGCCCAGGTGGGTTGCCTAGAACAGAGCCTCTGTCTACTGCATCCAGAGGGAGCCTTCGAGGACTCTTCCTTATCCTCCTATGTCTCAAGGATTTTATAGTTTGCATTCTAGTCTCGGAGAACGCATACCTCATGAACCCCAAGGTGGTATGCTTTGCTGCTGGTAATGTAGTTTGCAAACTTATTGCTTTCAAGAGATTCCTAATGTGGCCTTAGATATATGGCCTTATGTCAAATTCCAGTGGAGAAGTGAGGAGTAATGCTCTCCCAACCATTCCTAGCCTCAGGTTCCAGTTTCCAGCTTTATGGCAGATAACAAGAGAATAATGAAAGAAACAAATATTCTTAGGGCAATAAAAAAGTTGTGTGGGAACTTAGTGAAACACAGTCATTCGTTTTTAGCCAATGTGCTCACCACCCTTTTTGGTCCTTGTCACAACTGGGCTCGGTCCACCATTTCTTAGGCACGCATTGATGTGTCCTGTGGGTGATTTAGAATCTGCTATCCTTGGTTCTGGGCTCTACCCCATACCATCTGTGTCCTGTTGAACAAGTCACTTAACCTCTCTGAACACCAGTCCCCTCCTTATAAAGTGGCCATAATTCCTCAGGGTCACTGTGAGGATAAAGTGAGATCATACAGGGGCGCCTGGGTGGCTCAGTCGGTTGAGCGTCCAACTTCGTTCGGCTCAGGTCATGGTCTCACGGTCTGTGGGTTTGAGCCCCGCGTCGGGCTCTGTGCTGACAGCTCAGAGCCTGGAGCCTGCTTTGGATTCTGTGTCTCCCTCTCTCTCTGCCCCTCCCCCACTCATGCTCTGTCTCTCTCTGTCTCAGAAATAAACATTAAAAAAAAAAGAAAAAAAAAGTGAGATCATACATGTAAAATGCTTAGCCCAGTCTCAGCTCATTGAGGTTCTGTAAAAGGTGCTTATTTTTGTTATTTAGATAATTGCCAAACATGACAATTAACTTCAGTCGTCTGAGAAAAACATCCTGAGATCTGAAGCATATGAGGTAGTTTCTAATCAAGCATTCGTGTTATCAGATAACATCCAGTCCACAATAACGAGTGTGCCCTTACATTCCAAAGTAGTGTGGTGTTGATCAATGGGACAACCCTAAATTCAAATGGAAAATCTGCTTTGCTGGAGGAAAGGGTCCCAGAGACTCTAAGGCAGGATGGATGTGCATGAAATTGATTGTCATTGAGTAGGATTACCTGGGCCAAGAACAACCATTCAGGAATTTTTTTAAAAATGTGGTTGGCGATGATTAATAACCATTACATAGATCACCAGCAAGAATTTATGTTCTTGATAATTCATATATGTGTCCAACAGACATTTATCCAATTCCCAAGACCAGCCATGCAGAGTACTGACCCTGGGAGACAAAGTCCCTGTCATGTCCTCAGGGAGTTCACAGTCTGTGCAGAACACACGGGGAGCACAGAGGTGGAGCACCTCACCCAGCGGGGCCCCAAGGTGTTCCTGGGGTGGGGGACCCATGATCACACCCATGAAGGAATGAAGCAGGTGAATGAGCCAGCTGGGGTTGGAGAGGGCAGTATCCTTCTGAATAGTGAACAGTGAATTCTCCGTCTGCTGAAGGAGCTCGGGCAATTTTTGTTAGTTGCAGGCAAAAGAGTGTTAATTAGAAGAGACATCTAAGGAGGCAGAGTTGATTGTTAGAGGAATTTGAAGTGAAAAGAACAGTGACTGCCTCTCCCCAAACAGCAAGAAAACCAAATCCGCACCACCAAGGAGGGGGATGGGCTGGAGGCTGACCCCAGGGAACAGAGGTGGGGGGCTGGGTACCTCATGGTGAGCTGGAGAGCCTGGAGCATTCGGTGTTGCTGGTGCCCAGATGGGAAGGTTAGGGTGGTGACAGAAGAAGTGGGCTCTGTGGCAAGGGCCACACAGTCCTTGGACCCTATCCATAGGTGACAGGAAGTCACGGAAGACATTTAGATATAAGAACTAAGGGGTCAGATTTCTGGGCAGTACTAGTTTTTTGTTTTAACTTTGTTTATTTTTTAAGTTTATTTATTTTGAGAGAGAGAGACAGCACAAGCAGGGGAGGGGCAGAGACGGGGGGGGGGGGGAAGAATCCTAAGCAGCCTCTGTACTGTCAGCGTAGAGCCTGATGCGTAGAGCTGGAACCCATGAACTGTGAGATCATGACCTGAGCTGAAAACTCAGAGTCGGACACTCAACTGACTGAGCCACCCGGGCACCACTTGTTTCATTTTAGAAAATTACTTCTCTTTCATTGGTTTCCTTCTCTCTCGTTTTGTCTTCTACATGTTCAATAAGGTAATTGGGTGATGAGAATTCGGTGGTGGTTTCTCTCCCCTGCAATGGAGGAGGGATGCAGCGTTGCACAATGTCTTTCCATCTGCCGCTTGGTGGGCTTCTCTCAGGAATTGTGTTCTCAGCTGTGAGACATTTGGGAACAGGCTTCTGAGCGGTAAGTGTGGGAGACCACCTCTGCGACAGTGCTGTTGACTGGATTTATGTGACCCCTGGCGGATGTGCAGGCACAAGGTCAATTGGCATTGATTGGACTCTTTGCTTTTCTGAAAGCGAGTCACTCTCTATAAGTCTATCAATTCCTTCCCCAGCCTCAATTTTTAAAATTGGCCCCTTTCTGCATGTCCCCAAGACATTCGTCAGTGCTGGTTTCTATTCTCAAAGTAACTGCTCCTTTCTGTCACTTTAACACTAGTAGCTTTTGGGGAGAATTCTGCACCCATGGTCCTACGTCTGTCGCCCAGCCTCTCCTTCCTTGCAAATATAGATCCTGCTTGAGTAATTGATTAATTAATTAATGATCCTTTGCTCTTCTCATTTCATGTTCCTTTAACAATCCTCTTTGGCTCATTAGATGGTGTTTTTAAATTTTTTAAAATGTTTTTATTTATTTTTGAGAGAGAGAGAGACAGAGACAGAGACAGAGAGACAGAGTGTGAATGGGGGAGGGGAAGAGAGAGAGGGAGACACAGAACCTGAAGCAGGCTCCAGGCTCTGAGCTGTCAGCACAGAGCCGGGCACGGGCACCGAACCCATGGATGGAGAGATCATGACCTGAGCTGAAGCCGGGCGCTTAACCCACTGAACCACCCAGGCGCCCCATAGATGTTTTAAATTAATACGCTTTTGGCTGCAAGTAACAAAAACACATTGGGGCTGGTTTCAGCAAGCAGAATTCTTTGGGAGGGTGTTGGGGTCTGTGACAGAACCCGCAAACAGGGACACGACTGGGCCTCAGCACAGACAAGAGCCAGGAACCCAGTCTCTAGAAATTGATACCAGTAGCGTCTGGAATTTATAACTCCTCCCACACCTGCCCTGGTAAGGGTGCGCTGCCTCTCTTGGTGTTCATTCCAAATTCCTGGGATAGCGGCTTTTGGTCTGTGTTCAGGGGATGGGAGGGAGGTCACTCTGTATGATCATGGCTGTTCCTACCACAGGTTTATGGATAGAGAGGAAGGGGCAATTCCTCAAACATGGTGCTAGGCAGAAACCAATTAGATGTTGAATCCGATTATCTGAAATTACTCTTTGGCTATGTTTTTCAGTAGAGGTTAGAAACTTATCTTTTTTTTGGCTGGCATTTGAGGAGAAGACCTTATTGCCCTTTCTAAGTCTTGTAAAAGTCATTCAAGTTATTATATTTATTCTTCTCTTCATTTTCTTTGCATGGATCTCCTTCCTCTTGACCCTTCCAATGAAAACATTCTACAATCCTTTCCCTTGGTGGTTGGTTCTTCATTACTTTGAACTTAGAAGTGTGTGCATTTGTGTGTGTGTAGTGTGTGTGTGTGTGTGTGTGTGTGTGTGTGTGTGTGTGTGTTTGCAGACTGAACCGAACCTGGTGTTGTTCAGGCATGTCTGCGCATGTGTGACAAAGGGTGGGCAAGAGGGCTATTGACCGGAAGGGGAGGGAGGAGAGAGTTTTCATTGGAGCTTGGAGACGGCCTGGATTGAGGAGAAAGGAAAGGTTCATGCCTTGCATATTTGCCTCCATTTCGGGTTCCGGAACTTGGTGTCAGCCTTGCACAGAGTGTGGCTGCTGATAGAGGCTGGAGGAACTAGTGAGGATTTGGGGCGTGGGTCGCCCTTCAACATGTGCTACATTGAGGGGGGCACTCTTCCTTCTCCTGCATGGAACAGTGCGTCTCGGGCATGGTGACGACCCCATACTTGGCTCTTAGAGGGGAGCATTGCTGAGAGCCCCAGGTGATGGCACTCAGTTGACACCTAACTCTCTGAGTCGGTTTTAGTTACAAACAGAAGAAACCTACATCAAACTGGCTTGAGCACCAAGGGTGACTAACTGGTGTCTGTACCTGCCAGTCCAGGGACAGATCTTGAGGTCTGGATGGATGAGGAGTTTCAACATTGGTACTCGGGCTCTCCATGTCTCTGGGTGTAGGCCTCCTGAAGAAAGGTTTCCTCTACTTTTAAGGAAACATGCTGCCAGTTTTCCAGATTCACATCATTTCAGGATAACAAACTCAGTGCAAAGATAACTTTTCTCTCCTATCATTTATGGAGAAGAACTCTGGGTAACTGGGCTGGGGGCAGTGCCCACTCCTGGCCCAGTTGTTGTTGCTGGGGAATGGGATTCCCTGGTGGGCTGGGTCCAGGTTGAGTGCCCAGCATCATGGCTGTGGATGCTTTGAATGCGGCCCTCCCAGCGTTACCGGGGACGGGGGAGGGGCCCTGAGCAGACAAGTCACATTTCCACTATAGCATTGTCCTGACAGGTGTCCTATCAGTGGCCAGCCACAGGGAGGCGCCACCTCAAGCAGCTTTTTAGAAAGCAGACATCAATGAAAGGAGGGTGACGAGGCTAATGTTGAGAGGACCAGACAAGAGCATATTTGAGATGCCCCAGGGAGCCCACAAAATGCAGAAGGGGCCAAGGTTCCACACTAGCCTGCAAAGTTGAAATGATTGTTGGGGGCCAGCCATAGTCTGGGAAATGATGCTCATTTATGGCCTGAATTGTCTTAGTTCGTGTAATTCCAGAGAGTGGGATAGCACATTTATTCAGGAAGCGTAAATGAGTGCCTGTCAGTGTTGAGTGCACATTTGATATTTGTTGTCATAAAAATTTGAAGTAAGTCCAGTCATCCCAGCCATGGAGTCTCTCCAGAAACGTTCCATTATATGCTTGGGCTAAACAGGGTGTGGGTTTTGCTAGGTGAGCACAGTGGGAGGAAAAGAGGGTGTGTCTAGTGCTGGACTGTGGAGTATAGATGGGCAAGGAAGTGAGAATAGGAGATGAGGGTTCTGGATAGTGAAAACATAGCCAGCTGAATGGACTGGAAGAGGTCTTTGCTAGAGAGAGAGAATACTAGAAAAGGTGAGTGGAAGGATAAGAGGGGATGGTCAAAGAGCTGGATGTTTGGCACTGAGATTTTTTAAAATTTATTTTAATTTTTTTATGTATATATAGAGAGATCACGAGTGGTAGAGGGAGAGAAAGAGAATCTCAAGCAGGCTCCACGCTGCATGTGGAGCCTGATGAGGGACTTGATCTTACAACTGAGATCACGACCTGAGCCAGAATCAAGAGTCAGAACCCCCAACCAACTGAGCCACCCAGACACCCCTGACATGAGATTTTTTTTATTAAAAATTTTTTTAAATGTGTATTTCTTGGGGCGCCTGGGTGGCTCAGTCAGTTAGGCGTCCGACTTCGGCTCAGGTCACGATCTCGCGGTCCGTGAGTTTGAGCCCTGTGTCAGGCTCTGGGCTGATGGCTCAGGGCCTGGAGCCTGCTTCTAATTCTGTGTCTCCCTCTCTCTCTCCCCCATTCATGCTCTGTCTCTCTCTGTCTCAAAAAAAAAAAATAATAAAAAAAATAAAAAAAAAAACAAAAAGCACACAAAAAAACGTTAAATGTGTATTTCTTTTTGAGAGAGAAAGACACAGAGTGCAAGTAGGGGAGGGACAGAGAGAGAGGGAGACACAGAATCTGGAACAGGCTCCAGGCTCTGAGTGGTCAGCCCAGAGCCCGACACGGGGTTCGAACTCATGAACTGTGGGATCGTAACCTGAGCTGAAGGCAGACACTTCACCTACTGAGCCACCCAGGAGCCCCTGAGGTTTTTGACACGGCAGCATTACTGGTGATGATTCCAGTTGTGACGCTGTGGTGTGGTAAAGGAAAAGATGACTGACACCAAGATGATGAAACCAAGGGATGGTCAGAGTGTTGGGTGGGTCATCCAGGTGGATGCTGAAATCACTGAGAATAATTATAACAGTGGCAGGAGGGGAGAGGGAGTAAGACAGAGGCCAAAAGTCATCAGTGCCTGGGCGGGAGTGACCAGGATTGGAGGTGAAAACCATAAGAAGAGGCAAAGTCTGTATTTTAAGTCAGGGCAAACGCATGGGCCCCCACATCACTGTTTTTCTGTAATGTGGTAGCAAACTGCCAAATTATTAACTTTACTTGTGCAGATTCCCTACCTTATTCCAGAAAAGATACTAAATGCTCTATAATAATATAATAATATATTTGGTTTAACAAGATACAAAAAAAGATGAGCAAAGAGATTGGGGTCAAAAGGAAATAAGTGTATGGAAAATTCTATAAAGCCCCAAGGAAGGTTAGCATGTAAAGTGCCCAGGGTAAGGTCCCAAATGTGCAGCTATGAGCTTCTTGGCCTCCAAAGCACAGGAAGAAACAAGATTCACAGCATGAAAAAGATCAAGACTTAACCAGCAGTTCAGAGAGGCACAGCTATTCCTGCTACCGAGAGCTGAGAAATTTCTCCTGTGGGTCTTCAGTAGGAGGCCCAGGGCGGTGTAGCAAATAATATCCTCAAAACCATTCGTATAGAATATATAACAATACATAATAATGAGCTTCCTAGGTTGTTTCTCATAGCATCTTTCAATGTAGGTCAACGGTGTGGTGAGAAAGTATGGTTGAGTAAAAACTTTTGTATGGGAAACAAAAATGGTTCAATTATTCTTTCCAAGGGTCTGGCGGAACCAAAAGATTGCATTTAACATGAAAGACAAGAATGGACAGCATGTTCTCCAGGCCGTCCTCCATTAAGATGATTTCTTGCTTAGTGAGTGCCGCTAAGTATAGACTAGCAGTGAGTTTGATGTTCTGTCCTCTGACAAAGAGCAGGGTGGGGGTAGGGTAGGCATCCTTTTCTTTTTTTTTTTTAATATTTTATTTAATTTTGAGAGAGCGCAAGCAGGAAAGGGGCAGAGAGAGATGTGGGGGACAGAGGATCTGAAGTGGGCTCTGTGCTGACAGCAGAGAGCCCAACGCGGGGCTTGAACTCATGAACCGTGAGATCATGATGTGAGTTGAAGTGGGACGCTCAACCGACTGAATCACCCAGGTGCCCCAAAGGGTAGGCATCCTTTTAAACAAACTGGGGAGTCTGAGAAGGGCTTGTGCCTGACCTGAGGGCTAGCCTGCCTGCCCCTGGAGGTGGGTCGTAGTAGTGTATGTGAGAAGGGCCAAAGTGTTCCTCAGAAAGCGATTCTGGGTCTGTTCTGACAACACAGATAATGAGTAATTAAAGCTCCAAAGTTCTATGTCACTCTTAGCTAGGAAAACATCGAAGCAGTTTCATTCGTGTGCATTATGGGAGTCCCTCATTGTGCTAAGGGTTCACGATCAAGACAAAGTTCTTGCTTTCCTGGAGCTAGTTTTCCAGAGGGCAGGAGACAGCGAGCAGCCATGTGAATGAATAAATAAAAAGATATCGCAAGTTGTGCTAAGGGCTAGGAGGGAGATAGGATGAGAGGAGAGGGGAGGTCTTTACATTAAATGGGGCGAGGAGGGGACATTTAGGCTGTGGCCTGCAAAGGCACTGGCCTTGCAAAGGCATTTAGGCACTGGCCTTGCAAAGGTCCAGGAGAAAAGCCTTCAGGAATGGGCAATGATAAGTGCAAGCCCGAGGCAGGAAAGCCTTGGTGGGCAGGGAACTGAGGGTAAGATCTGTGGAAGTGGGGGGCTCAGCCGGCAATGAGAGAAGCCTTGAGATGAGGCTGGGAGGCAGAGAGGCCAGCTGGAGGGCCACAGGACAGTCTTAGTTGTCACCAACTTGAAACACTGTATCTTGTTTTTCTTCTCCTTTAAAATGTCTTTGTTGCAAAGTATGCCTTTAGGGAGCTCAGTGACTGAATTCACTGTCCAAGTTGGTTAACAGGACAGTGGGAGTTAAAAGGTAGAGGCAGCAGAGTGAATTTTATGGCATGTGAATTGTATCGTAATGAAAAGAAACTGTAAGGGCAAGGGCCACCTCTTCGTGACCAATGTGGCATATATCCAGCTGGTGCTCGATAAATTATTTTGATGTTTATAAAGAAAAGGTTGGAGGAAGTCTATTAAAAAAACCAGTGATTCTGGCTTTATAAGAGTTTGCTATCCAGTTTTTTCTGGTAGTCCTTACCTAGCTTAGCCAACTGTCTATCTCAATTCGTCTCTGTTTGTGAGGATGTCCTGTATGTCCAGGGAATGCTGTCTTTCGGTTTAGCAATTGGAGTTGTTCTGAGAGTTCTGTCTTCCACAAGAGGTATTGAGTCATTGGGGGAAAAAAAGTGAAAAAAGAGAAAAAGGGTGGGAGGGGACAGGACCCACTCTTGTATTATCCTACTGGAAAAGGCCTACTTTGTTAAAGGGAAGTTCTTGCCAATCCTGGATTGTTGAGGTCGTGAGAAAGTAACTGACAGAGCATCAAGTTGTAATAACCCAAAGCTGGTATCATAGACTATTGTAAAGGGCGTTTGTGTCCCACCTTTTGACTTACACACAGAAGTGCTGAGGACTGTTCTAGACTGTGATAGGGTGTGGCGGTGGGGGAGGGCGGGGTAAAGATGGTGATCACACTGGCTAGCGCCTCCGACTGAGTGACTGTAACCCTTTCCTCGAGCAAACTTCCCAAGAGAAGTATGAGCCAGGGACAAAAGGTTGGCCAAGTCACATTCGCTCAGATGGTGGGGAGTTGTCTGAAACCCTGGTTAATTCCCTTGGGGAGAGGAGGCGGGCTGCTCCCAAATCTCTCCCTATCCCCTTGCCCCCAACTGTACATGCTGGTGATGCCAGGACATGCTGTGGGGGAGGAAAGGTCATTTTCCCTCTACCCTTCTGAGTTCTTGGCTGACACCCCCTTGTAATAAAAGACAGGCGAATAAGAGAAAAACCCACATTTAACTTACGGGGACCTTACGGGAGCCCACAAAGGTGTAAGACTCCAGAGGCTGCCAGACAGTTGAGACTGAGCTGAGGAAAGGAGTGTGAGGCTTCAAGGCAGGGAAGGCAACTCACAGGAAAGTGAGAGAGGAGATGTTTGGTAAACAAAGGTTGCAACTGAGTCTCTCTGGGGAGAGAGGAAGTCTGGGAATAGCTCTCCGGTACAGGCTCCCTTTCTAATGTAAATTTCCCACCAAAGGGCAACTTCTCTACGGTTTTCAGAGTTTCTCCTGTGTCTGCAGTTTCTCAGAATGATCAGCTCAGAAATAATCCTTATGCTAAAGAGGAGTATTTTGGAGTGGCATATTCTGCTATCCTTCAAGGCCAAAGGAAGAGGCAAGGAGGAGAGCGACTGTCTGTAACGTCTATATAGAGTAGACTCAGTCCTTCCAATGCAGGTTTTTCTGGGTAGGCCCCCCTCCCACCCCCTCATCCCCAGACCCTCACTCCCAACCCTGACTTGCAAAAGGAAGGCAGTAATTGTAATATTTTTCTCTTGCAAGGACCCCCTACTCTTCTTTGTATGCAATTGGTTCTAGAATGGAAAGCAAAATTGTTTTCGTGTTGTCCCTCACAGATGGACAAAAGGATGCTCTTTGAAAGACCTAGTTTTTTTTTTGAAAAAGTAACTTTAAATATTACATAAATAGTTCATGCTTTGTTGTAAAATAGTCTATCCATACTAAAGTGGATACAGTTATTGAGTAAATTGTCTTCCTTTCTCCCCAAATTTCGATTCCTCTCCCAGGACTAAGGAATGTCAACAATCCATGGATGTGCCCTCAGTTTCCTCTGCATTTATAGACACTCATGTCCGTATGTGGATATATACATGCATATATAATTGTATTTCTAGTGTTCTCCATAACATTTATTGTTCTGTGCTTTTATTTATAAAAAAGTTTTTATTTTGGAATAATCACAGATTCATAGGAAGTTGCAGAGAAGGTGCCGAGAGATTGATCTCCTAGGCTATTAACCCAGTTTCCCCTGAAAGGGAATAGAATATGCCAGCCCAAAATATTGACTGTATTGGTTATTGTGAATTAAAGTTACTTGAGAAACAGCACAAGGTCAGTCTGATCCTCCTTTGTTCCCTGGAGAGCAGGAAATAAATCTGCCATGTGAAAGGTACCTTCCCTGTACCAGGAGAGTAGAAGGCATCCTTATCACCAGAGACAGGGGGCTGAGAAGGTTGTATAAACGAACCGTACTTCTTCACTAATTTACTGTCCCAAGCCTAAACCCCTTTGTCTTGTCAATTCTTCACAAATTTATCATTTCGTTGTCTAAAAGGTGTAAAAGCTTCCTGCTTTAGTCACTTGAGTCATATATATATATATGTATATGACTGTATATGTATATATGTGTATATATATATATATATATATACATTTAATTTTTTAATGTTTATTTATTTTTGGAAGAGAGAGTGCAAGCAGGGGAGGGGCAGAGAGAGACGGAGATACAGAATACGAAGGAGGCTCCAAGCTCCGAGCTGTCAGCACAGAGCCCGACATGGGGCTCGAACTCACAAACTGCGAGATCATGACCTGAGCTGAAGTCGGACGCTTAACCGACTGAGCCACCCAGGCACCCCGAATCTTATATTTTTTATAGGGCTCTCCTATGTATACAATTAAATATTCTCCTGTTAATCTGTCTTCTATCAGTTTAATTATTAGACCACCCAAAGAACCTAGAAGGGAACCTAGAACCTAAAATTCCTAGAAGGGAATTTTCCTAGAAGGAAAATTTTTTCTGCTCCTACACCCCCAATGTCAAGACCAGGCAACTGACATTGATACAGTGTAGTTCTATGCCATTTGATCACATGTGTGGATTTGTGTAACCACCACCACAGTCAAGATACAGAACTACTCCTTTACCACAAGGATGTCCCTTGTGTTACACTTTTATAGTTATGCCTCCCTCTTTCTCCTGCCCCACCCATCCTTACTGCTTTTTGAAAACATGACTTGTTACACACTATACTTACTGAAGTAAAATTTGCTTTCCCCCTCTCTTAACAGTGAGGCCTGGAAAGCTTTCCACCTTGGCCTAGAGATTGACCTGGGAATGCCTAACCTTTGCATATTGTTCTGTGTGGGTAGCTCTTACCTACTGAAGGACCCTAAGTTTCCTTTTTTTTTCCCTCCCACGTTTTGGCTGTTATCAACAAATGTTGAAGTAAGTATCTTTGCGCATTTAATGCAAGTATGTGTGTAGAATCAAGTCTTATGAATGAACTTTCTGTGCCAAAGGATGTGTGTATTTTATGGATAATTACCGTCAGACTGCACTCTACAAAGGCTATATCAGGGCGCATTCCCATCAACGGTTCCTGAGTGGGAAGCCCCGCTTTATGGAGTGAATTAAAGGCTGGTGGCAAGCTTTCTTTCCCATTTTAATTAATTTTCTCTTTTGGAGTAGAGCAGGGTCTCAGTATAGATTCTTTTTGCAGTAGCCTAGCTTTTCTACAAATGCATTCGTGTTCTCCGGCCGCCATAACCCGCTGCTATGAACTGGTAGCTTAGAACAATAGAAATATATTGTCTGGCGGTTCTGGAGACCGGAAGTCTGAAATCAAGATGGCGGCAGGGCCAGCTCCCTCTGAAGGCTCTCAGGAAGGTCCAGGCTTCTCTCCTAACTTCTGGTAGTTCCTTGGCATGTGGCAGAACTGCCATGCTCAAGTGGCTTCCTCCCCGGGGGTGTCTATGTCCGGATTTCCCCTTTGAGTAAGGACACAAGTCATGTTGGAGTAGGGGCCCATCTGATTCCAGTGTGACCTCATCTTAACTAACTGCATCTGCAAAGGCCCTATTTCCAAATAAGGTCACATTCTGAGGTCCTGGCTGCTAGGACTTCGACATAACCAATATTTGGAGTGGGGACACAGTTCCACCCACAACAGCACCTGTCACAAACGAGAACATGTCACTCTCTGACATGCGACAGAATATTTTGTTTGCTCCCTCTGGCCAGCAGACGTGTTGCACACCCCGTGTCTAATGGCAGGTCCTGCTTTTGAGTCGGCCACCCAGAGACAGACCTCCTGTGCTTTCACTTTCTAGATGTTACAGTGACATGTGGCATGTCTAGAAAGAATTAAGTCAAACTGAGATGACTTCAGGAGACCTGTGTTCAGATGGGGCAAAACCAGGTAAGGAATCCCCTGAGAGGATTTCGTCTGCCCAGTAGGATCCCATCTGGTCCAAGTGTGCAAACTTGCACAACTCTGAGCAATGCTTTGGCTGAGGTCTTCATGACCCTGACTGAAGTGTGAGCTGAGACTAACGAGCCCGTACACCAAAATCGAAATCGCAATCTTAACAAAGAGCTATTATGTGCCAGGCATTGCCCTAAGGTAGAAACTCACTTAATCCTCACAATACACCTACAAAATAGGTTCTATTAATGACTTCAAGAGACAAGCATGCTGGGAAGGGACAAAAATCTTTTTCCTCTCTCCATCTTTGGTTCCACTGGGTCCTTGTAAATCAGATTAACAAAAGACAGTCTGACAAGAGAAAAACAGTTCATTTACGCGTGTGGCCCACATTGCACAGGAGAAAGCTCAATGATGAGCAACTCAAAAGGGGTGCTTAGAACTTGGGCTTAGCAAAGAACATCCTAGCAAAGAACAATAAATATCTAGAGGAGTAACAAGACAAAGGAAAGCGCCTTTTGGGCATCCAAGGGCAGCATAAGGGTACTTGTGCAGATCTGTCTTTTTACCAACTTTCCTTTTCATGGCCATAAAACTTCCCTGCAAGAGGGGGATTTATGACAAGTGTCATATTTCTCACAAGTGTCTGCCTGAGTCAGCTAAGGAAAGCCCTGGGAATGCTTCTTCTTCATCTGTTGAGTCCCCAGCTCAAAAGAATCCTTATGCCAAAGCGGCATATCTCGGGGTAGCGGGTTCTGTGCTCACACGACTCCGCTGACTGGTCCTGACTTGGAAGCTGGTGGCCGTTGGCCAAGCCCTCACCGATCTGGGCAGGCTGCCGTGGGGGCTGTCAGCGTTCTCCCATCGGACATGGCCTGGTCCTTCTAGATCCCAACTGTATACTCTCTTTCTCCAACACCATCAGGAGTGGGGTCTGATGCTATACTGGGAGTTCTCCTTGCTGCAGAGTTAAGGCAAGCACCCTTAGCCTGTGTGGTCAAAGAAATAAGTTGAGTCTAATTCAGAGTCTTTTCTCACCGCATGTGGTTCCCTCGGTAGGGCATTTGCTTTGCCTCCGGGCCCTGAACTGTGGAGTGGTTGAAGGATGAGCTCAGATCACTTGCTTTCTGTGGCACGTGGGTCTCCCTTCCAGTCCTCTCTGTAAGAGAATCTTCTCCATGGCTGTGTGACTCTGGAGTTCTCTGCCTCTCCCATCAAACCTGCTGGGACCAATGACAGCCTCTGTTTTTCCACACAGGGCAACGTTCTCCTAGATGTTGTACAGGGAAGGCAGCTTTTGAGCCCCGTGGGATGTTCTCAGGTTGTTCCAAGGACATTCACAGATACCTAAACTCTAGGTTTAGGTATCCTCTCATGCTTACTGTGGTAGAATCTCCACTTTTGTTGGAGATTTTTGTTTTTCTTCTGCTTTTGGCCCTCGCTGGGATGTGAGTGAGTCTCTAGCATTGCACTGACACCCAGTGTGTTGGACAAGGCACAGGACCAGGTGTGGGAGCGGGACACCCAGGTGCATAAACAGGCCCTTGGGTTGTTGTCTCATCTTGGGATATAAGATGTGAATATGGCTGATGGATTTGAGATTTTCGGAGCTGGAAATTCTTAAAGAATGATTCTGCTTGATGAGTAAGTGGTAAGTTTACATCAAAGAATGCTTGAATTCAGCTGGCGTTTACTGAAGCCTCCCGGGCTCTGAGGTAAGAGTGGTAGGTGTGGAGCGGGCAAGGGAGGTCAGGACCTTCTGGGACCTGAGCGTTTGCTTCAGGAAAAGGGACAAAAACACCGAGTTGGTCTGATCTTAGGTCTGCCGTGAGGAAGGGGGCCAACTTTCTGAAAGCCAGTTTGCTGAAAAAGCTGGTCGGGTGGCCAGTCAGCTCCAGTCCAGTTGCCTCAAGAAAAACAAATTGTTGTATGAAAGTTGGCAGATATTGTTTTAAAAGTAACTGTTTTTGTTTTGGCACATGGTGGCCTGCCAACGGCTTGCCAGAATTGGGGCTTAGTTTTTGGTGAGATGGGGTACTCCAACACTAGCGACAGGGCTGAATTTTATCCGAGCCCTCTGCTTCCGAAAAGCGGTGCTGACTGAGAAATCTCCCAGTCTTTTGTGTTCTGAGAAAGGGCTAACTGCTCTCCCATGTTCTGGCATATTCCAAAATAAGAACCAACTCCACCCTTCCTCATGACTCCCATAAGAATGGAGGGTGATTCCCTTGCCTACTTGCCTCTAGAAAATGCTAGGCCTCCTTTCTTTTCTCTGAGACATTCCTCATTAATGGATATCTTCCTTATAACAATAGCTTGAATAAAATCATTGTCTTGATTGCTCTGGGAATTCTGTCTTTCCCACTAGATAGACACTAGCAGGGCCTGATGGGGAGGTCACACAGCCAGCAAGGAGCCTCACGCAGGCAGCATATCATCTGGAACATCAGTGAGCAGGCCATGTGCAATTGAAGAAGCTGGCTAGGAGATGGTGGGCATCGAGACCAGAGAAGGATGTTAACTGGTAGGATGTTTGCCTTATGAGACCATGCCCTGCTCCAGTCTTAGAAAAACCCAGAGCTGAGCTTTCTAATGGGTAGTGCCCACAGGTGTGTTTAAGCTAAGCATCTGGCTAGAAAGTGATTACAAACAGGTTGGTTTGTTAGGTGTAGACACACCATGGGCATGACTCATTGAATATAACTTTCAGCTTTGTACCTGGTGCCAAGTAGAGATAGATTTAATAATTTACTAACTGCTCTTTAGTTGGAACAAAACATATATTTTTCTTCTATCAAGGACGGAGTTCCCCAGACAATTGAGATGATTTTATTCAGGCTATTGCAATAGGGAGAATGTCCAATAATGAGGGAATGTCTCAAAGAAGAGAGAGAAAAATTGGGGTTTTATGAAATAAAAGAGTCATCAGGGCGCCTGGGTGGTTTAGTTGGTTAAGTGTCCAACTCTTGATTTTGGCTCAGGTCATGATCTCACGGTTTCATGAGTTCGAGCCCCCCATCAGGCTCTGCGCTGTTAGCCTGCACGGTTAGTGCAGAGCCTGCTTGGGGATTCTCTCACTCTCTCTCTCTCTCTCTCTCTCTCACAATAAATGAACTTTAAAAAATAAAATAAAATAAAATAAAATAAAATAAAATAAAATAAAATAAAATAAAATAAAATAAAAGAGTCATTGAGGAAGGGTGGAGGTGGGTCGTAACTTGGCACATCCTAGAGATGAGTGGTCCTTTCTCCCTTAGCCCTTTCTCGGCACACAAAGGACAAAAGGCGGGGGATTTCTCAACCATTGCTGCTTCCCCGGAGCCCAGGGTTCAGGTAAGGTTTGACGTTGTCACTTCCGATGTACAGTCTTTGAAATGAAAAACTGATTACTGTCTCCTTTCCTGCCACTTCAGTTCCAAGTGTCTGGACATCCTTCAGAGTGGTGTAAACATTTCCACAGCACTGCTGTAATATATTTTTTAAAAAGTCGAATTAGGTTGTTCCCTAGAAACAGTTCTGGCACCTGCATTATCTGCCCACAAATGAATCCTTTGTCTCCAAATGCGTAGTGATTAAACCTTTCCCCCACATATAACGATTTCTTTACAAAAACTACCTTCGTAATTAGCATTTCTTGAGAAGGGAACGAAAGTAATTATGGCCAAATTCACAAATCTTTTCTCTATAATGTGTTTGACTAGAGTCTACATCTCCAAATTCTTAGGTGGGACAAATCCAAATGCCTTTCTAATTAAGGGCATTTTAATTCTCCTTGTCTCCTTAGATGAGTCACCATCTACTCAGCTTGAACCTCTGGGGCATTCACAAAGAAGTCAAATTAGCAGAGGTACAGGATGACAATGACTAACACATCAAGGTTTTGGGAGTCAGCTCAGAAAGCTCTAGTCCACCTCTCTTTGATGGGGATGATTTTAGCTGGGATAATTTAGCATTTCGTTCACATCCGTGCTGGGAATCACTGTGTCCTCATGTGGTACTGATAAGACAGCTGAGCTCACTGGCCATAATGGCCCAAGGCCTTGACTCTCCTTCAGACCTCTACTCTTGTGACTAAAAAAGGAAGTGAGAATGAATAATGCATGACATACGGAAGCTTGGAACTCAGGAGAGAGAGGCCCAAGAATGAAATCCTGTTTATATTTAAAACAGAACAAATGTTTAATGAATGGTTTAATGTGTTCGGCCGCACTGGGTCAAACACTTAAGATGAAGAAGCCCAAGAACCGGTCCTTGCATTTTTCATGCCATGTTGACCGGGGACCAGGCACTGTGCCAAGTACTTTATATCTAGCAGCTTTTTTCCATTTTTGCGTCATAACTGTGGAGTGGGTGAGTATTATCAATCCCATGTGCATATGAGGAAACTGAGGCTCAGAGAGATTAAGCCACTGTTCAAGGCCATGCACTGAGGAAGGGCATTGCTGGGATTGCAACCTAGGTCCCTCCGACACGAAATCCCCTGGTAAAGGGCCTGCTGACCAGTATCTGCAGTTGGGCTGGGAAGTTAAGGCACAGTAACATGAAAAAGGAATTAATAATTTACAGAATATGTGATAAATGCTTCAGAAATGGAGAACTAGTTTTGGCCGGAGTTGGCGGTGGCAGAGAGCATTCTGTAGAGGGGTACCTGCACTAGACTTAATAAAAGGAGCAGAGTCAAGTGTCCTCTTCAAGGGCAGGAGGTGGGAGAGAGATACTCTAAGCCAGTGGTTTTCATATTTAAACATGCATCAGAACCACCTGCCTTCTCAAAACAGCTTGCTGGAACCCACCTCCAGAGATTCTGATCTAGTAAGTCTTAGAGAAGGACCTAGAATTTGCATTTCGAACCAGTTCTTAGGTGATGCCGATGCTGCTTGGCCAGGGACCACACTTTGAGAACCAATGTTCTAAGCAAAGGCAAGGTATAGAATTATGGAGTACATTTGGAAATCTGTAATTTGGCCAGTTGGGTTCCAGTAGGAAGGTTTGTTCAAGCCAGGGCGTTCATGGAGATGAGGCTGAAAGGTGGTTTGGAGCCACAATATTCCCATCACTTGTTTCAATCAAGATACCTTGTGCAATCATAGGGGGAAATTTCGTGAATAGGCATTATGGGAAAGACTTGTTCTTCCCTGGGGTAGATTGCATTATTGACCCCCAGTCTTGCCCATACCCTCTGTCATGTGGCCTTGGATTTCTTCCATAAAGATAGAACCCATTTCCCTGTCCCTTGACTTTGAGTTTAGCTATGTGCTTTGGTTTGGCCATTAGAATGAGGCAGAAGTGACAATGCCAGGTCTGAGCCTAGGCCGGTTGGTCTTGTGGTTTTCCACTTGACCTCGTGTCTTGGCCATCACTGTGAGAAGACTGTGGCACACTAGTCCAAGGAGCAAGAGAGACATGTGAAGCAGAGAGCCCTCCCAGCTGAGTGCAGGCTGGAATAGTCACTCTCCCAGATGCATGAGCACACAATAACTAATTTTTATTTAAGTCACTGCGTTTTGAGATGGTTTGTTTACTCAGCAATGATTTACTGATAACTCCTCCTTAAAGTGTGTATGGGATTAGAATGCATGTTTTTTAGGCTACCTGATCAAAACACTAAATTCATTTTTCATTTTTCTTTGTATAAAAGAATCGTAAAGGCAACTTATTATGCTTGTAAAGTTGGTGATCATTTTCTACAAAATGCCCCATACATCACCCAGATAGTTCCTTCATGAGAGGATCTGCTGCAACCTTGGGCTTTTTTCACATCTTCCTTTGGTTTCCTTGATATTCAGGCTCAGGCTGAGCCTCTTCACTTGGCTGAAACTTATTATTCTTGAAGGGCCTGATGAACAATCCATTATGTTGTCAGCTCATTGATTAAGAGTGTCTTCAGCGTGAGAGAAGATCATTGTTATGGAAATTTCCCTGCTCCTGTCTATTTTTCCTAATAAACTGGGTACAAATGAAAACCTGAGTTTGAGGAGAGAGAAAAGTGGGCTCTTCAACCAAATAGTGGTTCAGGCCAAGTAGTGGTTTGGCACTTATAAAAAATTGCACCTTATTTTTATTTTTATTTTTTTAATGTTTATTTATTTTTGAGACAGAGGGAGACAGAGCGTGAGTGGGGGAGGGTCAGAGAGAGAGGGAGACACAGAACCTGAAACAGGCTCCAGGCTCTGAGCTGTCAGCACAGAGCCCGATGTGGGGCTCGAACCCATGAACCGTGAGATCATGACCTGAGCCAAAGTCGGACGCTTAACCGACTGAACCACCCAGGCGCCCCAAAAATTGCACCTTATTTTTAAATAAATAATATGAAATGGATTTATCACTTACACCTTTGATAGTTGTCCTGTTGCTAGTTTTGGAGATTAGAGTGTTATAGCTGGTAGGAGCCCAGTTGGTTGCCTATTAGAGACAGCAGAGATCTCTTTGGGACTATTGGGAAACACTGTTCATTTGGGAAGCCAAGAGAGAATCGAAGCTAAGATCCATTCTCTGTTCCTGTTAACAAGTCTCTACAATCTAATCTTTCATGAGAGTGTGAAGTTCCAGACTTGTATCTTGGTTAATTATGCGCGTTCTGAGTAACTCAATGAAGCTGAGCCTATAGAGCTGGGAAGCTCATGACTTCTCTTTACCTTAGTGACTGCCATGTCCAAGTGTCCAACCATACAGTCACTGCCTTTGTGGATTCTTCTTGGACCTTTTTTAATCTTATTTCATAAAGCTATCCTCTGCTCCCTCCCATGGAGGATGTCAGGAAAACATGACTATTCTTTTTATGTGTACTTTTCAAATTTCAGTGCGGATAAGAATCACCTAGAGAGCTTGTTCAATCACAGGTTCCTGGCTTTACCCCACAGATTTTGATTCAGGTGGTCAGGAGTGGGTCCTGACAATTCGTATTTCTTTTTTAGTCCTTTTTAAAATTTTTATTTATTTATTTATTTACTTACATTTTATTTTATTTTTTAATTTACATTCAAGTTAGTTAGCATATAGTGCAACAATGATTTCGGGAGTAGATTCCTTAATGCCCTTTACCCAATTTGCCCACCCCCGCCTCCCATAACCCCTCCAGTAACCCTCCATATTTAAGAATGTTTGTTCTCCATATTTAAGAATCTCTTATGTTTTGTCCCCCTCCTTGTTTTTATATTCTTTTTGCTTCCCTTCCCTTATGTTCATCTGTTTTATATCTTAAAGTCCTCGTAGGAGTGAAGTCATATGATTTTTGTCTTTCTCTGACTAATTTCGCTTTGCATAATACCCTCTAGTTCCATCGACGTAGTTGCAAATGGCAAGCTTTCATTCTTTTTGATTGCCGAATAATACTCCATTGTATATATATACCACATCTTTATCCATTCATCCGTCGATGGACATTTGGACTCTTTCCATACTTTGGCTATTGTTGATAGTGCTACTATAAACATTGGGGTGCATGTGCCCTTTGAAACAGCATACCCATCCCTTGGATAAATACCTAGTAGTGCTATTGCTGGGTTGTAGGGTAGTTCTATTTTTAATTTTTTGAGGAACCTCCATACTGTTTTCCAGAGTGGCTGCACCAGTTTGCATTCCCACCAGCAGTGCAAAAGAGATCCTCTTTCTCCGCATCCTCGCCAACATCTGTTGTTGCCTGAGTTGTTAATGTTAGCCATTCTGACAGGTATGAGGTGGTATCTCAGTGTGGTTTTGATTTGTATTTCCCTGATGATGAGTGATGTTGAGTATTTTTTCATGTGTCTGTTAGCCATCTGGATGTCTTCTTTGGAAAACTGTCTGTTCATGTCTTTTGCTTCATTTCTTCACTGGATTATTTGTTTTTTGGGTGTTGAGTTTGATAAGTTCTTTATAGATTTTGGATACTAACCTTTTATTTGATATGTTATTTGCAAATATCTTCTCCCATTTCCTTGGTTGCCTTTTAGTTTTGCTGATTGTTTCCTTTGCTGTGCAGAAGCTTTTTATCTTGGTGAGGTCCTAATAGTTCCTTTTTGCTTTTGTTTCCCTTGCCTCTGGAGACTTGAGTAAGAAGTTGCTGTGACCAAGGTCAAAGAGGTTTTTGCCTGCTTTCTCCTCGAGGATTTTGATGGCTTCCTGTCTTATGCTGAGGTCTTCCATCCATTTTCAGTTTATTTTTGTGTCTGGTTTACACAAAAAGTGGTCCAGGTTCATCCTTCTGCATGTCGCTGTCCAATTTTCCCAGCACCACTTGCTGAAGAGACTGTCTTTATTACATTGGATATTCTTTCCTCCTTTGTCAAAGATTAGTTGGCCATACATTTGTGGGTCCATTTCTGGGTTCTCTACTCTGTTCCGTTGATCTGAGTGTCTGTTCTTGTGCCAGTACCATACTGTCTTGATGATTACAGCTTTGTAATACAGCTTGAAGTCCGGACAATTTGTATTTCTAATGAGTTCCCAGGGGATGCTGATGCTGCTGGTCTGCAGACCTCACATTAAATAGTACTGTATTCTACCTGCCTTTTGAATTCTTATTCCAGATTCCTTCTCACTCCATTCTCTGAGATGTTTCCTTCCCATTTCACAGGGTTAATCATCATCAAACCCATTTCCATTGGAGGAAGCTCTAACTCCACTGGCTTTTAACCTCCAACAGACTCTTACTCCATTCTCTCTAAGCAAGCTCTCAGTGATAAGCGTTTTTCTTCTCTGTGCTAGGCACAGAGGCCTAAAAATCTAAATATTCAGTAATACAATTGTTCAGTAAAGGATTAACCTTGCCCGAAGAAAGGTTTGGTTCTTGCATGGTACCTGGGAGGTAACCTCTAAGCCCTTGAAATATCTCGCCTGGTAAGAAGGTATCTGTTGACTTGCTGACCTTGGGTCATACCAGATAGTCTATACTAATACTATGATTTATTGGGGGAAGGTAAGGCTTGAGCCACATGGTATTAGCTTGGCTTTTGGAAGAGCTGGAGACTAAGGTCAGCCACACAGATGATTAGCTGTGCCTGCATGACTAAACCCCACTCCCCCACCTTGACACTAAGGCCAAGGTGAGCTTCCCTGGTTACCAACACTGTATGTGTTGCCACACACTGCTGCTGGTAAAGGCAAGTGCTGCCCACATGAGTTCACTGGCAGAGGACACCCGGAAACCCGTCTGGTCTCTCCTGGACTCTGTCCTATGAATCTATTTATTGGCTGATTTTGATATGAATTCTTTCACTGTAATACATTCTAATTGTAAATGTAATGACTTTTCTGACTTCTGTGAATCCTGCTAATGAAAATTAACCTGTGGGTGGTCTTGGGGACCTCCCAAACTGCAGTATTAATGTATGGAAAATAAGTAACCAAATGCTATAAGAGGAAGTGGTAGGTTTCACAGGTGTTTGATGGAGGAAGCAAACCTTTGGTGGAAAGGTCAGGGGAGGGTCCTGGAGGACAGAGGGCTAGAGTTAACCCTTGAAGGAGAAGTGACATGAAAACATTTATGTTTTAACATTTATTAAAACCCCCAGAGCATTTATTTTCTTAAAAATGTCTTAATAATATAGAAAAGCATGGAGAATATAATGGAAATCACCAATAACTCTAATTCTTTTTTTTTTAAAGTTTTATTTATTTTGAGAGACAGAGAGAGAGAGAGAAAGAGAGCATGCATGCACGTAGGGCAGGGGCAGAGAGAGGGAGAGAGAGATTCCCAAGCAGACTCTGTGCTGTCAGTGCAGAGCCCAAAATGGGGCTTGATCTCATGAACCATGAGATCATGACCTGAGCTGAAACCGAGTCAGATGCTCAACTGACTGAGCCACCCAGGCGCACCACCAATAACTCCAATTTTAAAAACCATCAGCAAATTAATATGTTGTTGAATTTTCTTTTGGTCTTCTTTCTATGTGTCTAATTGTTACAAAATTTTTAATATGATAATTCTCAAATGTAAAAAACATAAAGGGAAGAGCATCATGAGCACCTTATATCTATCACCCAATTATTGTGGCCATTCTCACTTCCCTTACATCCCTTTCATTACACCTATCCCCTAAATTATTCAGAAGCAAGCCAGAGACACTATATAATTTCACTTGTATACATGTATGAATCTCTAAGAGATAAAGATTCCCTTTTTATTTTTAAATTTTTTTAAATGTTTATTTTTGAGAGAAAAGCACAAGTTGGGGAGCAGAGAGAGAGGAGGACAGATGATCCAAGCGGGCTCTGCACTTACAGGCTGACAGCAGTGAGCCCGATGTGGGGCTTGAACTCACGTACCACAAGATCATGACCTGAGCCGAAGTCAGACGCTCAACTGACTGAACCACCCAGGTGCCCCAGGATTCCCCCTTTTAACTGTACCACAATACCATCATGCCTATATCCCAAACCAGTAATAATGCCTAAAAATCACAAAATACCCAGATAATGTTAATATTTTCCAACTTGTCCTGTAAATTCTTTTTTTCCCCTTAAATTGTTTGAATCAGAATCCGTAGAAGATCATGCCTTTCAAGTTAGTATGTCTTAAATCTCTTTTTTGAAAAAATGAAATTTTCTAGGTGTGAGACTGAATATCTAAATAGACAATGGCTTAACTACATATAAAACTTTAACCCACAACCTATGGCAACCTGGCCAGGAAACCAAATCTTTATTTATTTTTTTTTTAATTTTTTTTTTCAACGTTTTTTATTTATTTTTGGGACAGAGAGAGACATAGCATGAACGGGGGAGGGGCAGAGAGAGAGGGAGACACAGAATGGGAAACAGGCTCCAGGCTCCGAGCCATCAGCCCAGAGCCCGACGCGGGGCTCGAACTCACGGACCACGAGATCGTGACCTGGCTGAAGTCAGACGCTCAACCGACTGCGCCACCCAGGCGCCCCCAAATCTTTATTTATAATAACCAGCTCAGTAAGCCAGACAGCTATCAGATTTGCAGGAAGCTAGGAAGCTAGGCTGCTAGCTCTAGTGACAATCCAGTAAGTTAAACAATAACAAAAGCACCCATTTTAAGTGCACAGACTGTTGAGCTGTGTAACCACCACACCAATCAAGATACAGAACATTTCCATCACTCCCAAACATTTGCCTGTGCCTCTTTGAAATCAAACCTACTCTGTCTCAACAGCTTTAGGCGAGCATTGATTAGCCTTCTGTCACTGTGATTCTGAATGCAGGTCTTTAATAAATCTCCCCGATCGTGGCTTCTGGCCAACTCCTGCACTTAGCTTTGCTCTTTTGCCATTTCAGAATTCTTTAGGGCTCTTGGGATGAGCCTCACTTGACTCGGGGCTCTTGGGGTGGGATGTTCTCTCTTCTGATTTTTCTACAAATCCAATGTCATCTGCTATCTTCCTGGGATTCAAAAAAAATTATAGCCTTTTGATGGCCTTTGTTGTTTTCCTATGCTATCATGGTTTTTTGATAAAAAAAAAAAAACAAATTGTAACCTGTCAATCTGTAATCTCAGTGTAACCTGTAATCTCAGTGGAGATATTAACAAGAAGTTGTTTTTATTTCTTTCAGTCATTGCCTCTAGCCATACCTTGTTAGTTTCTTCTTTCTTGTCCCTTAATAAAATCTTGGGCAAATTCCTTAATTTACTTACTTTCATCTTAGTCTGGTTCCAGTTAGAACTTTAATCTGTAGTTGATTTATACTCTCTTCTTCATCTGCTGGTTTCAGGGACCTATACTGTAGTGGGGCTGGAGGCTTAATCTGATTATGAAGTATACTTTTTTCCTTTCCTGATGTCTGGTTCTTCCTGAATTTGGAGCAGGTAGGAGGGACAGTGGAAACAGATCTGATGTGGTTGATTGCCTGTGAGTAGAGGAAGACACCCTGTTCTGGTTTAGAAAGTTTTCTATCAGGAGAAGATGGCCTCCTTCAACATAGGTGTCTCCCTGTAGAAGGTGTGTGTGATTTTGTTGAGGGGCAGTGATTTCCTGGAGAGAATGACAGCTGGATCTCCCTTCGGTCTCTTTTGGTGGTCTAGCTGTATTGCTATGGGATGGGGTGTGTGTGTGTGTGTGTGTGTGTGTGTGTGTGTGTGTGTGTGTGTGTGTGAATTTTGCCTAAATCACATGGTGGCTCAGAATTGGAGACGTGCAGTTCCTCACAGGAAATTTAGGGTATTTTTAACAGGAACATGAGGAAAAGGAGGCTAAATCAACAGATGTCTAACACATGCGCTTAAAGACCTCACCTTTTGAACAGTTGAATATAGAAAAAGAGAAGCAATTTTCCAAAAAGAAAATGGTATGGTTTATATTAAAGTCCTGATTTTTAATCTGCCCCTAATATGTATTTTACTTTTCTGGAGAAATATGGTTAACAGAAAGTTTGGGGTTTAAAGATTTGGAAAGTGCAGTGTTTTTCTTTTTCTTTATAATGCTTACTCATTTTTGAGAGAGAGAGTAAGCATGAGTGGGGGGAGGGGCAGAGAGGGAGGGAGACAGAGAATCCGAAGCTGGCTCCAGGCTCTGAGCTGTCAGCACAGAGCCATATGTGGGGCTCGAACTCATGAGCCGTGAGATCATGACCTGAGCTGAAGTCAGACACTCAACCGACTGAGCCACCCAGGTGCCCCGTGCAGTGTTTTTCTTTTTAAACTAACATCCATTCTGGGGCACCTAGGTGGCTCAGTTAATTATCTGACTTCAGTTCAGGTCATGATCTCACAGCTTGTGAGTTTGAGCTTCACGTCGGGCTCTGTGCTGACAGCTCAGAGCCTGGGGCCTGCTTCGGATTCTGTGTCTCCCTCACTCTCTGTCCCTCCCCTGCTCACGCTCTGTCTCTCTCTCTCTCTCAAAAATAAACAAACATTAAAAAATTTTTTTTTAAATAAACTGGCATCCTTTCTTTCATAAAGGTGATGACGTGAAATGTTTGGATTTTATTATTACAGTCTGAGAATAATCTCACCTTTGCATCACAGCTAATCTCTTCCTAGCTGTATTATTCTTTCCAGAGTTGACTTGTAAAGTGTCTTTACCTGTTTACGACATCGGATCTGCATCTCTCTGGTCTCCGTCTGGGTAGAGACATGGCAGACCTTATTCTCCTTTCTCAGGCTGTCATTAAATGCAAGACTAGAAGGCTGACACTTGCGACCAGGGATGGATTTCTT
This sequence comes from Neofelis nebulosa, assembly GCF_028018385.1. Taxonomy (NCBI): domain Eukaryota; kingdom Metazoa; phylum Chordata; class Mammalia; order Carnivora; family Felidae; genus Neofelis; species Neofelis nebulosa. Next base: position 80,995,866 of record NC_080794.1, read on the forward strand.
TTCTCTTCAAAATGAATTATCGTGAGACTTTGCTGATGCCAGAAACAAGTTTTTTTTTTTTTTTTTTTTTTTAATTTTTTTTTTTTTCAACGTTTTCTATTTATTTTTGGGACAGAGAGAGACAGAGCATGAACGGGGGAGGGGCAGAGAGAGAGGGAGACACAGAATCGGAAACAGGCTCCAGGCTCCGAGCCATCGGCCCAGAGCCTGACGCGGGGCTCGAACTCACGGACCGCGAGATCGTGACCTGGCTGAAGTCGGACGCTTAACCGACTGCGCCACCCAGGCGCCCCAGAAACAAGTTTAATAAAGGAGCATCTTCGTATGGTTGAAGATAGATAGTTTTAAATTCAGAACATTTTCCATTATAATTTCAAAACCATGCACAGACCTTAAAATGACACTTGGAGGAACTCACAGATGAGCTGCACTGGAACCTGCTGCCAGGCCTCATGGTCACTAGGTTTCATTGTTTCAGAAACGGCATAATGATTATTGAAAAGCACTAATTGCATGCAGTTTGATGTGAAAGAAGAACATAATACATTTGTTCTGCCCTGTAGACCTTTGTTTCACACAGACACTTTAAGGTGCATAAGAAAACAATCACATATTGTTCTCTGTGGCATTTGAAAATTCTTCTTCTTCAACCCAAGGACATTTTGAATAATTTTTTTGGCATTTCTAATCCTCTAATGAAAGTAGCAAAATACAGTGAGAAGAGCAACGGACTGGGTTTGGATTCCAGTTTGTATCCAGCTTTTTATGAACATGGTCAGTTTATTCAAACTCTCTGGGTCAGAGTGTCCTTTTCAGAGAATAGGAGCTAGACTAGATAATTTCTAAGGGTCTTTTGAAACTGCAAAATCCACTGATTCTATGTTGTGTAAAACATAAAGAAACCATTAAATAAATTATTCATATCCTGTTGGTTATTAAATAATAAGCCTTTGTTTTATTACTTATAGTTTTCTAGTATTTTATGTTTTTAGTATTTTGAGAATGGTCTATTATCCCATTGTAGTTTTTGGTTTATTATTGCTTTGGAAAAGGAAATATTTAATTTTTGCGTATTTAGCTTGTATCCAGTTGTGTTACTGAGTGCTTTTTTAAAAAATTATTTTTAAACATTTATTTATTTTTGATACAGAGAGAGACACAGCATGAATGGGGGAGAGTCAGAGAGAGAGGGAGACACAGAATCTGAAGCAGGCTCCAGGCTCTGAGCTGTCAGTACAGAGCCTGATGCGGGGCTTGAACTCACAGAGATCATGACCTGAGCCGAAGTCGGATGCTTAACCGACTGAGCCACCCAGGTGCCCCCTGAATGCTTTTTTGTACTAATAGATTTTTAGTTGAGATGCTTGGATTTTTGGAGATGAAATCTATAAATAATTTAAAACCTCAAGAGCAATGTTGAAGAATATTTGTGACGTCAGGCCTCCTTCCTGGTTTTTAACTTGAGTAGTATGTCTTTGTTTAATATGATGTTTGCTATTGGTATATAAATATTCTATCAAATTTAGGTTGTTTTCCTATTTCAACTTTACTTAGAATTTCTATGCAGTGCTTTTCTGATGTCTATCAAAATAGGCATGATTTTTTTCTTTAATCTAATATAATGAATTATATTAATAGATTTTCTGATGTTAATCCATGCCAGAATTTTAAATCACCATAAAATTCCTGTAATAAATCCAATTTGGTTATTGTACTTCAAAAATATACTTTTAAGTTTAATTTGTTAATGTATTATGTAAGGTTTTGCCACTTCTACTGTATTGTTAGTAATGTAGGTCTACACTTTCCTTATACTAAAAAAAATAGTTTGAATCAGAATTATGCTTACCCTCCAAATGATTTGGGAAGATTTTTCATCTTCTTTTGTGTTCTGTTATAATTTGAACGATGTAGGAATTAACCATTCTTTGAACGACAGATAGAATTCATGGGCAGAAACCATCTCGGCCTGGTTCCTATTGCAGTGGTTGATGTTTGACAATTATTTTCTAGTAATTCTATGGTTATTGTCCAGTTCTCCTACTTGAATGTTTGGTAATTTAAATCTTCCTAACATCACTCATTTCATCATGGTATTCAAATTTATTGGCATATGCTGTTACTTTCATTGGTTATTTTAACTCCCCCTATATTTATAGTCTCCTTCCTGATATTTATTACTTTCTTGCTTTTTTCTCATTTCTATTTATTTATTTATTATTTATTTTTAGAGTTTTTCTTTTTTTTTTCAATATATGAAATTTATTGTCAAATTGGTTTCCATACAACACCCAGTGCTCATCCCAAAAGGTGCCTTCCTCAATACCCATCACCCACTCTCCCCTCCCTCCCACCCCCCATCAACCCTCAGTTTGTTCTCAGTTTTTAAAGTCTCTTATGCTTTGGCTCTTTCCCACTCTAACCTTTTTTTTTTTTTTTCCTTCCCCTCCCCCATGGGTTTCTGTTAAGTTTCTCAGGATCCACATAAGAGTGAAACCATATGGTATCTGTCTTTCTCTGTATGGCTTATTTCACTTAGCATCACACTCTCCAGTTCCATCCACGTTGCTACAAAGGGCCATTATTCGTTCTTTCTCATTGCCCTGTAGTACTCCATTGTGTATATAAACCACAATTTCTTTATCCATTCATCAGTTGATGGACATTTAGGCTCTTTCCCTAATTTGGCTATTGTTGAGAGTGCTGCTATAAACATTGGGGTACAAGTGCCCCTATGCATCAGTACTCCTGTATCCCTTGGGTAAATTCCTAGCAGTGCTATTGCTGGGTCATAGGGTAGGTCTATTTTTAATTTTCTGAGGAACCTCCACACTGTTTTCCAGAGTGGCTGCACCAATTTGTGTTCCCACCAACAGTGAAAGAGGGTTCCCGTTTCTCCACATCCTCGCCAGCATCTATAGTCTCCTGATTTGTTCATTTTGGCCACTCTGACTGGCGTGAGGTGGTATCTGAGTGTGGTTTTGATTTGTATTTCCCTGATAAGGAGCGACGTTGAGCATCTTTTCATGTGCCTGTTGGCCATCCAGATGTCTTCTTTAGAGAAGTGTCTATTCATGTTTTCTGCCCATTTCTTCACTGGGTTATTTGTTTTTCGGGTGTGGAGTTTGGTGAGCTCTTTATAGATTTTGGATACTAGCCCTTTGTCCGATATGTCATTTGCAAATATCTTTTCCCATTCCGTTGGTTGCCTTTTAGTTTTGTTGGTTGTTTCCTTTGCTGTGCAGAAGCTTTTTATCTTCATAAGGTCCCAGTAATTCACTTTTGCTTTTAATTCCCTTGCCTTTGGGAATGTGTCGAGTAAGAGATTGCTACGGCTGAGGTCAGAGAGGTCTTTTCCTGCTTTCTCCTCTAGGGTTTTGATGGTTTCCTGTCTCACATTCAGGTCCTTTATCCATTTTGAGTTTATTTTTGTGAATGGTGTGAAAAGTGGTCTAGTTTCAACCTTCTGCATGTTGCTGTCCAGTTCTCCCAGCACCATTTGTTAAAGAGACTGTCTTTTTTCCATTGGATGTTCTTTCCTGCTTTGTCAAAGATGAGTTGGCCATACGTTTGTGGGTCTAGTTCTGGGGTTTCTATTCTATTCCATTGGTCTATGTGTCTGTCTTTGTGCCATCTCATTTCTTTTTAAAAAAATGAATTAAAAAATTGAGGTACAGTTCATATACAAGATTATATTAGTTTCAAGTATACACCATAATGATTCAATATTTGTATGTATTGTGAAATGATCACCTATGTAAGTCTTGTCAGCACCCATTGCTATATGTATCACCCCTGTTTCTTGAATTGGTTTGCTAGGGGTTTGTCTCATTCACTGTTTCAAAGAACCTACTCTTGGTTTTTCTTATAACATGATTAGATTTTTAAACATACAAAGAATCTAACTTTGGGATTCATTATTTATTGGTTCGTTCAATGGAGGCTATTCCAGAAAGGTCATTTGTTACCTTGTCTGGAGTCCCCACCTTGACCCTCCTAAGTAGAGTTTAGAAGAGAGTGGGGATGTGGCTTACAGACAGGGAAACCAGCCCTAGCTGGACTGTGGGCTGCTTGGAGGGTGGACTAGTGACTTTATTACCGTATAACATTGATCAAGATTTAGTCGACAACTCGTTACTGGGGAAAGACAGCGCTTGGCAGTGTGATGGTGGTGCCCGTTGGGTTTAAAGTTAAAGCTTTGGACAGACTTGTGTTTGAATCCTGGTTCTGCCACTCACACACGGGGTGACTTTGGGCAAGTCCCTTGGCTACTATGTCCTCATCTTCTTGTTTGTTTGGGGAGGATTAAATGGCAGACTTTATGGAAAGCTTTTAGCTCAGTGCCTGACACATACCTGACCTTGGTGGGTGGTAATAGAAATGGTGCTTGTCATTAATCTAGTATCTGGTCAAATCGTAGAGTCTCCATTTCTCTATGATTCTATCGTTCTAGGTTCTGAGGTTCTATCGTTTGGAAACTACTCAGCAGGCAGATCTAGAAACGCTTTCGTTTAGAAGCGTGAGCTGTTTTCCTATCCTTTGCCAGCGTAGGGCAGGCTTGGACAGCCAGATGTGGGGATGCCAGCCTCTCTCTGTAACTCCCCAACTAGCTCAGAGAATTAGGCTACCTCTGCTAGGTAGCCTTGCTCCCATACTTTTGACAATAGTATCTGGGCAGTGAGGCTGCACAGAAAGAAAAGGTGGTGTATAGATCACTGATATAAACTTCTCTCACTTGGGTTATAAATTTAGGATTTCTGAAGTTTGACATGTAATTGAAAGAGTCCATTATGATGTCTTTGGAATGGCAAAGGAGAACACAAGGCCTCTGGGCCCCTTAAAGCAGAAGGCTGAGATGGCAGCCAAGGCTTGTCTCCTGAAACATTTCCCACCCTCCCTTTCCTTCTCATTCTGACCCAAATGGTTCCTGTGCTGTGTCTGAAGGGGAGACAAATGGGGAGAGGTCTGGGAAATACGTGATAATGCTGGAGCTTATACATCTTTGTCAAATCTTAGTTCCTATTCCATGGGATATGCTACACACCCAACTGTTCCTGTTTCTCCCACTGTCCTTATTTTTATCCCCTGGGGATTTTTGGGTGGGCCCGTGGTTATTGGGGGGCAGTTGGTAAGTTCCCTGCAATTTTTGAAGTCCAACCCCAACATGGGTTCACTGGCTTCTTAGTACAACTCCATGAGGTCAATAGAGGAGGTAAAGCTCTCATCTCCACTTCCTAAGTGAGGAAACCGAGGCCCAGGGAGGCTAAAAGCTTTGCCCAAGTTCACACCTAGAGGACCTGAAGCAGACCAAGTTTCTCTCCCTAAGTCCAGGGCTGCTTCCACCTACAGGCTGGCCTGTCCCCTGCAGGGACCAAGTCTCAGATCAGAGATCTTGCTTCTGAAGCTCTCAGCACGTCCTGCCTGGTGTCCTCAGCTTGGCTCACTTTCCCTCCATGTAACAGAGGCAGAGGAGGGATGGGGGAGGGAAAGGATGGATACTCTTCCTTCTCAAGTGACAGACAATTTGTCCTCAGTGTGGCTTCTTCAGCTACCCAAACGTTTCCCAGAGATGCGATCCTTCAGTGCGCCTGATTCCTGGTAGTTTCTCGAAAGTCCCCTGTGTGGTTTAGCTCTTTACATCCTCTCCTGGCAGAACAGACAATATAAATGTAAACTGTCATCATCATTGCATTGGACCCAGGGGAAAGAGATGACATTTCCTTGTGAGACTGAAGGGGAGCAGAGGCATATGTGGGGAAGGGTTGTTTTGCAAACCAAATGTTGTGGGTTGTTTTTCACAGTCTTAGGAGAGACAAAACGTTTACTGAGAGGAAGTGGATAATGTTCTTCGGGTTGCTGAGTCTATACTAGGAAGGAATAGGCATATCTAGCCCACAGTCCAATTCTGTGCGCTCTGTGCTTCCCCTTGAGGCCCTGGATTTATGCCAACTTTGTACTACTGCAAGAATCATAAAGTTGATGGCCCTTTAAAAAAAAAAAAAGGTGGCAATGACTGGCTCATTTTCATAAAATGGGCAAACATTAGTTCTCAACCAGGGTGACTTTTCCCCCAGGGGACATTTGGCAATATCTGGGGCCATTTTTGGTTGTCAAAGTGGGGAGATACCACCTGCATCTAATGGGGTAGAGGCCAGGGATGCTGCTAATCATTCTACAGTGTGAGGAGAGCCCCCACGGCAAAGAATCAACCAGCACGAAATGTCCAGAGAGCTTAGGATGAAAAGTTCTGGCTTAAAGTCCAACACACAATAGTCACACTGGAAGTGTTGGTCCAATATGTTCCCAAGTTTTCAGAAGGGCAATTCCAGGTACCATATCTTGGGGCCAATTTTTGTGAATTTTTTTTGCTTTATCATTATAATTTTTTAATAATGATATTAATGATTTATTTTTGAGAAAGAAGGCGTGGAGAGGCAGAGAAAGAGGGGGGCAGAGGATCTGAAGCGGGCTCTGTGCTGACAGCAGTGAGCCTGATGCAGGGCTCAAACTCATGAACTGTGAGATCATGACTGAGCTGAAGTTGGATGCTCAACCAACTGAGCCACACGGCACCCCACATTTATTATAATTTTTTAAATGCACACATGAGACATGATTATATTCCTACTACAAGAGATTCAAACGATACCAGAGTGAAGAGAACAAAATGTGACTGTTCTATTTACTTTCCTCTCTTGCTTTTCCTTTTCCCCTCCCATTCCCTCCCTGCTCTTCTTTCTGGAAGCTATTTTCTAGGTGCCTTTAGGGTATATACACATTTTTTTTTCTTACATAAATGGGCTCATTCCATACATACTCTTCTGTAACTTACTTTTTCCACTTAACATTTTAGTAAATAAACTTCTGGGCTGTTCAAAGTTTCACAATGAAAAGATAGTCTCATGTTGTCAAAGTAATAGCAGCAGCAACACTTTATGGTACTTATTGTATGCTGGGCAGAATTCCAAAGGCTTCGCACATAACTCATTTAGTCCCCAGAAACACTGTGAGTTAGGTGCTATTTTAGTCTCATTTTATAAATTAGGGAAGTAGGCACTCAGAAGCAGTCTGGCCGAGTTCTTGCTTTTTGCCCTTGCACTATCCTGCCTGTCCAGAAAAGGTTTATCTGGGGATTGGGAAACTTTGGTGACATCTATGGATGTGATACTGTAAAATAATAATAATAAAAAAATCTAGATTTGGTTTTTGTATCTGATTCCTGGCACAGGGCTCCTAAAACCTTTGTGATTTCCGGAGTGATAGGAACATCTTTCATTATAATACTTGGTCTTAGTCCTTGGATTCTGACATAAGAACTTCTCAGAGCTTGGAATCTCAGAGTGAAAAGAGTGGTTTTTGAGTGCTAATGGGGTGACTGGTAGCTGGGGCCCCTAGATAGCTTCAGGATGTGGGCTGGTCTCCAGAAAGACCAAGATATGATTAGAAAGTTAGAACTTTTGGGATGCCTGGGTGTTTCAGTTGGTTGAGCACCTGACTCTTGGTTTGGGCTCAGGTCATGATCCCAGGGTACTGGGATCGAGCCCTGCGTTGGGCTCTGTGCTGAGCGTGGAGCCTGCTTAAGATTCTCAATCAATCTCTCCCTCTCTCCCTCTCTCCCTCTCTCCCTCTCTCCCTCCCTCTCTCCCTCCCTCCCTCCCCCCTTCTGTCTTTCTCTTCTGATCACACTCTCTGAAAATAAATAAATAAATAAATAAATAAATAAATAAATAAATAAATAAAGTTGGAACTTTTATCCCCATTCCCTATCTCCTGAGAGACAGAGGCTGGAGATTGAGTCAATCAGTAGTGGCCAATGATTAAATCAACTATGTCCATGTAACGGAGCCTCCACAAAACCCCTGAACCTCGGGATTTGGGAACTTCTGGGTTGGTGAACACATCGAGGTTCTGGGAGGGTGGTTCACCTGGAGACAACATGGAAGCCTTGTCCTCCACACCCCCTTCCCCACAGCCCATGTCTTGTACTATGCATCTCTTCTATTTGGCTGTTCTGAGTTGTATCCTTTATAATAAGGATAATATATATATTATCCATATATGGATAATATATATATATCCTTGATAATAAGGATCATATATATATGGTTATATAAAAATCATAAGAGGTTTCATGAATTCTGAGAGTTATTCTAGCAAATTATTGAACCTGGGAAAGGAGTCCTGGGAACTCCTTGACTTTATAGCTGGTTGGTCACATTACAGGTGGCCTGAACTTGCACCTGGTGTCTCAAGTGGGAGCAGTCTTATGGGGCTGAGCCCTCAAGCTGTGGGGTCTGCCTTTAGTGTCAGAATTGAACTGAATTGTAGGCTACTCAGGTGGTGTCTGGAGAGTTGAATTGGTTGGTGTGAGGACAAAACACACGCATTTGGTGTCAGAAGTGTTGTGAGTGAAAACCACAGCTCAGAACAGGTATTCATTGGATGCCAGGCACATGCTCAGCCCTGTGCCAGGTGTCCCTGCGCTCCAGGGACTCCTGGTCTCAGAGTAATAACAGGCAAGTAGGGAGATGACGGCAGGTTGTGGCAGTTTAGAGTGATAAGTGCAAAGATAGGAGCAAACTTTGAACAACAATGGGCATCGTGTAATTTATGCCTCCGCTCCGGGAGAGAAGTTCAGAACCATTCTTAATTAAAACTGGTCTGTCCTTATTAGTCAGTTTTGGTGCCTCTGACTTGTGAAGCATGCTTAATCATAATTTGCTTTACAATCTTGCTCCCAAGTTTTATAGTAGGCGATGTCATTAATCAAAATAAGTCTTCAGGCTTTGTAACGTGGTAGGGCTTGGAATGCCACTGTCTAAATTTTTCATACCCAGAGTATCATATTAGACATACATCTCATTATTTCCCAACTTGCCAATGTGTTTTGCTGAATATGGCATTTCCTTCCTTCACTCCACTGTTGAGTCATTTTTCTCTTTTGCCAATGGTGACTTTTCAACATTGACTGGTGTTCAACATTGACTGACAACATTGGTGACTACAAAACATAAGGGCACCCGGTTGAATATAATAATCCAGTTCAAATAGCCCCTAGGTATCTCCAGGTGGGTGCAAGACACTGTGACGAGCGCTGAGAGGAGCTCACAGGTGTGCTTACAATATACTGTGGTGACGGTTGAGTGAAATAATAAAGATAACACAGTTAAAGGGCTGTATGAGTACAGACTAGGATGTGGATGCAGATGTCCATACTCTAGAACTGTATCATGTAGGGTGATCAGCTGTTCCTGGTTGCCTGAGACTGAGGCGTTCCAGGACTGAAGGATGTTTGGTGCTCACAGGGAAAACTGGGACAAATTGGTCACCCTAGGATCATGGATTAGCACAAACCTGCACTTCCCATGAGCACTCCGGCCAAGTCACTTAGCCAGCCATTGTTAAATGGGGGAAGTGGACAGATGACCACAAAGGTCCTTGGCAATAATGAGATAGCAGCTCTGGTCATTCAGTTTCCTTGAGGATGTTCTGGATGCACCTCTATTGCTTGTGTTATGGGAAAGTTTCAACATCCTCTCTGCCATTTGAAGTGCTTTTATTGCTGTAGGGCTTAGAGGCTGGCTCCAGAGACGCCCTCCCAGGCAATTAGACTCTGGGGAATTTGCTGTTAGCCTTGGCTGGCAGGTTGGCTGTGGAAGACTACTACTCTCTGGTTGACCACTAGTATATTAATTTGTTATATGAAACAGGACTACAAGAGAGATGAACACATGTGGCTTCTGGCTGTACTTCCTGTGAGGGGAGATTTACATAGTATACTAGGAAGGATATAGGTTCCATTGAATGAGACAGAGATCCAAATTTCATGGTAGTCCAAATGTGACAGAAGTTTAGTTTCTGTTACACTAAAAGCCTAAGCCCAGAGAAGACCGTAGGAGACCAGTTTCCTTCTATTTACTTTATATCTCTTGGTTGTGGCTTCATCCACAGAGTCCAAGAGTGCCCTCTACCTTGTCTGTTTTCTAGCCAGTAGGAAGGGAGAAAAGAGAAAAGAAGGGAAAATACATTTCCTCTGGGAGCTAGATCCAGAGGACACCTATAACTCTTCTCACATCCCATTGGCCAGAATTAAGTCCTGTGAACAAGCCCTTTCCTGCAAGGGCACCTAGGAAATGTAGTCTCTACTCCAGGTGGCCATATATCCAGTGAGATGTTTTATTATTAAGAAAAACAAGTATTAGGAAAGTAACTAATGGTCTCTGCCATATGTGGAAAGCCAAGTTATGACAAGGATATTGTTTATTGAGCACAGAATTGAAGAAAGGGTGAGAGGTGGATGTCTAACATTGGCAGAACTGTTGGCATCCACCCCCAGCAACAGGCAGGTACCAGCCTTGGGACAGGACAACACAAGCGTGTGGACCATGTTGCTCTAAACCCATGGGGGGTACTTGTTTCACGGCCTCCCTCTCTTCCTGCTATTCATTTTTGTGTGTTGCAGTCTGCCTAGCATAAAGCCTGCAATCCCTGCCCATCATGTGGGAGCCTGGGATTTGATTTTTGGTGGAATGACAAGTTCTTTTTACTATAAATCTCCATAAAGCCAAAGACTCTCTCTTATTTACTGCTGTCATGGATTGATGTCTGGCGTATCCCAATTTAATAAATTTTTGAAAATGACCTTTATTTCCCCAAACCCAGCTTTATTGAAGTATAATTGACTAATAAAAATGGTGTATATTTAAGGTGCATAACTTGGTGTTTTTTAATATCGATTTATTTATTTTGAGAGAGAGAGCAAGCATGTGCAGGAGGGGCAGAGAGAGAGAGAGAGAGAGAGATTCCCAAGCAGGCTTTGAACTGTCAGTGCAGAGCCCAGTGTGGGGATCTCATGGTTCGAGACATCAAGAGTTGGTCGCTAAAATCAAGAGTTGGTCGCTCAATCAACTGGGCCACCCAGGCACCCCACTTACTGTTTTTATATACATATATACATTGCCAAATAATGACAACAATCAAGCTAATTAACACATCCATCACCTTATATAGTGACCTTTCTTTTTTTTAATTTTTTTTAAAGATTTACCCTCTTAGCAAATTTCAAGGATACAGTCCAGTACTGTTAACTAGAGTCACATGACTGTACTTCAGATCTCCAGAGCTTATGTATCTTGCATAACTGAAACTTTGCACCCCTTTACCATCATCTCCCCATTTTCTCCACCCTCCATCCCCTGGCAGCCACCATCCTATTTTCTGCTTCTATGAGTGTGACTATTTTAGATCCACATGTAAGGGAGATCATGCAGTATTTGCTATTCTGTGTCTGGCTTGTTTCACTTAGCATACTATCCACTCCGTTCACCCATATTGTTGCAAAATGGCTGCATGTCCTTCTTTTAAAAAGGCAAGATAATGTTCCATTGTATAATATATATACTGTAAATGTATGTTATGTATTTATATAATATGTAAATATAAGACATGCATTTGTATAATTTATGCAATACATAATTATGTAATATACGTAACATATAATATGTATACATACAGTATGTACATATACAATGGAAAATATTTTATATGTGTATATATCACAAGCAAATGACCGTTCATCTTCTGGTCTCTTCATTCCTTCACTCCTTAGGAGTGTTAAGCCCTTTCATCGTATTGCAGATATTTTTCTGGTAGTCCCAGACTTCACTTGACCTGGAAGATAGCCTCTCTCTAAGGCAACATTTAGCTACCTCTGATCAAATTTTATAGTGCATCTCTGGATGTTTGGGAAACCTTGACATTCCCCACGGTTCTTGAAATAATTTGATGTGCCATTTGCTACTAAACTTAATCTCTTTTAGTTTGTTCCTGATTCTCTATGTATCAGAAAGTAAAACTGCTGTTTAAGGAGCAAAACTGAACAAGAAAATACCCCCGAGTTTTTGACATGTGAGACTTTTATTAGGTGGCTGTATTGTCTGACAGCATCCATAGAGCTCTGGGATTTGAGAACCTGAGCTTTTTCTAAATGTATTTATAGGTGTAAACTATAAAGGCCTTGGGTTTTCTTCTTCAAATGCATGTTTGGAGAGGATGCTTTGCTTAATAGGAGGGCAACTTTGCAAAACTCTTGGGTAAGCCTAGAGCTTGTTGGAAATGAAATCTTTATGAGATTGTCAGGAAAAGATTGTGATTTGGGCTGGTAGGAACAGTGCCTGGTGTGAGGCCCTCAGGCCACATTCTGATGGATTGGCCACAATTTACACAGTTAGCCTGTTCCTATATAGATGGAACTCACATCCCAGTATTTCTTCTAGATTATTCTTATTGAAAAGTAATTTCTTACAGTGGGGACTTCTCGGAGGAGATGGAAACTGAATGTGGGGAGGGGAGCAGCGAGTGGGTAGTGAGTGGGAGGAGAAAGGTGCTCTCCAGCAGAAGCTCAGAAATCTTTGCTGGATGGTTCTTGGACAAAAGCTGGGAGAATGTGGGTTCCATGAATGAGAATGAATATTGAGTTTCCTGGTACGCAGGTGACTGGAGACATTTTTCATTTATACTCCTCATCATTGAGTGCTTATTGAATGCAAGGTGCTAATTAAATTTTGATTAAAAAGCTGCAAGCCTCCACTTTCCGGGAGTTTACAAGACAGTTGCAGAGAGCGCAAATGACAGACCCAGAAGACTTACTTATTTTCTATAAGCTCATTGAATTTGCTCAGTTTTCCCTTAAAGTTCCATTTGCTTGCTTCAGATCTTGGTAGCTTTTAGTTCAGGGCTGTGTTTAGCAGGCATGCGGGGAAATAATGGGAGGGACAAAGTCTGTTAAGTCATTTCTTGTAAATGTAAGACTGAAGTGAATCATTTCAGTGAAGTCTGGATTTGCATCTCCTGCCATAAGAGCTAGCTCTTATTGAAGGGAGATAGATTTGTTTCAAGTGAAGCTGGGGCTGCTGCTAAATAGAAATAAAATATAGGGGCGCCTGGGTGGCTCAGTCGGTTAAGCGTCCAACTTTGGTTCAGGTCATGATCTCACCGTTCGTGGGTTTGAGCCCCACATCAGGCTCTGTGCTGACAGCTCAGAGCCTGGATCCTGCTTCAGATTCTGTGTGTGTGTCTCTCTCTCTTTCTCTGCCCCTCCCCCACTCATGCTCTCTCTCTGTCTCTCAAAAATAAACAAAAATGTGAAAAAACATTAAAAAAATAAAATATAACCTTTCTCGGAAATCTTCAGGGCTGGTAGGGACAAGCCATTCAGGAGCATATGAGTGAGGATAAAAGACTAGAGGAGTCTAGGTATTTTCAGGCAAGGATTCTACAAAGCCAAATGGAGCAAACAGACACCAATTCCCCAAATGGCCCACAGGTACGCTGGGCACGACTCAGGGCTTGCCCACCTGGCCGCCCACTGCAGAGCTCAGCAGCGAGCATGATGTCTGATAGGTCTTTCAATTGTCTGGCTGGAGGCTGTCCTCCCTGAGGCCAGAGAGGGCCAAATGTCGCACTGTTATCCGCATCCCAGTGCCAAGGAGAGACTGGATGGTGAAGTGACCATGGAGGCAACTTGAGGAAAGGATGGGAGTCTTTGGTGTCTTCAAGGGTGACTTTTGTGTACGCAAACACATTCTTCCTTCACCTTTTACGTTCACTTCACACATCTTATTTTAAGTCTGGCACATTCCAATAAGATCGAAAGATATGTACCCACTGTGGAAATTGGTAGGTCACTTCACACAATTTTGGGAGCTGCCTTCTCTGCTAGCTTGTGCTGGAACAATGACCAGACCTTGATCTGGACCCTGCTGGATGCTTGTTAGGCCTCAGTGAACACAGTGTGTATTGGGATGTGCCCTCAGGTTCCACGCCTTCAATGGGGGTTGTGGTCATTTAACTCATGTCCCTGAATTCGAGTTGTGCGTGATTCCTTTCTTCATTCTTCTGTCTACATACAGTCCTACCTAATTGGATAGTCTGATTGGATTTTGCATTTCACTGGTTCTTAAAAAATATAAATGTCTTGGGGCACCTGGGTGGCGTAGTCGGTTAAGTTTCCGACTCTTGATCTCGGCTCAGGTCATGTTCTCGCAGTTTGTGAGTTCGAACCGCACATCGGGCTCTGCGCTGATGGTGTGGAGCCTCTTTGAGATTCTCTCTCTCCTTCTCTCTGCCCTTCCCCAGCTTGTACTCCTTCTCTCTCTCAAAATAAATAAACTTAAAAAAATTAAAATAATATATAAATGTCTTTTCCATCTAACTCCAAAGACTTTTGACCTCGATGGAATGTGGCATTTCTTTTTAATGTAATTTCCAAGACCATCCAGCTCTTGCAGGTTTTAAAATGATCTGTGATTGGCTTTGTCTATGTGACAACCACCTCTATCATACTGATATCAGAGGAAGGCAGGGCATAAGGTGCACGTTGTGGACTTGAAGGAGGTGGTTTGACAAGTTTTAGGGAAAGCATTGGTACAGTTCCATGGTCAGACACCGGAAGACCCGTGTCAATGTAGGGAAGGGGATGGAAGCATCTAAGTAGCCCCATGTAGGGTTTTTTTGGTTGAAATAGCATTTGAATGAATGGCCATCTGTAAAGGAGGAAAGGAAAGGCATAAGATTGAGTATAAGACTATAAAAATAGTGTCATAAAGGTTAGATTTGAGAATTATTTGAGATTTGAAACAAAAATGTCTAGGACAAAAGGGCTCTTGCTTAGTTTTGAAACACAAATGCCAAAGGCTTTCTAGTGGGGGACAGAGGTGGCTTAGGTACATTACTCTCTAGGGGGCGCTCGAGGATGGTCTCTGCTCCATGGACAGCATCTTGGTGTGAGCTTAAACTCAAAGGGAACCCTTAGGAGCATGGGAAGCCATTATTCTAGGAAGAAGAGATTTAGATGGGAAGAGTAAAGGAATTTCAAGTAAAGGGATCCTGCCAAATCACTTCTTTCTTTTGTGAGGCATTCTCCTTGTCCATTCTTCCTTTATTCTCTTTGATCTAATGCTCCTGGGTTAGTAGGGCCTGGGGAGGTCTGTGCTGTCTGCCAGCCTTGCAATGTCTGACATTGAAGGCATTGCTTTGAAGTTGGAGCATTGCTTACCCATGTTATGGGGGAGAAGGCTGGCCCCAGTGAGTGACAGAGAGTGTGCAGTTGTCTTTGTGCCTCCTGTACACATTCTCCAAGAGGCTGGAGGGGAGCTGAGGCACAGAAGGGAGATGGAAGGACTCAAGCAATCAGGAACCTAACATTTCTTTCAAAGGAAACAACTAACTG
Organism: Neofelis nebulosa; assembly: GCF_028018385.1. Classification (NCBI taxonomy): domain Eukaryota; kingdom Metazoa; phylum Chordata; class Mammalia; order Carnivora; family Felidae; genus Neofelis; species Neofelis nebulosa. The sequence goes on from NC_080794.1 coordinate 81,011,095, forward strand.
CTCTGGAAATGCGTATGGTGAGCGTAATCAACACAGGCCATGTAGAATGGCTGTATACTTATTCTGCTTCTCTCTTAAGGAAGAGGTTCTCAAGAGGAATGCTAGGGTACCTACTGATAAAAAAGGAATTGAAGTGAAGAACCTGAGTTTCTGTAAATGATTTCAAGAATCCTGAAGCAAAGAAAATATTTCCCAGGGAATCTCCAAGTGGAGTCACCCAACCACTGGGAGTGGATTTGAGGAATCGTTGAAGATGGGAGTGGTGTTGGAAGTTTGGAGATTTGCAAAAATCATTTTGATTTTTGAAAGGGGAGAGATGGCTCCTCTCCCCTACCCCTGCCAGTTATAGAATGATGGATTTGACAACCTAACTCAAGAGTCTAGAATAAATTATTAAGGGAATTACTTGTGACCACTTAGAATTGAAAGTGATCAATACAATTAGTGTGGGTTTACCAAGAATAAGTCAAATCTGATCTTATTTCCTTTTTTCTAACAGAGTTAGTAGACCCAACTGTCAATTACCTAGTTAGAGCTTTAACAAGGCATCTGACAGGGACATAATAATCTCTAGACAGAACAGAACATTGTGGCAGGGGTTAGTATAATTAGGTGGATTCATAACAAAATTACTACTCAAAGGCTATTAATTCATTGACTTGGTCTCACTGTAGAAGGTTTCTAATGGCAGCTACAGGGCATCACCTAACATTTAAAAATGCTGTACTTGGCATTTTTATTTTAAAGCCCAAATGCCAGAATGCCCAAATAGCAAGAGGGACGGGAAATAATTTGTATAAAAGAATAATTTTGGAAAGATACCATAGAATCAGTTATGGACCAAGACCAAAGTATTTATTGCTGTATTTTATGTATAGAGTAGGCTGCGGAAACAAATAGACCTAAAATGTTATAATGGCTCATACATAACAGAAATTTATTTCTGGTTCACGTAACAGTCTGAGGTGGATGTCTGTGGTTGGCTATGACTTTCAGTGGGGATTCAGGCTCATTCCATCTTGGGGTTCCTTCCATCCCCAAGGGCCTTGTTAACATCTACCCCTAGATATACATCCAGAAAGAGAAGAACATGCTTTTTTTTTTTTTAATGTTATTTCTGCTATGGAATATTTCAAACGTGTATAAAAGGAGAGAGATACTAAAGTTGATCCCAAATACTCATCATTCAGATTCAACAATGATCAACTTAAGCCCATTCTTGTTTTGTCTATATCCCTCCCCCTACTTCCTCCTTCCTCCTTCCTCTCCCCACTTGGATTGTTTTGATGCCAAACCCTGCCATCATATCATTTGATATGTAAGTATATAGAGTAAAACCTTGGATTGCAAGTAACTTGTTCTGCGAGTGTTCTGCAAATCGAACAAGCATTTCTAATAAATTTTAACTTGATAAACGATGATATAACTTGACAATAACTTGATAAGCGACATCTTGGAATATGAGTCATATGTGATACCAAATGTCACATGATCACAACTGAACCAACAGTTCTTGAAATGCACTTTGATTTACAAGTGCTTTGGGTTACAAGCATGTTTCCGGAACAAATTATGCTCACAGACCAAGGTTTTGCTGTATCTCTAAAAGAGAAGGACTCTATTTTTAAAAAGCATAACATTGGTATTACTCCTAATATGCTGACAACAGTTTCTTAATATTATCAAATACCTCTTCGGTGTTCACATTTCCCTGATTCATATTCTCTCTGTCCTTCTCAACAGCTTATTTGAATCAAGGAGGGACACACTGTGGTTGGTTGATATGACTCTTGGGTCTCTCTTATCTATGGGCCTCCATCCCCACTTTTGCCCTTGCAATTTTTTGGTTAGGCTGCTGGTCCTGTAGAGTTGCCCACAGTCTGGATGTTGCTGATTGCCTCTCCACTGCAAGGTTTAACACATTCATCTGCATTTCCCCTAAACTTATAATTTTATCTAAAGCCTTGTCCAGAGTCAGGTTGATTTGGGGGGCAAGTTTACTTCATAGAGGATAGTATATATCACTGCGTAAACTTACTATTTCATTAAGAATTTGTAAAGTGGTGATATTCTATCATCTATTCCTCATTTTTCAGTCAAAGTCCCTCTATAAAGAGAGACATTTCTCATGAACTTTTTGGGTATTCTGATGTCATACTTGTTTCTTAAATACCTTGAGTTGCCTATACCCCGTGTTGGCTGTAACTAAGTCACGTGGCCACACCTACCTGCCAGGAAGGCCGGGCAGTGCGATCTAGCTGTGTGCCTGGGGAAAAAGAGGGAATGGAACTTGACCAGCAGCTGGCAGTCTCTGCCACATTTGCATAGACAAAGTGAAGTTTGCCAGGGATATATTTAAGGTCCGTGAATCCTGCTGTCCTGTTTAGAATGGGAGGGACCTGGCTTAGCAGCAGCACAAATGGAAAAGACTCAGAGCAGCTGGTTAACTGTGAGCTCTGAGGAAACACTGGGCTGTAGCTGCCCCAAGTATTAATTAAAAAACCCGTGCATGGCAGCAATAGCAGCCCTCCATGGCACTTGGAGTGCCATCAACAGGCTATGCGGTTGCTGAAAAGTTCATTAGGATGGTGGGGGATTCAAAGCCATATCTTGGGAGGAATGGCTGGCAGAGCTCAGATTTTTAACCCAAAGACTCTGATGGGACTTGAGAGGATTCTGAAGGGCTGTTTCCTGGAAAAGGAATTACGCTGGATCTGAGTGGACCCAGGGGAGAACCAGGACGGGAACAGTTACACTGAGGCAGATGATGCTTGAACATAGGATGCTTTTCTCTCGTTTGCCCTGACTTATTTTAGTAGTCATAACTATGTTTTGGTGGAATGAGCTGCCTTGGAGACAGTGTGGCTCCTTGTTTCTGGAAGGATGTGACGAGGGATTTGGGCACCACTTGATAGAGATGGGGGTGGGGAGCTCAAGAGTAGATGGGTGGATGTGCTTTGTCCTTTCTGCCCCCCAAGAGACTGAAGATCAGATGAGTCATGGGACATCGTGTGTGTTAATTGGGTGAAACTGCATGTTCAGGAAAGGTCGAGCAGCCACGGGCAAGAGTATGTACTTAATGTTTTAGGCAATTTTTTTTGTTTATTTCTTATAAAAAACAATTATTGTTTAACTTTCGACTAAACGTCTACAAAGATGAAAAAAATTGGGGGGGGGAGATTCAAAATATACTTGACAGCCATTTATTTTTATTTTTATTTTTTTAAGTTAAAAAAAATTTCTTTAATGTGTACTTACTTTTTGAGAGAGAGAGAGAGAGAGAGAGAGAGAGAGAAACAGCATGGACGGGAAAGAGACAGAGAGAGAGAGGGAGACACTGAATCAGAAGCAGGCTCCAGGCTCTGAGCTGTCAGCACAGAGCCTGACACGGGGCTCGAACCCAGGAACTGTGAGATCATGACCTGAGCTGAAGTTGGACACTTAACCAACTGAGCCACCCAGGCACCCCTATTTTTTTTAAGTTTTTAAAATGCTTGTTTATTTACTGAGAGACAGCGTGCGTGAGCAGGGGGGAGAGGCAGAGAGCAAGGGAGAGAGAGATCCAAGCAGGCTCTGTGCCGCCAGCCCAGAGCCCAATGGGGGGCTCGATCCCATGAAACTGGAGATCATGACCTGAGTGGAAATCAAGAGTCAGTCGCTTAGCCAACTGGGCCACCCAGGTGCACCGTTTATTTTTGGGTGCGCTCTCAATGGCCATTTACATTATTCATTCCCTGTTCGTGGAGCAAGCCTGCATGCCAGCTCTGTGCTAGGTTCTGGGTACAAAGGTCAGTAACAGGTGGGGCTGACGTCCTGAAGGTTTTGGTCAGGAGGGAGGCAGAGGTGCATAGGAGTAAAGGTGCTTGCGCGTGGAGGAGCGTGTGTGCACAGCTAGGGGAGTGAGGAGGCTGGAGGGACCACGTGGGCAGGGATGTGCGGGGCAGTTTAATGGAATCATGTGAGGGAGATAACCTAATGAAACTCTGAAGGCTGAATAGAAACCAATCAGATGAGCAGGGGAAGGTCATTCCCAAAGAGTCCCTTCTCTGGGGACAACTTGAGGAAAGGGAGCGAGGAGGGGAGAGTGTGGCATTCTGGGATGCGGTGGCACAGGAGGGGCTGCAGGGAGATGGAAGGGCCACAGGGAACTGGTCCTGAAAGCTTGGGGGAACTGTGCTAAAGGCTGGGGCTTCTTCCGGAACACCCCTGACTCGGTCTCCAGGGCTTGCGAAAACCCCATAGAACCCTGAGCTGGAGGCTGGCACCCTTGATTCTGGGTCCTGCTCTGCTGTAACCTTCTGACCGCACACCGCCCGCCTTTCTGTGCGCAGCCTTGGTTTGTGCATCTACAAGGTGGGGAGGGTGAATTAGGAGAAACAGGATGGCTGCTTTGGAGTCAGATAGCCTGGGTTCAAATCCTGCCTCCAACTTGTATTAGCTGTTATTTAACCTGCGTGCCATTTAATTGGTACAGTAAGAATAATAATACCCAGGGGGCAGCCAAGCAAGCAGGGTACTCTTCCCCCCTCTGCCTGCTACTAGACCAGTTTCCCTTTCATCTGTTTTATTTTTTTTTATTAAAAAAATTTTTTTTAACATTGTAATTATTTTTTTATTTTTAAAATTCTTTTTAACGTTTATTTATTATTGAGAGACAGTGAGAGACAGAGCACGAGCATGTGAGGGGCAGAGAGAGAGAGAGAGGAAGACACAGAATCTGAAGCAGGCTCCAGGCTCTGAGCTGTCAGCCCAGAGCCTGATGCGGGCCTGGAATCCAGACCATGAGATCATGACCCGAGCCAAAGTCGGAAGCCTAACCCACTGAACCACTCAGGTGCCCCTAATTAAAAAAATTTTTTTAAATGTTTATTTATTTTTGAGAGAGAGACAGAGTGTGAGCAAGGGAGGGTTAGAGAAAGAGGGAGACACAGAATCCCAAGCAGGTTCCAGGCTCTGAGCTGTCAGCACAGAGCCTGATGCAGGCCTCGAACCCATGAACCGTGAGATCATGACTTGAGTGAAGTTGGCGCTTAACCGACTGAGCCACCCAGGTGCCCCCTGCCTTCACCTGTTTTAAATATTAGGGTTCCAGTAACATTTATGTGAAAAGTAAGTTGTCAATATAACTTAGAAAACCACTGTGCTAGATAATATCTAGTTTCCTGAGATTATAAAATTCTATGATTCTATGATTTAAAATTATAAAGAGGATAAGTCGCCTTTGATTCCTTAGTTCCCATTTATAAATTCTGTCTGCTTCTATTTCCTTCCCTACTGGCCACTTTCCCAGCTCTCTCTGCCTCATTCCCCAGAATACCTCCCTTTAAAAATATTTCTTCACCCTATAACTACAATTAGCATGAGAACCTTTATGTCAGCCTCCTGATTAAGTCAACTGCCGCAAAGATGTTAATATCTGATAACAACTAGGTTTCTTTCTTTTCTTTTCTTTTCTTTTCTTTTCTTTTCTTTTCTTTTCTTTTCTTTTCTTTCCTTCTTTTCCTTCCTTCCTTCCTTCCTTCCTTCCTTCCTTCCTTCCTTCCTTCCTTCCTTCCTTCCTTCCTTCCTTCCTTCCTTCCTCTCTCTCTCTCTCTCTCTCTCTCTCTCTCTCTCTCTCTCGCCTCATAGTGGAGGTCTGGAGAAGCAAAATCTTCTTCCTAAAGGAATGAGTCCCTAATGGAAGATTTTCAGGCTCAGACTTGGGTGGGGGGTGTTTTTTGAGGAAGAGTAGCCTTTCTATCAAATTTCAGCCTATTAGCAGCCACTGCCTCAGCTGCAATTTGTCCTTTTTATCACCAAGGATCCCACGTGTGCAGAGTGGAGAAGGGAGTGTGTGTGATCCGGTGTCAGTGTTTACTATAGGGGAAAGCTCTGAGCCTCATTTAATTAAGTGTCTGATTATGTTTCCAAATTCTTACTGTGGTGGGAAACATCAACTCATAGAATGTCCGGGAGAGTACCACTTTCCTCATTGGAGCCTAGCATCAGGTTCGATGATAATTCTGTTTATACCTATGGGCATGCCTTTCTTTCAGAAGTAGATGTCAGCCAAGGTTCCGGCACAAGTGATTTGTAAAGGAGGTGCTCCCGGGAGGAGGGGGGTGGAGGAAGCAGAACAGGAAAGGAGAAAGAGCCTAGCAAGGGTCCGATTTCAGCTGGATCCCACAGGGTGTCTGGAGTGTAAATTGCACCTCAGAGTTTGTGTCTTCTGGAGGAAAGGAGCTGGACCCTTGTGCCAGTCAGCCATTGGCAAGCTGCCCCCACTGAATGGACTGTCATTGTGGCTCTCAGTAGCAGAGCGCACAGAAGCTGGAGTGTGGGTGTGCAACCCCAGGAAGGGGGTCTAGGACGTCTGGACGGGCACCCAGTGTCTGCTGCAAATTCCCCCTCACTCCAGCCCCACAGTGAGGCTTCAGCAGGCTCATTGGTAGTAGATGTTAAGTCATTACACGCACATTTCTGGGGATGCTCAAAGAGGTGTCACTAAGGTGGTGAATAGGGTGTGCTGGTCACAAAGCCCAAGAAAGAAGATGGCTTGGTCAGCTCTGGGCTGATAATTCTGCTGAGTCTAAAAGGATAGCTCAGGGGGAGTTTGTGCTTTTCCTGTGCGGACTCTCTCCCCCAAGCTCTGATTGTGTGTTTGAGGGTGAACAGGGACCGGCATCGTGGGAGTCCTGGTACCCGACAGTCTCTGGGGCTGAAAACGGGATCGTGTTTAATTCTTCATGGTTCTGTGCCTCCCGGCAGTCTGCTTTAGTTCTCTTTCATGAGAGTATACATTCTTCAACTGCTGTCCACTTGGCCCGACTTAATTTGTAAGACCAAGAAATTGGTCTTAGATGTGAATCTCTAAAACCAACCCCATATTTCATGTAGTTCTGGGCGACAGTGTAGGGGGAGGGGCTTGCTTACCCCGTGTATGTTGTGTATTGTGCTAAAAGGAATAGTGTGCTGTTGCTGTTGCTGTTGCTGGGTGAGTAACAGGAATGTGTTCATTCAGCTTTACCAAATTAAATTTTTTTGTGGTTTAGGAGAGGATAAAGCAGTGAATCTCTGTAGAGTTTCTGGAATTATTCTTCAGGCCCAGCTGGTCTCCCTAAAGCCCATTTTCTTCACGCCCATGGTTGAGTGTAGTTTCCATGAGGGAATTTGTTTTTGAAGATAAACTTGCAGGTCTTTTCATCTGAAAGTTAAAACTTTCTTGAGAAAACACAAATTTAAAAGCAAAAGCAAAACAAACATAAGCAAAGCAAATCAAATTGAGGGTACAATAGAACAGGATTCAACATGATTAAAAGCTTATTCTTCTCTCGCACAAAAAGTGTGGAAGTAGGAAGTTCGGAGTTGGTATTGTATTTCCAAGGAGTTTCCAGAGCCCCAGGCTCCTTCCGTTGTCATCTGCGGCTGCTAATAAGGTGTGGACCTCACTCTCATGTGCATGATGGCTGCTGGGGCTCCAGTCTTCACATCTGAGTTCCCAGCAACAGGGTGGAAGAAGAAGGGCATGTACCTGTCGTTAAGATACTTCCTGGAGAGTTTCGTAGGACACTTCCTTTTATGTATCATTAATTACATTACAGTCACGTGATCACAGCTAGCTGGAAGAGGGGCTGAGATATGTGGCCTTTTAGCTCGTCAATAATTACGTAGCTAAAAGTTAGGTTTGCCAGGCAAAGGAGGAGGAGCAGATGGGTGTGGAGCATTTCCCGATGTTGCCAAGTTCCCTGGGGCCCTGACCCTGGTCTGTCCCCTGGTCTGGCCGTTGCTTCTCTTTATCAGGGGCTGAGCAGCCTCCTGGGTGGTGCTGAAGACTTGAGAGAATCATTAACTGTGTTTCAATAAATGCATCCATGTGGCAGTTTCCATGTGACTGAGAACTGCCCATTTGAGAGGTATTCAGATTGCAAATCCATACCTGCAGTCCGGGAGTTGTGACTTTCGATTTGGGGCTTTTATTTAATTTATTTTGATTTTTTAATGCTTATTTATTTTTGAGAGAAGGAGAGAGATAGAGTGTGAGTGTGGGAGGGGCAGAGAGAGGGGGAGACACAGAATCTGAAGCAGGCTCCAGGCTCCGAGCTGTCGGCACAGAGCCCGATGCGGGGCTCGAACCCGTGAACTGTGAGATCGTGACTTGAGACGAAGCTGGATGCTTAACCGACTGAGCCACCCAGGTGCCCCTCGATTTGAGGCTTTTATTTGAAACCACTATTTGGTTTCTCTGTGCGTGGAATCTGACGGTGTGCAGTGGCACCTGGGAGACTGGCAGACAGGTGGACCTCTCATTGGTTAGCCTTCCTTTTTTGTGGCTCTGGAGGATGGGTGCTCCCTGAGCCCCTGCAGAGGAAATTTCCGGGGATGCTACATGACTTGTATTTGCTGACAGATCACTGGTCACAGATCAAAGTCTCCAAACGCGCAAGTCTGAGAGCCACGTTCATGTCATGCGTCAGAAACTAGACACAGGATGAATTTCATTTTTACAGCAAGTTCCCACCTGACCTTGCTTTCCAGTTTCAGTCCTAGAATCGAACTCGTCTAAACAAAGCCCAGAGGTGTCACTCCTGGCATACTTCATGAGCTGACTCTTACTTCAGGACCCCTCACCCTGCAACTCGCCTTCAGGCACACCCTGAACTGGGGGTGGGGCTGGGTTACCAGGCTTCTCAAGATCTGCTGCCTTTGGACTTGTCTTGTTTGGCTGGGAATATACTGGCAGATCCACTTTCCTCCTTCAAATTCTGTTCCAATGGTCCCTCTTGCAGTTCCTTCAGTAAGAAATACCAGCCTTCTGGGCCTTCATTTTCCCATTTGTAAAAAAGGGATGGTAAGCCCAAAAGTTTTTTTGAGGATTCCAATTCTGCTGCTAATAATGACCTTTTGAACAGGAAACGCACTGCATTAAAGACATTTTGCTGTCCACTTTCTAGACGGGGGAGAAGCAAGATACATTGTCAGTGCATGGCAGATCTAATAATAAGCATGACATATGGATTACCTGGAACTATGGTAGGCATTTTATACAGTTTTTTAGATAATAGTTTTATTGAGATATAATTCACATACCATACAATTCATCCATTTAAATGTTTTTATGTATTTTTGAGAGAGTGCAAGCAGGGCAGGGGCAGAGAGAGGGGGACAGAGGATTAGAACCAGGCTCTGCACTGACAGCAGAGAGCTCGACACGACTCAAACTCATGAACCGTGAGATCATGACCTGAGCCGAAGTCCAACACTCAACCCGACTGAATCACCCAGGTGGCCCCATACAATTCATCTATTTGGGGTGTATAATGATTTTTAGTGTATTCACAGATATGTGCAATCGTCACACAGTCTGAGCTCTCAACTCTTAGCTCTCCTTCCCAGTCCTAAGCAACCATAAATCTGCTTTCTGTCTCTGTAGAACTGCCTATTCTGGGCATTTCATGTAAATGGGATCATATGATACGTGGCCTTTTGTGTCTGACTTCTTTCACTTAGCATAAAGTTTTCAAGGTTCATCCATGTTGTTGTGTCTACAGGACTTGATTCCTTATTATTTATATAATTTTAAAAAAATGTTTATTCATTTTTTGAGAGAGAGAGAGAGACAGAGCACAAGCGGGGGAGAGGCAGAGAAAGAGGGAGACACAGATTCCAAAACAGGCTCCAGACACCGAGCTGTCAGCACAGAGCCCAACGCGGGGCTCGAACCCACAAACCGCGAGATCGTGACCTGAGCCAGACCATGACCTGACACGAAGTCAGACGCGTAACCAACTAAGTCACCCAGGCTCCCCTTCATTCCTCCTATTGCTGGGTAATCCCATTGTTTGTATACACATCTCATCCATTCATCAGTTGATGGACAGTTGTGTTGTTAATGCTGCTATAAGCATGCACATACGAGTCTTTGTGTGGACCTATAGTTCCATTTCTTTTGGGCAGATACCTTGGAGTGGAATTACTGGGTCCTATGGTAACTCATATGTTTACATGTATCATTTCTGATCTTCCTAAGAATCCCATAAAACAAATTATTATCTCCATTCTACTGATGATAAAACCGAGGCTGGGGCAGGGTAAACATCTTGCTAATAAGATACAGCTAGTAGGGGGCTGATCTTGGATTTGAACTCAAGTCTTCCTAATTCCAAAGCCAGGAGTTCTTTCTACAGTGCTGGGCAGCCAAGGTTTAGCTCTGTATCTGGTCTTGCAACTGCCAATATAGGAAGGTTACCACTGTCAGCAAAGTCAGTTCTTCCATCGACAACAGAAACCAGGCTGCACCCAAAAATCAAGAACAGAGACACAAAAGCAAGAAGGCATATTTACATTGGCCTCTCCCAAGACCTGGGAGGTCCTGCTTATATAGACAAAGTTTCCTCCTTCTGCTGGAAGGGCCTCATTTTGATTGGTCGATATTGGCAGGTAACTCAGGCAGCTCATTGGCCCTTTTTGGAGCCGGGGGGTCTTCTGTTTTAAGTCCAGCTTGCTTATAGGGCCACCTCCCCGTTCTGCTCAGAAAGGGAGGGAATTAACGAGAGCAGGTAACATGCCCCTAACTGTCTCACCATGGGCTCGTGAGAGGTGGCTCTGATCTCCTTTAAATCACATGGCTGTCCTGCTAGAAGCCCACAGTGTGAAGTCCACTAGATACTGGACTTAAATGGAATTTCCTCTTTCCAGTGCCATGTAGCGTTTTGAAGCTGGACTCCACCTCAAGTGTAAATGTTTCCTTACAGATGCCCAAGTTGTTGACTGTTAATTGCATTTGCACCCTTTCTTCTGGTCTAGCAGCGGCGACACCCTGACTATAGAAACACACTGTTTCCTTGGCGCCGCCGCCGCCGCCAGATTGTTCCACAATAACGCACACCTCTGACAATTCTTGGCAGCTTTGTGCACCCCTTGTTGAGTCATTGTGATTCCCAGCTCTGGGACAGCGCGCGGCAGATGGTGTGGCTGACGCTGGCTCTGCAGCTGTGCCGTCAGGAGTCTCTGAACCGAGGCGTGGGTCGTGGGAGCAAAGCTAGACAGAATGTGCCCTGCGATTTCAGGAAGAAAATATTTAACTCAATTGGTTTTTTACCCCTAGAATATTGCTGTGTGTAAACAGCTGATTTTGCTTAAAAAAAAAAAAAAAAGCTTCAAAAAAAAAATCATAGCGATACTTTTATGTTTCAGAGTGGCCTTCTCTAAACAGCCAACTGCTTTGCTAATATTTAGGACCATTAATTCTATGAGCTGAGGCAGGGAGCAGACGATTTTTAGGCAATCTTATTTTTAGTGTGAAATTATATGGGATAAAGAAAATTTAAATAAGCCTAGCCCAACAATCATTTTAGCGTTTGGTACATTTCTTTCCAGGCTTTTTTCTTTATGCACAGGATTAAAAACAAATCTCGTAGGGTGCCTGGGTGACTGACTCGGTTGAGCATTAGACTCTTGATTTTTGTTCAGGTCATGATCCCAGGGTCATGGGATCAACCCTGTGTGGGGCTCCCTGCCTGAGTGTGGAGTGGAGCCTGCTTAGGATTCTCTCTCTTTCCTTCCCTCTCACCCTCTGCCTCTCTGCCCTGCTTGTGCACACTCTCTCTCAAATAATAATGAAAAAAACTAAAAACACCCAAATCTCATTCTGACATATATACACAATTTGATATCACTCCATTCCTTATTGTAATTATACAATATTAAATGTATAATAATTTCCCCCATGTTATTACATTATTTTTATGGCTATTTAATTTTTTAATGTTTCTTTGAGAGAGAGAAAGAGAAAATGAGAATGAGTGGGGGAGGGGCAGAGAGAGAGGGAGACACAGAATCCCAAGCAGGCTCCAGGCTCTGAGCTGTCAGCACAGAGCCCGACGCGGGGCTCGAACTCACCAACGGTGAGACCATGACCTGAGCTGAAGTCCAACGCTTAACCAACTTAACCACCTAAGTGTCTCTTTTTTATGACTGTTTAAAATGGTGCCAACATTTGGTTAGATTTAAGAATTTATTTTACTATTTGCTGATATTGGACATTTAGATTATTCTTGCGCATTTAGGATTATTTCTTTAAGAGAAATTCCCAGAGATGGAATGTAGAAGGGTCTCTGATATCTGTTGCTGAATTGCTTTCCAAAAATGGTTGAAGTTATTTATACTTCTCCTGGCAGGATGAGAATACTGGTTTCACCCTGTCTTCACCAGCCTAACCTTGCAGGTGTTGGAAAGTTCACGTTTTGGTTGGGGGGAAAGTTGTGTTCAGAGAGAAGATAAAAACCGTTCTCCATTTTGGGGGAGGGTATCCTGAGAAGGCAGGGACTCATGTCAAGGAGGGAGAAATCAGCATATGTGTATAATAAAAAAACAAAACCAAAAGTTTGTTTTAACAATGTTAGAAGAAAGACTGTTTTTCTATTCTCTCTATAGAAAAATAAATTCATTATCTCACGGAAAGGTGAACAAAGACTATAGAATCCGCAGTGGAGGAAATTAGGATTACAGATGTACAAGAGGCAGTTATTTAATGAAAAAAGTGGCTTTATAGGTGGTTCTGGATGTTTTCCAGCTTTTAAAAATCATAATTTGTCATTTTATTTTCTTATTCGAATATCTAGTTTTGCACCTAATTTTGTATTTGCAGTTTTTTCATTGTAAAAAATGTATCACTTGAAATTTACCCTCTTAACAAATTTTTACGTGTGTAATACAGTCATGTGAATTACATGCACTTTGTTGTACAGTTTATTTGCATTTTAAAAATTATTTTTCTCTAAGAGGGTCCCACAAACTATAGATTTCAGGGCCCACAAACCTGAATCTGCCCCTGTCCTCAGACCTTCCCCCCTTGTGGTACATTCCAAACCATATGTTTATATTTTCTTTTCTTTTCTCTTCTTTCTTCTTTTTTTTTTTTTTTAGATGTTTATTTACTTATTTTTGAAAGAGATGGCAGGGAGGGGCAGAGAGAGGGAGAAAGAGAATCTCAATCAGACTCCACACTGTCAGCACAGAACCCAATGCGGGGCTTGAACTCACGAGTTGTGAGATCATGACCTGAGCCAAAACCAAGAGTCAGACGCTTAACCGACTGAGCCACCCAGGTGCTCCTCCTCTCTTCTTTTTTAAATAACCGTTTTATTGAGATATAATTCACATACTATAAAGTTCACTCCTTTAAAATATGCATTTTAGTGGTTTTGGTGTACTCACAGAACTGTGCAGTCATCACCACTATCTAATTTCAGAGCATTTTCATTATGCCCCAAAAGGAAACGCTGCACCTGTTAGCAGGCTTCCCCATTTCCCTCCCCACCCCCCCGTCCTTGGGAACCACTGATCTCCTTTCTGTCTCATGCATTTACCTGTCTTGGACAGTTCATCTAAATGGAATCATGTAGCCCGTGGTTCTTTGTGGCTGGCTTCTTTCATTTAGCATAGTGTTTGCAAGGCTCATCATGTGGCATATGTCAGTACTTCCTTCTTTTTTAAATCACTGAATAAGATTCTATTGTATGGATATACCATTTTTTTTGTTTACCGTTCATCAGTTGGTGGATATTTGGGTTGTTTCTGCCTTTTGGCTGTTATGAATACTATTGCTATAAATGTTTACATGCGAGTCTTTGGAGATAAGTTTTCATTTCTCTTGTGTAGATATCTTGGAGTAGCATCGCTGGTTATGTGGTAACTGTGTGTTTAATATTTTGAGGAACTGCTGGACTCTTTCCCGAAATGGCTGCGCCATTTTGCAACTTTACCTGTCCTTGTCAACACTTGTTATTGTCTGTCTTTGAATTTAGCCATCTCAGTGGGTATAAAATGGTATCTTCCTCCATACTTAATTGATGCTTAATTTATATACTTACAACTGTTTAATACTAATGACATTAACACATGGAGGAGCTTCCATTATGACTTGATTGTAGGGATAAGAACATATACATTCACTAAATGTTCTGAATACATATAACAAATTTAAAATATAAATGAATTTAAACCTGTGTTTAAACCCTCTTTGAGCCCTTCGTTCTGTTTGTTAAAACTCAAGCTATATTCTTGGCTTGTTTTATTCTTTATTTTATTTATTTATTTATTTTTTTAAATTTTTTTCAACATTTTTTATTTATTTTTGGGACAGAGAGAGACAGAGCATGAATGGGGGAGGGGCAGAGAGAGAGGGAGACACAGAATCGGAAACAGGCTCCAGGCTCCGAGCCATCAGCCCAGAGCCTGACGTGGGGCTCGAACTCACGGACTACGAGATCGTGACCTGGCTGAAGTCGGACGCTTAACCGACTGCGCCACCCAGGCGCCCCTGTTTTATTCTTTATTTAAAAAAATTTTAATTATACACACACACACATTTTTTAGAGAGAGAACGAGTGAGCAAGCACAAGCAGGGGAGAGAGGTAGAGGGAGAGAGAGAATCTTAAGCAGGTTCTGTGCTCAGGGTGAAGCCTGATGCAGGGCTCAGTTTCACAAACATGGGATCATGACCTGAGCTGAATTTAAGTCAGATGCTCAACTGACTGAGCCACCCAGGTGACCTGGCTTATTTTATTCTTAGAGTTTAAAAATATTCAGGGGGTGCCTGGGTGGCTCAGTTGGTTAAGCGTCCAACTTCGGCTCAAGTCATGATCTTGGGGTTCGTGAGTTCGAGCCCTGCATTGGGCTCTGTGCTGACAGCTCAGAGCTCTGAGCCTGCTTTGGATTCCGTGTCTCCCTCTCTCTTTGCCCCTTCCCCATTCATGCTCTCTCTCTCTCTCTCTCTCTCAAAAATAAATAAACATTAAAAAATAGTTTAAAAAACATTCAGGCAATTTGTAGACCCCTTTTTAAAAATATTTCACTGCAGGACAATCATTTGGAGCAGAGAACATTCCATCTACCATAACCCAGATTTCCAGCCCAGTACATCTTATTTTCATCTGTACCAATTTCACAGGACTGTTGTAAAAATTAAGCTAGATTATGTATGTCAAATACACAACACACTAAGTCTTCACTAAATATTGGCTACAAAACTCCTGGTTGTAAGGAGAATGGCCACATATCAGGTCAGTTCCAAATCTTTTGTATCCAGTTTACATCAATGACATTGAAATAGGAAGTGTTTGCATAGACTCCCTCCCTTGGCTGGTTTCATTGGCTGGGGTCTAAACATACCTGAGTCCTTCATTTCTCTGACCAACTAACTTACTCAGAGCTGGAAAGCTTATAGCCATAAAATCTCTACCTAAAATTTTCTTGAAGTAGACGAATTTATGGATTTATTTTAAGGAGTGCTTTTTGCAGCTTAAGTCTGGAAACACCATCTATATCTCCTGATTCTTTTGCTTTCTGAGGATTGTCAGCCATATTCTCTATAACTGAACTGTCCATCCAAACTTTCCTGCAAAGGCAGTTGGCCAAACATCACCCCTAATGACACTCAAACTGTAAACATCTAACAATACCCATAGTGGGACATATTACAGTGAAGACAAACTAAAAAAAGTGTTGGCAGTTTTTTGGAAATGCATGTACATACTTTTATTGAAAAGAAATCCTTGTTTCACCAATGAAATGGATAACCATTCAAATGAAATGTGTAAATGCTTTTAAACTTGTCATTTGTTGATCGTGTTCCATGGGCAGAGAGCCCTGCTGGCTTTACTAAAGAGGGTTAGAGATATGGACTTGTATAAAAACAGTGGAACCTGGTGATCTTAGCTGGCAGAAAATCATGTGTAAAAAATAACAGCCAGGCAGAAAAATATAAATGAAAGTGATTCAAATCTTTACCTAGTCTCTTGAGTAATGTCAGTAGGGAGAGGACGGTCTTGATGTGGAGTAAAACTTCTGAAAACTCCCTTTGAGATATCTCTTTTACTCACAGTCTTTCTCCATACCAGACAGTGACCTGAAAAGCCTCTCTGTCCTTCCTCTCTCTGTACCCCCTAAACCTTTTCTGCAAGTTCAGTTCATGCTTTTCTTTCCTTTTCCCAAGATTTCCCACGGTGGCCATCCTAAGAATCTCTCTCTCCCCTCAGTATTCTGTTCCTCTTCTTTATTTCCCCTTTTACCGTGTCCTTCTCATAGATACTGGTCTCCAAAGATGGCCCCAAGGGACCATACTTCTGGTATTCATACCCTTGTGTCACCCCTTCTTCTTGAATCAGAGCTGGCCCTGTTACTTATAATCAACAAACATGTCTCTGATTTCTTTTGAGGTGAGGTAAGACAAAGAGCCCTGCAACTTTTACCTTGGCTTCTTAGAAATCTTGCCTTGAGGGAAGCCAGGTGTAGAGGGTTAAATAGTGTTCCTTAAAAATTCCTGTCAACCCAGAACTTACTTGGAAATAGGGTCTTTGCAGATGTAATTAGTTAAAGATAGTGAGATGACATCATTTTGGATTTAGTTAGAGTGGGCCCTAAATCTATTGGTAGCCTTGGAAGGGGAGAGGATACAGAGAGACCCAGAGCAGAAAGCCATGTGAAGACAGAGGCGGACAGTGGAGTGGTGCCACTGGGTCATAGCGAGTGTGGAGGGCTCCTGGCAGCCACGAGAAGCCACAAGGAGGCAAGGAAGTCCTCTTTCTGAGAGAATCCAGAAGGAACCCTGCGAACACCTTGGTTTTGGACTTCTGGCATCCTGAACTCTCAGAGAATGAACTTCTGTTGTTTTAAGCCATCCAGTTCGTGGTAATTTGTCATGTCGGCCCTAGGAAACTAGGATACCACCTGACACGCTAGGTGTCAGGACCACAGTGCTCTGGAGACACACAGGATGGCTCAATGGAGAGAGTGGTGCCCAGCTGGCCAGTCACCAGCTGTGACTGAAGAAGTCCTCTTAAACATATCTCCCAGTTGAACCTCCTGACCCCAGCCTCAGCCAATATCTGATCACAACTGGACAAGTGACTCAAGTGAGAGCAGCCTTGATAAACCCAGTAAACACGTAGAACCATGAGAGGGAACACTAAAGAAAGGAAGGAAAGGAAGGAAATGAGGGAAGGAAGAAAGAAAGGAAGGAAGGGAGGGAAGGAAGGAAGAAAAATGTTAAGCCACTCAGTTCTATGGTGATTTGTTATATTGCCAAGATCTTGATGGACGACCTTCCCGCTGACCATTGCCTCCTGCAAATGAGGCTCATCCCTCATCTTTCCCATGAGAATCAGCTCCTACCCTGCCCTGGAATTCAGGTAACTAACATACTCTGCCTCTTCCCACGTATGTGATAGACTGGTTCCTTTCTTCAGCAGGTTTACAGCCTGATTGTAGGGACACACACTAACAGAAGAACACTGTTCAGAACTCTTTGTAAGCATCATGACAACCAATTCAAAACGAATGTGCAAGACAAGTATGGAGGAGACGCATGGTAAAGATGAGGAAGAGGTCTCTCTGAGAAGATGCTCCGAATTTTGGAGGAGGTGATAGGTATGAATAAGAGGAGCTGGGAGGGCATTCTGGAATGGGGATGATGTGATTTGGAAGTGATTTGAAAGTTTGGGTTTGTGAGCTAATGGCTAAGAAAGAATCCTTGAGATGCGTTTGGTGCAAAAAGGTGATTTTATTACAGCACGAGGATAGGACCCGTGGGCAGACAGAGCTGTAGCAGGATGGTGAGGAGTGACTGATTATATACCTTTTAATTAGTGGGCGTTAGGGATAGCCTAGGTCTCTAAGGAATTCGGAAGCAAGGCTCTCAGGGGCTCTCTTGAGGAGCTAGCTGCTGTTAAGATAAGATTACTCTGAGTCTTTAATGAAACACAAACATTAAGGCATCAAGGCAGTCATGAGTTCCTTGAGGAATGTCACACTGTGCATGTTTCAGGTATCTGTCAGTGGGCTGTAAGCTGTAAAGAGATTTAATTTTGGCTGCATTTCTCTTGCCCTTGTTCTCAGCTGTGATACATGTAGTTATTATATACATTCATTGCTTTGAGGAACAGACTGAGGCAATTCCATTGGACTCACAGTGGCTGCCAGGGCCACGCCCTCTCTGAGAATCCACAGTATGTAGATTCCTGCTTTGTGCCATGTGACCCTGTTTCACTGGCTCTTACTGATTGGACTAGGTCTTCAAGCCCTGGCCGAAGACCGGTATCGCTGGTGGGGATCTATCCTGAGCTCCTGACCCTCTAGGGGCCACAGAAAGCTTTAAGCATGGGTGAACAGCCTCAAGTCATACGCCTAATTTTCTAGTTCCCTTCATGTGTTTTTCTGGTAAGAGTATCGATATTTTCATCACGTTCATAAAGAGGGTGAGCCTTGACCTTGAGAGATAACAACCAGGATTTAAGGAAACAGAGTGAAAGATACAGCACGCACATAATATACTTTCATGAAAATGGACACGTAATCATTACATTCATTTTGCAAACACCCAGGCAAAGATTCATGGTAAGCACTTTACAGTGGTTGCCTATGGCGGTGGCAGGGAGTAGGAATGCGGTTTGGAGTTAAAAGAAGGAGAAAGAACCAGCATGTAAGCCAGTGGTGGCCATCCAAGGGATGTGGCTCGAGAACTTGTCAATAGGGTCTTCCATGTTGGAAGATGACTGGCTGATCATGGAATCCTTTCTCCAAGGAAGTTTTTTTGTTTTTTAAATCTTCTTTTTTTTAAGGTTTATTTATTTATTTTGAGAAAAAGAGAGAGAGCACACACAAGTGCGAGTGGGGGGAGGGGCAGAGAGCGAGGGGGAGAGAGAGAACCCAAAACAGGCTCTATGCTCATCACGGAGCCTGATGCAGGGCTCGAACTCACAAACCATGAGATCATGACCTGAGCTGAAATCGAGGGACACTCAACCTAGAGAGCCATCCAAGTGCTCCTCTCTGGGGAAGTTTTAAACGGGAGGCATGGAGAGTGGCATAAATGGAGACAGTGATATGGAAGGTTGAGTGGGGGAGAGAGGGCCAGAGGGCGATAGGCTGCCTGAGCTGGCGAGGACTTGAGTGAGTGCGGAGGAGAAGCTCATTATGTCTCCTTCAATGTGGTCTTGCCGCAGACCTGGGACAGTGAGAGCAGGCTCCCAGGACTTACTTTCTGGTCAGTCCAAGACAACAGCAGCACAGGTGAGGAAGGTGTGAACTTGTGAGCGCAGGAGGGGTCCCGGGGCCTCAGTGGCCACATGCCCGAGGGTATAAATGTGGCCTGTTTGTGTGTGCCTGCACCTGGCTGCTTCTCCAAGCTGGCAGACCATAGGGCAGGGTGCCTGTGCCTGCCGTTGGGCTGGTTGAAGTGCATCAGGCCGAGGGACTGCAGAAATCGTAGCCCTTCGCTCAGGCTCCGCCTTCCAGCACATTGGCTTGCTGTTGGCAGGAGGGCCAGAGAGCTCATCCAGCTTCAAGCCAATATTGCAAAGTGGGCTCCAGGTCAAAACAAAAGTTAGACCATTATAGGAGTAGGGTTTCTTCGCGGAGGGGCTGGAGTGCCCAGCTGGGGCTCTTGTCTGTTTTGGAAACAGGGGAGACATTCTTGCCCGCATAAATTATACATCAGGTTAATGACAAAGTATTTGTTTCCAGGCTCGATGGGCTGCCGTGGTTCCTGCCTGTGGCGGCCCCTGGAGATCCAAGCTGCTGTTTAAGCATTCTTAATTAGTGGTGTGCTGTGATGCGGTTTGTTATGAGCTATTCCCACTTCCCTGGGGCGGGTCTGTGTTCCAAAAACACTCACGATTGTCTACAATTTTTTGTTTTTGCAAATTGTGGAGTAGCTCAGTGGGGAGTGGTGAAATCCCAAGGAGAAAAAGATAAGTGGGGGGAAGCAATGCCAGCAGATACCCGGTGACGCTTTGCAGAATGGGCCAGGGATTGCGAGAAAGGGCCCTGGTGCTCGACATCGCCCTGCATCTCGGAACCCCTGCGGGGGCGGCGGGGGGGGGGGGGGGGGAGGGAGGGTAAGCCGTGTGCCAGCCTCCCGTCCCTTGGCTTCATTGGTCAAAGTCTGTCCTGTGGGGCATTAACACCCCCCTGGGCTGTGTTTCCTGGACCCCCAGTGAGGTTCTGGGGGAGACAGAGTTTCTGGGGATTGGGTCTGGATGGAGGTGGGCTTTGCCAGTCGACGCTACATGTGGGGCTCCTAACAGAAGGCAGCAAAGGCAGTGATGGCAGTGACTCTCTTTATGCTGCTGAGCCATTGGGAGGATGGCTCTGGGAAGCAGGCGGTGAGGGGCTGTAGGGAGGGAGGGAGGGAGACGGGAAGGTCTGGAGGGATGCCTAAACAGGTCGAGTACAGGGAATCTATTACCCATCTTCTTGTCAAGCAGCAGAAAGGGATTGTGTGCCTGCTAGAATTGAAACCATGTGAAGTTTGGGCACAGGGTAATAGTTGGGGTGTTAGGTGGCACTGAGATGGGGCAGGTTTGGTGAGTCTGGGTTTAGGACATAGAAAACCCTTCTTTAAAAATTTTTTTTAAATGTTTATTTATTTTTGAGAGAGACAGAGAGAGTGTGAGTGGGGGAGAGGCAGAGAGAGAGGGAGACACAGAATCTGAAGCAGGCTCCAGGCTCTGAGCTGTCAGCACAGAGCCCCACGCGGGGCATGAGCTGTGAGATGGTGATCTGAGCTGAAGTCAGATGCTTAACTGACTGAGCCACCCAGGCACCCCTGGAAAACCCTTCTTAACTTGACCTTACCAGTATCCCATGCCCCAGGGATGTTAGAAAGGGAAAGCAAGCTCTGGCCAAATGGGTTTTGTTTTTAAAGAACCTTCAACTCAAAGAGCAGATGGGCTAGCCAGGTAGGATTAGTTTGTTTCTCTGGGACAAAGCCTATAGATACGGAAGCTATAGGAGAAGGAGGGTTGATTTTTTTTCCTAGGGAGAGATGGGTAGCATTGTATTGGTCAGCAATGACGGGTATACATCATAATGGAAAACTTTTTTAGAGCAGTTTTCAATTCATAGCAAAATTGAGTCGAAGGTATAGAGATTTTCCACATACCCCCTAACTCAACATAGTCCTCCCCCATTATCAACATCCCCCATCAGAGTGTAAATGCGCTGTCATATATTGACATATCATCATCATCCAAGTTTACATTAAGGTTAACTCTTGGTGTTGTATGTTCTGTGGGTCTGGACGAATGTATAATGACATATGTCCATCTTTATAGTATCATACAGGGTATTTTCCCTGCCCTAAAAATCCTCTGTGCTCTGCCTTTTTATTGCCTCCCCACCTTCCGCCCCCCGCTTCCCAACTCCTGCAACCATTGATCTTTTTACTGTCTCCATAGTTTTGGGTTTTCCAGAATGTCATAGAGTTGGAGTCATACAGCAGGCAGCCCTCTCAGACTGGAGTTTTTTTCCCCACTGAGTTATATGCACTTAACTTTCTCTGTGTCTTTTCTTGGCTTGATCGCTCATTTCTTTTTAGTGCTAACATTCCATTGCTTGGATGCAACACAGGAAGTCCGTTTATCCAGCCCCCATGAAAGGGCACCATGGTTGCTTCCCAGTGAGGTCATTTCTTCTTCATATTCTCAATTTCCTCGATGTTAAATGTGAACTCTAACAGGCCATTTTTATGTTTATTTCCAGCTCCCATTACTCTTTCTCTGGAATGGCCCAGGCCAAAGATAAGACTCAGGCTGACCTTGCATTGACTCCTTGCTGATGGGCAATGTTGATGGCAGGACAAATAACCATGGAAGCATTTTCAGTGCAGTTTCACTAGACTGGATGATTGTTGCCATTTTCTAAATTTAATAAGGGAGTCCTAATGCCTAGGGACCTATGTGCTGGCAGCTTCATTTCCTTAGTGGAAAGGTTTTTGTAAAAAAAAAAAAACAACAAACAAACAAAAACAAGAAAGCAAGTCAAACAAAAAACAAGTGAAAGGGTAAAATACCCCAAAACCAATGTTTTTTGCAAGATGATACATAATAGAGAAACAATTTGAATGGATTTAGAGACGTCATGGGGACAGTTTATAGTATTTGTGATCACTGTCATTAGCATTTGTAAAATTCTAAAATTTAGCAAAGAAAGGAGATTGACCAAGAAAGAGAGAGAGCAAGGAAAACAAGGGATAAGAAAAGACTCCAGGCAAATACGCAACAGTGAAGTCCTTTGTTCTTCGATATGAGGCAGGGGTTGGGGGCCAGGTGACCTGCAGCCATCCCATTACCCCTTGCAGTGGATGACAATGAAAATAACAATGGCCAGTGTTTCTTGCACGCTTGTTCTGGGTCAGGTGCTGGTTGAGAGCTTCCAATATGTTAACCTCCCTGAAATTTCCAGCTGATCTCCCTAGGCTCTGATCTCCAGCAGCCCTGCTCTGTGCAGGGCAATGTAGCACCCCTCTCTTGTTCTCCAGCTCCATCGCCCGTGGCAGGTGTATCTCCTTGGTGAAACTGTGAACAACTTGAGGCAAGAATGTGCCTTTCTCATGGGTGCTGTCCTTGGCACCCTGCACAGGGTCAGGCCCCAAATGCACGCTCAACATGGACTTGGTGGAGAAGCTTGCAGACTCTCATTATCCAATAAGCTGACATTTATGAACGGAATTTCATCCCTGCAATAGTCCCAGGAGGTGGGCAATCTTGTCTCTACGTTCCACCTAAGGGGCTGAAGATAAGAGGTATGCTGCCTGACCAAGGTCACAGCCAGGAAGTGGTCAAGGTACGTTTTGGACGTGGGTTGACCTGACTCCTCAGTTGATGCCCTTTACTCCTGGGATATATGCTTTTGCTTGGGGAAGCCACTGAAAGGAAAGTAGAGCTCTTTTGCAGTTAACGAAGGGCTGGGATGTCTACGCAGGAAAATTTCCCAGGCCCTGGAATGTAACCCTCAATGTCGTCTTGCTTTTGCTGGAAGCCTGTTACCTGGGATGGTTTAGGAACGAAGTGGAGATGACTCCAATCACTGACGAGGCAGAAGGACAATGTAGTGGGAAACAGGACTGAAAGACAAGTCACCGAAGCGCTCTGTGCTCCCTTCACTTTAAAACAAGTGGGCAAAAGCCTTCTAAAGTGTGTGTGCACGTACATGTTTCTATACAGTGCATAGAGCAGAAGCCTGTGGGTTCTAGAAATAACCCAAATGATAAATGGTCTCTGTCAACAAATATTGTAAGCAATGATGCCAGATTATTTGGACAAGTTTGCTAGCAGATGTGATCTGTTTAGCTAAACAGATATTAATTTTCCAGCTCTTTGACCCACTGATAAATTCTATCCTGTTGGAGATACACCACAAGTTACAGTAAAAACTGATGTTGCATGTCATTGTCAAGACATAATTAGAAGGAGATGCAGATGATCTACTTTGGTTAGAAAATATCCACGATGCCTTTTGATGTTATAGGTTTAAAAAACTCTAAATTTAAATATATGTTATATCATATAAAATATATACTATATTATAACAAAACTATACTTTATAGTAATAAAGGCATTTATTACACTTAAAAATTGGGTGCCTGGGTGGCGCAGTCGGTTAAGCATCCGACTTCAGCCAGGTCACGATCTCGCGGTCCGTGAGTTCGAGCCCCGCGTCAGGCTTGGGCTGATGGCTCGGAGCCTGGAGCCTGTTTCCGATTCTGTGTCTCCCTCTCTCTCTCTGCCCCTCCCCTGTTCATGCTCTGTCTCTCTCTGTCCCAAAAATAAATAAAAAACGTTGAAAAAAAAATTAAAAAAAAATAATAAAAAAAATTACATATAAATCCCAAAGGGTCTTCCAGTATTTTGATCCACTTATCATTTCTGGGACAGGTTTTGGAATTTGTGACCTGCCTTTTGGAATGACACCTTTCTCTGGGACTTCTGCAGAATCTTTTGACACTGTGTACCTGGCTTGAAATGTTGCTGGTCTACAAAATAAAGTTGCTTGGGGTGGTCTAAAATGCATGCTGCTTTTGTGTGACGTGTGGTCATGATTTGGAGTTCGCAGTGATTGGAACATTGCTGTCAGTCTCAGCTGATGCTTTTTTCCTATGAAGAGCAGATTTCTCAACCTTGACCCTGGTGACACGTTGGACCAGATTATGTTTTACTGTGCGTTGCTGTCCTGTGCATTGTAGGATAGTTAGCATCCTCCCTGACCTTTGCCCACTGGATGCCAGTGACAGTCCCCCAGTTGTGACACTCAGAATATCTCCAAATGCTGCCATATGTCCTTGGGGGCAAAATCCATCCCAGCTAATTGAGAACCATTGATATCAAGCTCTATGTGTTGCTCTGGCTTTATGGATAGTTGCAGAACATTTCACATGTGTTTTCTCTTTGCAGCAGCTATTAACATAAATATTCTTATTTGGAATTCTGGCAATGGCCTGGCAGGGAAGATTAATGGAGGGAAAAAAAGCAAAAACATCCTCCTGTGATATTGCAAGGTACTGAATTACATGCTATTTGGGTGCCAATACAGGAGGCAGTGATAAACGGAATAACCTTCAGTTAAATGGTGTGTTCCCCGAGGACGCCAACTTCCTGTTTTATAGTGTTTTTCACTGTAGCTTATCCTTCTGGATCAGTTAATTGTGTGTTTCTTTTTATCTTTCGCTGATATCACCCAGTGTTGACTCCATAGTATTTCATTTTTTTATTCTTATAATCTATAAAGCTCTGCTACTCATTTGTCATTGAAAGTGTCAGTTTGTTTTTCATTCCGTGTATCTGGCTGACTTCCTGCTCGGATGGATGGAAGCATCTATTTAACTTTGATGGATCAAACATGGTACTACTATTGATCAGTATCTTTTGCATGGCAACTCTTGTTCAAGAAAAGCCACAGAATTTTAACTTGTGTTGGAAGGCAGTAATGCTAAGGACAAAAACCATAAATATTCTATTTACAGGTTAAGAATAATCTCTTCAACTAGAGCTCAGAACATACTTTTTGTTACATGGTAATATACATTCTGTGCATGTAAGAATTTTATAGTTTTAAAGACCTGCTTCAGGGGCGCCTGGGTGGCGCAGTCGGTTAAGCGTCCGACTTCAGCCAGGTCACGATCTCGCGGTCCGTGAGTTCGAGCCCCGCGTCAGGCTCTGGGCTGATGGCTCGGAGCCTGGAGCCTGTTTCCGATTCTGTGTCTCCCTCTCTCTCTGCCCCTCCCCCATTCATGCTCTGTCTCTCTCTGTCCCAAAAATAAATTAAAAACGTTGGAAAAAAAAAAAAATAAAGACTTGCTTCAAACCCCTCGCTTTGTAAATAAAAAAAAAATTTAAGGTCAAGTGAGACAAAAAAAAAAAAAAAAAAAAAAAAGTGACATCAAGACCGTTCCAAACAGACAGTTTGGAACTGGGGCCAGAACACTTTGTGGAAGATTGCAATGATGCCTCTGATTCAGGGGTCGGTAAACAATGACCCTCAGGGAAAATCTGGCCCTCTGGTTTTCTAAATAAAGTTTTATTAGAACACAGCGACACTTATCAGTGTGCTTATTATCGATGGCTGCTTTCATTCCGTGGTCACAGAGTTGGGTAGTTGTGGCAGAAGCAGTTGGCCCGAGAGGTAAAAGATATGTACCCTATGGCTTTCTACAGAAAATGTTTGCATATACCTAGACTAATTCTTGACTCCTTTGCTGTGCAATATTACAGTGCTCCTGTCCCTCCACCCTGCTTCCCAATGCTGGGCTCAGCCATATGACTTGCTTTGGGTCTGCTTATTCTTGTGACTCTGCTGTTGCAATGTAAAATGCCCGAGCTGGCCTGCTGGAGGATGAGGGGCAGGTGGAGCAGAGCCGAGTCATCTCAGTTCTCCAAACCAAGGCCAGCCTCGGCGAGCTGTCAGCTGGGCAGACCCCAGACAAGCGAGCAAGGTCAGCCAAGATCAGCAGAGCCGCCAGGCAGCCAGGCACGAAGGCTATTATTCATGCAGAATAGCTTGGCCTCTAAAACGGAGACTGCTCTTTGGAGAATCGTGTGGTAGTTAGGGACTTGGATTTGAGAGAGAAGTAAACCTAGGTTTAGGTTCTGACTCTGCCGCTTTTTGGTGGCATGACCTTTGGCTCTAAAATCGTGTTGCCTCTCAAATCTCTATTTTTGCCCTGATTTTAGTAATGGCTGTTTTCTTGACATCTGGTTTTCCTCATTTCTAGACAAACAGGAAGACTGTATTTTTCCATCTTCTTGAAGATGCACGTGGTCATGTGGCTTGCGGTGGCCAACAGACCGTGGGTGACAGTGCTGTGTGTCTCCCTCGGTGGAAGCGTTGGTTGCTGATGTCTGTTCTCCACACCCCTGACGTGGCATCTGGGGAAGATTGGGTTGATGTGGAGGTCAACACTGAGCTACCACCTGGCAGCTGGTTTCCTTGGGGAGGCACCTGGACTCACAGTGAACTTTTCAGGAGTGAGAACTTAACTTCTGTTGGGTTAAGTCATTGGAGGTTGGGCGATGCTGGTTACTACAGCTGAGCAAATAGTTTCTTGAGAATCTTAATTTTTTTCTGAGGTAGAAACTACTACAAACAGAAAAAGTGGTGGTGGAGAGAATGGCGTCACTGTGAGTTAGTCAACCTCCATTTATCCAAAACTGATTGTGTGCCAAGGAGGAAGGGGAAAACAGTGCAGCTCCTGGGGTCGAATTCAGGACTTGCCGTTAAATAAGCTGCATGACCTGTGGAAGTCACTTCATGCTTTCGATCCTCAATTTCTAGTAAAATAGGGATAAACCTGTGCCCTTTACAAGTCATTGTGAGGGATCCAATGAGGTAATATTATGATGAAGTATCTAGAGTCTTGGATGATCTGGTGGCACTGCTATCTTCCAGACAGACAGGATGAAACTTTCTGGAGCCTGGGTCGCCAGGCGGGGACTACTTGCGCCGTGAAAGCTGGGTGGTGATTGGGAAAAAAACCCAAGTTCCTTCCAAGAAAGGCTCAGAAGGTGTGCAAGGACTCTGGGCAGGTGTGAAGGCAAGGAGGCCAGTGAAGGGGGATTGAGGACACGTGGGGGACCCCAGTTGTCACCTCAGGAGCCCTGAGAGGCAGAGGAGAAGCCACATGCAGGGCCTTGGAGCCCAAGACGACTGAGTATGAATCTTGGCTCTGCTCTGACATGCTTGCTGGGTGACAATGGGCAGCTTATTTAACGTCTCTGGACTTCAGTTTTCTCATCTGTGAACTAGGGATGACAATAGTATTGACCTCGTAAGGTCGATGTGAAGAGAAAATGGGAGAATATCTGTAAAGTACCCATGGCAACTTCTTAAACATTGGGTGCTGTTCTTTACCATTGGTGTTAATCTACAAACTTAGGAGATATGCAGGCGTGCCCAATTCAAGTGGTATCCACCTAGCACCTTCCCACCTAGTAAACACCACCCAGCTTCCTTCAAAGGAATGCAGAGTGGGGAGGTGGGCTGTGGTACACAACCAGGCTGTTGCTTGGCCGATGAGATGATGGGGCGGCTTGGCCAGTATTCAGACCTCAGAGGGTAATCTTTTGGAAGCAGACTGAACTTGCTGAGTTATAATAAGTTTCTTGCCTGATGATGCTGAACAGAACTGAGCCCTGTGGGGGCTTTGAAAACAAAACAACCTAATTCGATCTTGCCTGAACATCTCTGTAAAGGATATGTGAAGGCCTAGTCATGATCTCCTGCATCTCCTAGCCCAGAGGAATTCAGTATGAACTTGAAATCTCAGAAGCTTAAAATTTTTAGCTTCTTTTAAGGGAGGAACAAAAAAGAATAAAAACTTCTTGATTTATTCTCTTCTAGTTGCATAAAGATAAGAATCCTGCAGATTAAATTATGTGGCAGTTTCCATTTCTAGTTGGGCAATGTTAGCAATATGGAGACCATGAAAAAGAATAATTATATTTTAGACACGAGGTACATGTTCCAACTGAATGCCTCTGGTCCCTTCTTTTAATTGTTGAGTGCCTCTGGGGTTTTAGCTTATTGGAAGGATCGGGAAGCAATATTCTAAGTGGGCCAACTTCCAGAAAACAAGGATGTAAGTTTTTTTCCCCTTGCATTTCCCTGGCAAGTACCATGTGGGATGCACATAGATAAAACGACCAACTTAGATCTGAGCAAGGACTGTCAGATGAACCGTTGACAGCCTGCCGGGAGGCAGAACAGAGGCCCCTGTTGAAGGCTCTGAAACGGTTCTCTACTCAATAGCTACCAGTGGGCATTTGAGGGCCCCTTTTAAGTTTACAAGTACATTGCAAAGTTATGTATCACTTGGCTAAAGATGTTGCAATTAAATTCGCTTGAAACCGACATTCGCTTGAAACCGACAGTGTGTCACATGATGGGGAGGAAAAAAGAATTTTCTGTCTGTAACAAGAGAAAGATACCCCATGAATTAATTTTCTCAGCAGTCATTTTTTCTTTCTTTTTTTTTCCTTAGAGGAGAATCTATTTAAATTAAAAAAACTTTTTTTTAATATTTATTTACTTTTGAGAGAGAGAGAGAGAGAGAGGGAGAGAGAGGGAGAGAGAGGGAGTGCACCAGCAGGGGAGGGACAGAGAAAGAGAGAGTGCACCAGCAGGGGAGGGACAGAGAGAGAGAGAGAGAGAGAGAGAGAGAGAGAGAGACAAAGACACAGAATCTGAAGCAGGCTTCAGGCTCTGAGGTGTCAACACAGAGCCCGACGCAGGGCTCCAACTCACAAACCGTGAGATCGTGACCTGAGTTGAAGTTGGATGCTCAACCAACTGAGCCACCCAGGCGCCCCCTGAACAGTCATTCTTGCCATTCTTGCCCATGCTAGGGTAGAAGACTCAAAGAATTGAAATGATAGAAACAAAGACTTTTTGTGATTTTTTTTTTAAGGCTAATATGATGGGATTGTATTTACTTTGGAAGTCTTTGAATCTGAAAGTATTCCTCTCTGTTGCTACGTTGATAATGCATTCAGAATAGATATTAAAATACTTTCAGGCTTAAAACATAAAAGCAGATGTGGCTCTAGCTGTATACTGGATTGGTAAGTGGAACTTCTACTGTCAGCCTCAAAAGGATCTGTCCTCATCTAGAAATTCAGATAGCTATTTTATTAAAAAAAATTTTTTAATGTTTTATTTATTTTTGAGACAGAGAGAGACAGAGCATGAATGGGGGAGGGTCAGAGAGAGAGGGAGACACAGAATCTGAAGCAGGCTCCAGGCTCTGAGCTGTCAGCCCAGAGCCCGACGCGGGGCTCGAACTCACGGACTGTGAGGTCATGACCTGAGTTGAAGTTGGACGCTTAACCGACTGAGTCACCCGGGCGCCCCCAGATAGCTATTTTAAAGAATATTGCAAAAAAGTAAGCAATATTATCAAAAGTACCTCATTGTTAGAGATATGACTTCCAAGGGCAAATTTTATTTTTGTCCTTTTATTTTGCTTCTCTCCTTTGCATGCCTTTTCAGTTGTTTTGGGGTATGTGATCTATTCAAAGTATATATATTTTTAATGTTTATTTTTGAGGGAGAGAGACAGAACACACATGGGGGAGGGGCAGAGAGAGAGGGAGACACAGAATTGGAAGCAGGTTCCAGGCTCTGAGCTGTCAGCACAGAGCCCGGCATGGAGCTCGAACTCACGAGCTATGAGCTCAAGACCTGAGCCGAAGTCAGATGCTTAACCGTCTGAGCCACCCAGGTGTCCATCGAAATATTTTTCTAACTTAGTTTAATTTTTAGATGTAAGCATTTTGCTTAGGGGACCCCAAGAATGGTCTTGTGGCGTAACTTTCTTCTGTTCTGGCTTCAGAAAATTCAGAAGGTATTTCAGCACTGCTGTGAAGCCTAATTAATGTAATTAAATTGCTTTTAAATTTCAAGACAAAAGCAGCTGGATAAGTGTGAAATAGTGAGCCAAGGTCCTTACCCTTGTACTCTATGGGAGAGTGTGTACCCAGAGTCACTGGGAATGAAAACTAGTTGACTGCCACATGGCTCGGTTTCTACTCTACTCGCAGACAAGACTGTGTGTGTGTGTGTGTGTGTGTGTGTGTGCGTGCGCACGTGCGTGTGCCCACACGTACGTGTGTGTGTTTGCATGTTTTCAAGCAAAGGTTTGTTATATTAAGACAGACATTCCTTGAATCTCTTTTGTTTCCAAGTAATGCAGTTATGATTTTTACAGACATTATCCTTGGTTTCTACCTTTGATACATAAAATCACAGAAAATGAATGGAAACTAGAAAAAGCCAAAGTAATTTGCAAGTCTATGCTTGATTAATTGGCTTTGGGGATTGGAGTGTGATCCTATGGGCAGGGAAATGAGGCTTATATTTTGAGTAGCCTGGAGACCCAAACTCGAAGCCAGTGTTTCCAGAAGGCATTCAGGCACAGGCCTTGGGAGATGGGCAAGGCCATTGCTCTTATCATTCTGGCTCAGGACGGCTTCCTGTGGTTTCCAGACCCCCGGGGCCAGAGGCAGTGTGGCATTTGGAAGAAAACCCACCCACGTACGTGTTGCAGAAACATGAATGTTGGTTTAAAGTCTTTGATTAATACTTTAATTAAGAGACTCTTAGGTGTAAAACTCAACCCAAGAAGTGAACGTGCCAGAGATACTTGCATTTCTGAATATGCATGAGAAGTGGCAGATTCTCAGTGCCTGGCTTCCTGATGCTTCAGTCTCAATATCCTCAATCAGTTCCCAGCTCTTCCTTTGGAAGCTGTAACGGAGTTCCTTTCCTGATCCCAAACTAACCATTGATGAAGGTGTTCTTTCCCAAGCGCTTGGCTTTTGGTGGCCTCCAGAAAGCTGCCCACCGGCCTGGGTCTCACTGCAGAAGAGACCATTTGTCATCAGAGGAAAGCAGATTTCCAGTATTTTGCAGCTGACATCATTGTGCTGGTTCCATTTTGTGACTGCATCTTGTTCTGGCACCTCCAGAGCCTTCTCAAAAAAGAGCCTCATGCAATGGCACTTTTAAACCTTCCAATTAATTGAAAGTACGTTGGGGTTGCTGGCTTTAAGGATGACTCCCTTCTATGTGATTTTAAGCACTCTAGAGTATCATAAACCCTGCAGTAGAATCACTGAATTGCAGAGGAGTGTTTTATTTATTTGTCCTTGTGATAATTGGAGTTTTCCCAAGAGTTTTGTATTTTTTTCTTTTTCAAAAGTTTTACCTTTGAGACGCCTTTACTTGAGAATTGTTGTAGTATTCACTCTTCTACCCAAATTAGTTTTTGACCTTCTTGAGGGCAGAGAGAGTGACTTTATTTTTTTCAGTGAGTTAGGTCACATTGTTCTGTGGTGGTGAATTTTTTTTATTGTGGGGGCAACAGCATTTATTTCTCCTTTAGGCATGGTAGGGGGCTCTTGTAGCCTGGGGCTCTTGTCCTGACATTGGGAAACTGAGGCTCCTGACGGCTGAGGCCAAGGGTGGATACCCAGGTTCTTCAGGTCCCTGTGGCAGGTGGTGACACCAGCCATATACCACACTGCTGGAGGCCAGGTCACATGTGCTTCCAGTCCTGGTGTCCTGCCATCCACCCTAGATGCCCCCACCAACCCTCACTACCCCAGGGGTCCTGCAAGAGGGAGGGGCACTCAGGTAGCTCTGGCGTTGGATAGGCTGGGGTTCAAACTGCTTCAACTAAAGCACGTGGTCATGGTCTTCCTCAGGTTCCCCTCTAAATGACACTGTGTGTTCTTGCTTATTGACATGTTGGGGACTCTGACCAGACCAGGGCTGAAGAAGGCACTTTCTTCCAGGGGTGGGAGAATGGGACAGGTAAACAGGGGATTCAGGGACATTCCCATGTGGCCTGTGCAGGGTAGGATCAGGCCTGGAGGCCACACAGCCTCTCATATAGTCATCTCTCCCTTGCTGCTGGACCATCCTGGCCCCATCAGCAGTGGGGAGGACAGAGCAGGCCAGGCCAGGGCTGGGTTCTTGGCCTAGGGAGGTCTCAACATCCATTCAACATCCATCATACTTGGTACAGTTCTAGGTTTGTAATAGATATTCAGGAAATAATTTTTAACACTATATACATGACTTCCTATGTTTGTCTAGTTTGCTTTAGGATTGATTTTCCTGGGCTCTAGAGTTTTCTGTAGAGAACTGAAATCAGATGAATTTAAAATCTACTAGTTTGCATAGACTGGGAGTTCTCAAACCTGGCTGCACATTAGGACAAATCACTGAGTGCTTCTGGAAGAAACTGCTGCTTCTTTTCCAGCTGCAGATTCTGCTTTCACTGCTTGCAGAGGGGGGTGGTGGGTGGGCAGGGGGAGCTGCGCATCAGGTTTTCACAGCCCATCCCTGGATCTAATGTGTAGTCAGGGTGAAGACCACCCACCTGGACCATGGAGGTCATTTCTGGTCCATTCCTGGAGCAGACTACCTCTCTTTATAAGCCAGAAGTTTCGTAACTGGCTACCAATTTTGCTTCTGGAAAATCCGCTGAGCATCTTGAGAGACAAATGTTTGGTTAACTGAAGTCCTTTTATAGTGATATTGGGGAGTTGCCTGACATAGATGTTTGCCTGGGACACGATTTCTCAACACATACTTTAACAGCCGTGTTTTGGCTGACATTCTGAGCACAGCACCAACTTTCAGAATAACAGCAAGATCCTGTTGGAAAACTGTGTCCTCTGCAGGTAGGACTAAGGAGCAGGTTTGCACAGGGCTGACTGCCTCAGAGCCACAAGGACCCTTCTCTCCGGGAAGGGTTTTCTGAGGAAAGACAAACGGAGGGTAGAGTCCACACCTGTCATGTGACAGCTCCTTCTGGGCTTTTTCGTCTTCTGACCTTATTGACTCAGCATCTGTCAGCTGACACTTGCTATTTTATGGGATTGCATCTAGGCAAATTCAATTTTGCCTAAGGTGGTTTTTTTTTTTTTTTTTTCTGGAAAACTGGCATATATATTTTCCCATCTGTAGCCAAGACTAGCTCTTAGGGAAGCCAGTCTTATCAGGTGGTATGTCATGGTGGGACATGTCTTAGGCCAGGAGTTAGGGACTTGGCTGTGTGGCCTTGGGTATATTCCTCAACCCCTCTGAGCCTTAATTTATTTTCTGTAAAAGGGAACTATCTATCACCTGCTTTGCCAGTGTTATGGAGCTCTTAGAAGGATCATAGGAAATAGCATGTGAGTAATAATAAATGCGAGACCAGCCCCAAACTCTCATCTGCTATTAGCTGTGAGGAAACACAAGCAGAAGTTCCCATGTCAGAAACTCATGGCAAAATGCACTCTCCCCGGCCACCCACAGAACTGATCCATAAAGTCGAGGGCCGTTTCCAGAAAATCAATGGAGTCTCCACAGAGATAGGAAAATAGCCGTGCTCTTTGCCGACTGGCTGTTAATGCCCTCTGATCCGGGGGCCTGGGTGCCCACTGGTGCTCAGCCCGGAAAAGCCAGCAAAGCCATGGAAAGAGCTGGTCCAGATGGTGTGTGAATGGCTGTAAGATGCGGTTAATGGATGGGTGGGCAGAGAAGTGGCCCGGGGTGATAGTGGGTCTGGCCACTTCTGGCTGCCCTGGCCCCAGATGCCCCCTCGCTTGCTGCTCTGCCCATGGGGGCATCTCAGTGAAAAGCAAAACATGAGTTGTGCCTCTTGGCACCTAGCTTCAGCCACTCATGCCCTTTCCTCTGGGGTGGCCTCAGCCTGGACTGGGGCTCTGTCCATCCCTAGCTCCCCCCTGTGCCTTGGTTTCCCAGGGTGGGTCCTCAGGGAGGGGGGCAATGTCTGCACCCCTGGAACCCCCTGTAGCCTCACCTGCGAGTCTAGGTCCCCAACTTTCCACGAGCCCAGGGGATAATCATGTCAGGACCGCAGAGGTCACAGCAACGGGGAGTGAGTGCTCGGGACTTTGGCTGGTGGTTCATAGGTCCACAGGATTTGAGGGTGGAAATGCTGTAGAGGTTTTCCAGGCAGTCCTCAGACTTTTAGGTGAGGCCCAGATAAAAAGTGTCTAATTCAAATGAGAATAAAGGAGTTTGCTGTTCTGGGGCGGCTCTGTCTGAGACTGAGAAGTCAGGGGAGACATCAGAGACAGTCATGTTTGAGCTGGGTCTTAAAGGCTGAGGGGGATTCATGACAAATAAAAGAGAGAGTTGGATTTTCCAGGTAGGCATAGGGAATCATTCCTGCAGAAAGAGTCAGTCTCCATAAATGTTCCATTTCCTCCTTCCCTTTCTCCCTCTCTTGGTTCATTAATTTGTTCCTTCCCTCCTTCCCTTCTCTACCCTCTCTCTCTCTCCTTCCTTCTTTCTCTCCACCCCCATCATGTCCTATCTTCCTTCCTTTGCTTTTGGGCAAAGAGTCTGGAACCGTGGGGCTGCTGGAATCTGAGTGACCTTGAAGCAGCTTTGGCTTTGGGACATGGCCAGCGGTCACGAGCAAATCAACCATCCTCCGAAAGCTTGGACGGTCTCAGAGGCAGCCTTGCTGGGATACAGCAGTCTGGTCAGAGGGTGGGGAGGCCAAGGAGGTAGAGATGGGAAGGCAGGATTTTGATAAATAAGAACCACAGTTATTTCTCACCAGATTTACTGAGGTGTGATTGGTTTGTCAAAATTGTATATATTTAGGGCATACAATTTGGTGTTTTGATATATGTATACATTGTGGAATGATCATCACAATCAAGCCAGTTAACATACACATCCCTGGGGTGCCTGGGTGGCTCAGTGGGTTGAGTGTCTGACTCTTGATTTAGGCTCAGGTCATGATCCCAGAGTTGTGGGATTGACCCTGCGCTGGGCTCTTTGCTGAGCGTGGAGCCTTCTTAAGATTCTCTCTTTCTCTCTCTCCCTCCCCCTTCTCGGTCCCTCTCCCTGCCCCCCCCCTTTCTATCTAAACCACCCCCCAAAACTGAAAAAAAAACCCATTTCCATCCCTTCACCTGGTTACCTTTTATTTTTTGGTGTGTAATGAGAACACTTGAGATCTACTCGCTTAGCAAATTTCAATTATACAACACATTATTATTAACTGTAGTCACCATGCTGTACCTTAGGTCTCCAGAGCTTACCATGGGTTTTTATAAGCTCATTTTGGAAGGAGGTAATTCCACTGTGCCAGCACAACATTTTAGATTCTGTTCCAGTCATGTGGTGGTGAAGAAGGCAGATACCCCCTGATTTGATCAGAAAATGGGGAGCCTAGTAGCAGGTGCTAACAGATGTGTTTCTTCCTATGACTTTTAGGGTTCTGGGCACGTGGGCAGCTGAGTCCCAGCAGGGCTGGGAGACTGCATGTGTACATGGTGTGCCGCAGGGGGTGGGGCAGTGGGTGGTGGCAGGACGGCTGGGGCAGGGCTGGCATCTGCACGAGTCCTACAGGTGCCACCTCATCCTGGGCTCGCGGCCAGGCTTCCCCACCACGTGTCACCCAAGGGCTTGCATCCCGGATCACTTACTGTCCTCTTGACGTGGGAATGGAGTGCTGCTCCCTTGGGCTGAGTTAATAGACTCTCACTAAAGGTTGATGGTGATGGGGGGGGGCGGTTATAGCACAAGACAGAGTAAGAAATAACTACCAAGAAAAAGCGGGCACTCCTGTGCTCAGCCTGCCAACCCTGTATTTCTCCCTGGCTCTTTTTCACCGGTCCTAGGGTCTGCTGGGGTGGCCTGATTGCTCTCTAGACCCTCCTTCCTCTTCAAGCTCCAGACTCCCCACCCACCAGGGAAAACAGAGTTAGTTTTTTCTTGGGATCCCCTCTTCCTGTCCGCATAGACCCTGCTGTTGATGAAGACCCACCAGTGAGCTTTTCTAAAGCACGCATCTCAAAATGAACCCTGTCTCTGCCCTGGGATAGAAGAATGCTGGCAGTGGTGTGTGTTCTAGTGAACGTGTGTGTGTGTGTGTGTGTGTGTGTGTGTGTGTGTGTGTGTTTGTGTGTGTGTGTTTAATCCTGATATTGGGCAAACTGTATAAGTGAAAGTCAATTGGTTATTATTCTTGGTCTTTAGTTTTACCCAAAGCTGGCAGACATTCTTTTTCCAGGATCTTCATCTTAACCTTGGTTGCTTCTTCCCTTCTCTCTACTCTGATTTCCTTAGGGATATGGGCACTAGGAATACCCAGGGAAGGAGGCAGAGAAGAAGGAGGAGGAGGGAAAGAGAGAGAGAGAGAGAGAGAGAGTCAGTCTGAGTATAGTTGTGTGTGTGTATGTTGGTATGTATCTGTGTGTGTCTGTGTATGTGCACAACTGTTTGTGTGTGTGTGTCTGTGTGTGTGTGTCTGTGTATATGTTGGGATGATCTGAGGTGGATTCTGGGGTGGAGATCCTAGAAACACACTACATTAAGCAATGGTACAGGAAATAAGCCCTAAACCCATCAGACCTGGAGAAGTCTGGGAGGGGTAGGAGGCACAATGTCTTACCCCAGATAACTCTCTTTCTTCTCTTCCAAGACCTTTGATTTTAGTCCTTATGAGCTGGGGGGTGGGTAGGGATTTCATTTGGGAAACCAGGTGGAGCTCTGGTCTTTGAGGGCAGGAGGCTGGGTGTTTCTGGGCTTTGGTGAGGTGACTCTCCTTCCTGGGAGTTAAATGACGATGTGCAGAGAGAGCACATGGAAATTGCAAGGCACCCTGGGCATGAAGACTGATTTAGCTGTCAGAGTGTTCTTCCTACAGAGTCCAGGGTCTTTGAGGGCTGGGCTGGGGCTCTCAACTTCTCAGTTGCTTTCTCTGTGTCTTCTTTTTCTTTTCTCTTTTTATTCTATCGTCTATCTCCCATTGCCATTGTCCTTTCTTGCTGTCCACTCTTCTACAAGTTAATACCTCTTCCTTGGGTAAAATTTGCTCCTTAACATAGAATCTCTTTCTCCTTTGATCTACTTTAAGTTCTGATGGAACCAGAGTATTGTGCTTGCACCACTGTTCAATCCTCGGAGTCCTCGGAGTTTGGCCAGCATTGAAGAGCAGCATTAGGTCTACCCACACTCTGGAAGGTACTGTCAGAGTACTGGATGGCACCCTCAATGTAGACATTGCGAAGATTGTGACAGGATTTCCCAAGGTGTGTATATACAGCACTGGCCCCTCAGATGCTCTTGGAGAGGAATGTGGGGGTGTGCACGCTGTCCACCCCATGACGATTCACGACGCACATCGGCATTTCAAAGGCTCTGAGAACGAGCAGCTTCATTGCTTGGTGGGGTTTGTCAACACTGGGCCTTAACAGAGAAAAGGCAGAGGTGTGCAGGGGCTCAACATAAATAGAACAGTTCTCTGCAATCTAACCCTGCTTTTGAACTTATGAACATAAGTAGGAGAATAGAAGACATGAACGAAGAGTTGTAACTATGACTGAAATTGATGAAGTCTTTGCTATTCTTCCTTAATTCTCATAATAAGGTTTCTTGTCACTTGTAAAATTGGGTGTTTCTTATTGAGAAGGAAACTTATGTCATAACTTCCAAAAGTCTATAACTTCTGAAAGAGTTACTATGCTTTCTTTTATTTCAGATTTTTCTCTTCCTTACTCTTTTTTTGCACACATACATTATATATTCATAAATTGATAAAAAACATCATAAATGTAGGGAAAGAGAAAGGAAAAAGTGGCTTATAATTGAGAAATTCTGCTCAAAAAAGAAAAAAAAATGCCTAAGACGGTCAAGTAAAACAGACTTTAAAAAACTGCTAAAAGATGAAGCACCTGGGTGGCCCAGCTGGTTAAGCGTCTGACTTCAGCTCAGGTCATGATCTCACAGTTCGTGGGTTCAGGCCCCATGTTGGGCTCTGTGCTGCCAGCTCAAGCCTGGATCCTGCTTCAGGTTCCGTGTCTCCCTCTCTCTCTCTGCCACTCACCTGCTCATGCTCTCTCTCTCTCTGTCTCTCTCTAAAATGAATAAACATAAAAAAAAATTCTAAAAGAGCCCAACTTTTAAAATTAAGAGGTAGAGATACCACTCTCTATTGACAAAGAGCAGAGCACATCATGAGTTCCTGATGGGGACAAGTCAAGCAAAGGTTTGAATTAGTTGGTACTTCTGCTCTATGTTAAGCTCTGGCTTGCATAGTCTTCAACAGGCTGGGCTCTATCTTGGATACTTTTTCTTAAACTTTTGATCCAAGAATAAACATAACCGAAGTGACTCCAGAGAACCCCTCCGAATGAGCTCTACATTAATGAAACAATGCTTAACGAATGTTTAACCCGAGGAAAACACTGCAGGAAGCAAGGTGAACTGCTTCCTCTCCTCAAGGAGGTTACTGTCGGGGGGGCGGGGCTGAAATATAAGGAAACAAAACACTTCAGTCCAAAGAAAATGATGGCACATGGGGCCTAAGGGAAGCAGCACTCTTGTTATGATGGGGGATCAGGGACAACTTCCTGAATGAGCACTTGGAGTTGAGCCCTGAAGGATGTGGAGTTGCAAGAGGTGGTGGCAGTGGCGGTGGCATCAGCCCAGATGGAGGACACCGTGTGCATGAGAAAGCCCAGAAAGGCATGTTGAGGGAAAAGTAAACAGAGACTGACCTATGTGTTTTGCAATATATTCTAGTACAAATTTTCTAAGTGGAGAAATCATGCAAGATAGTACGGGGAAGATAGATTGAGTCTTTATTTTGAAGGTTCTTAAATCCTGGAGAAGAGAAGGGAAAGTTTATTCAGTAGACAATGGACACTCGAGGGCATTGAAAGGGTGTTTCCACCAGTGGTTGTCCTGGCTTAATGCTGAGGTTGGCCTTCCAGCTGGCCATTCAGGGATGGCTCTGGGAGAATGGTGAGAAGACCAGTTATGAAAAGTAGACCAGGCATCACAGTAGCATAAACCAGGGCAAGGGCAGCAGGAATAGAAAGGAGGCTCAGCTATGAAAGTTGTGCTGGGGGAGGGATGTCAAGGGGGAGGCAAAGCCCAGTGGGCCCTTGCGTTTTGTGTCTGAGTGTCTGGAAGGAGGTGGGGCAGAAATCAGGAAGTCTGGAGGTGCTGTT
Organism: Neofelis nebulosa; assembly: GCF_028018385.1. Classification (NCBI taxonomy): domain Eukaryota; kingdom Metazoa; phylum Chordata; class Mammalia; order Carnivora; family Felidae; genus Neofelis; species Neofelis nebulosa. The sequence goes on from NC_080794.1 coordinate 81,049,896, forward strand.
TGAAGGGAAGATAATGAGCTGACCTTGCACAGATCAAGTTTAAGGGCTGGAGCACCATTGGGAACAGGGTCACTGGGTTTCTAGGGAAGAACTGAGGCAGTGGGACAGAGCTGGGACAGAGCTGGGAGAGAGCTGGGAGGGAATGATGAGGTCCGTGGTCAGACTCAAGGTGGAAACGTCTTTCTACAGAAAGTGGGGCAGGGAAATTGAATTAAAAATGTGAAGGAGGGAAACGGTGTGAAGAGGTAGGAAGCCAGCCAGCAGGAAAGGTAGAGGAGAAAATTTTCAGAAGTGCATGTGTGCACATGTGCATGTGTGTTTGTAAATTGTCCCAAATGCTGCTGAAAGACTCAGGAGGATGATGGTGGAGAGTAGGGTTTCTGGATTGAAATTTGGGAGGTCTCAGGGGCTGACCTTGGGGAGTTGGGTTGCAGAGAGTGGGAGAGGGAGAAGCCAGATTGAAAGTTTTGGGGAAAGTTGTAAGTCTCCCTTAGGTATTTTTTATCTTTCTCTTTAAAAATGCCTTCCATTTTTACAGTGTCATTAAAAAGTCTGACTGGCATATTGCAATGACAAAACCAGGCACTCTAATATCCTAAATGTGAATAAGTGCACTTTAGTAGATCCGGGAGACTGGTTAATGGACTGGAGAATTATTTTTCAGGCATTCCCTGCTGTCCAAATTGGGTTAATGTACCCCTGAAAAGTAAATCAGTTACTCCTCGTTGACTAGTCAGGTTAGACCAACTGTTCCTGAAACCTTAGGATACATTAGCTTCCTAGATACTGTTTTTCATAATGTGTGTTTATTGGATCAGCACTCTATAAATCCTGAATTTTCAGGCAAAATAGCTCTTCACAGCTGCAAAAATATACCATAACTTATAAGTGGTCATTAGTTTGATAAAAGATATTGAGTGCCTTGTGTTGTGAAAGCGATCTTTGACATAAGAATAGCATCAGTGAGCAGACTCAAATGTCTCATGGCTCACACACCAGAAGACATTAGTGTCTTGTAATTGTCGGTCTGTCAATTAGCAGCAATGGCTTTTTCAGAGAGGCATATTTTGTGGTTAACTGAGTGTACCTTTCTTTCCAGGCCATGGGAAAAAATCTAATTATGGTATTCTTGAGCCTCTGATCTAAAAAAAAAAAGATAATTTTTTAAAGAGATCTTTTTTTCCTTCTAACTTTGTCCTGATCTCCATTATAAGTTAGATCTTTGAGGTTTTATGAACATATTCAGTATAGGAGTAATATTAAGTAACCTTCATTTCTGATCCTTCCCTCCTCCATCTCAGTTCTCAACTTGATAAAACAGTTTCACTTTTAACTTAGAAAATGCAGGGAGCCAAACAGAAGGTGTGAAGAAATAGGACTGAAATTGAAATGGTCTCCACATCCCAGCCATTGGACCTGGCAGGGCTGGCAGACAGATAGGTGAAGGATGGAAATTTAGTCTGTACTTCTTCATACCCTCCCCAAGTGAACCCTCTTCCCCCTCCAAGAACTCGGTTCCAGATAGCTCCCTTCCCTGGAGTGGATTATCTGGCCTGAACTATTGAACTCCCTCACAGCAGAGGTCCAAATGTTGAATGTGCAACCCTGTATTTGTGCTTAAAAAAAGGTGTTGTCCTCTAAAGACTGAACTCAAATGGGGGATTTCAGTCTGTAGAGAAACGCTTTTTTGGGGGTGCAGTGGGGGGAACAGGTTAGAAGGCTCTTCTCTAACGAGAGAATATGTCAACTCCATCTATGAATATGAGTCCATTCCTACTTTCTAGTACTTCCTTACATTGGATATTGGAGGGAGAGAAGAAGGTTGTATGTTTCAGAGAGAAGTTTGCTTTATTAAATGGGGTAGAGTAGAACTAAAGCCACAATTAGAAGACCTAGAGTTATAATTTGCTTTCTTCATCCTGACTTCAGCTCTTCAGAGGAGATATTATACATATTTGATTAGACTCTTCCTTGAATTCCCATTTAGTTCTTAGGAGAGAACGTCTTAGTGAGATATGTCTAGTGGTTTGCTGATAGATGTTCCACACCCCCTCCCCCCAACTCCTGCCAAAATATGTGCTTCTGTCTATTTCCATTGTGTAAATACTTCTTCTATGGCCGATTCCACCTACCAATGAGATGCCACTGAATGAAGAGTGGGAAAAGCACACATTTGGCCGTTAAGAGCCAGTAATGACTGGTTCTAGCCTCCCATTGGGTATGTAGCTTCTAGTGCCAGTCTCAGTGATGGAAGGAATGCTTGTAAATATTCTTGGAGAGGAGTCTCATGGTTCTAGGTATTCTTAAAGCTAGAAATGTAGGTTTTCTTGATAAACACCATCTAAATTGCTGAGGGTTGTTGAAAGTAAAGCATGAAACAGGGTTATCAGAAAATATTTCAGCGATTTTCAATTTTACGATGACCATAAAATATCAAATAATGAGGCTTAATCCCTTTCGCACAATTTCACCATCTCCTTATTCACACCTAGCCATTCATATTGCCCGAACATGTCTTCCATGCCTTTGTACTCAATTTCCCTTTTGCCTGGAATGTCCTTCCTTTCCCTTTCTCCTCACCACCTAGAAACCTGTGCCCATCTTCAAGACCCAGCTCAGGTGTTACCTCCTCCCATTATTCTGGCCCCAGCAGGCCAACTTAATTCTTCTTTCCTTAGTATTCCTGTTATGCCTTTATCTTATTTCATCGTAATGGTTAGTCTCTGTCTTTCCCACTGGCCTGTGAACTTCTTGAGGCTGGAGATTGTGCCCGCAAAGTCCCATGCTAAGTAAGGCCTGTTGTGACATAGATTTTGTCCACTTCTCTGGCCTCATTTCATGCCCAGCTCTTCCACATTCTCATCACTTTGGCCATTTTGGACTTCTCATCTCCTCATACGTGCCATGCTTTCTTCACCTTCGGGGCCTTGGTCCATATTTCCATCTGCACTTGGGATTAGCTTCTCCCTTGCCTCTGCTCAGTGAACAGCTGCTTATCCTTAGATCTCACATCTTCAGGGAAGCCTTTTTACTTCCTCAGACTAAATGAAGTCTCCTGGATCGACGTTCCCATAGCAATCTGTTCTTTTCATCATTGCACCCAACACACTGCTGATCATTTAATGGTGGTCTTTCCTGCTAGACTTGCAGCAGCACGAGGACAAGAACCTGTCTCTTTCATTGATTTTTCAAGCCAAACACATCTCTGGAGCTCTGATATTTGCTGAATGATTGATTGCTGGAGAAATATTTAGTTTGGCTACCTGAGACTAAGAAGTTAAGAAGTAACTTGAACATCCAAAGAAGACCCAAGAGTGAAAATTAAATCTAGGAAGGCAACTTTGTCAGTGGAGAATTGGTGAATCATGTCTATGAGACAAATTTATTTAATTACCTGGTGTGACTGCTTCATTTGCAATGATTATTCATTCGCTGAGCTGGCTAAATTATGCTTTTATCATTTACCACCTCATTTTATTACCCTGGAGATCAGAGATGTAGATCTTGTGTGTTCCTAAGAATGAATTAAACCTCCCTTCTAATACAATGCAGGCCTTTGTGCGTGGAACGTTTGTTCAGCCACTCTCCCTGCCCTGGGGGGCCGTTCTGGGAAAAGGAGAGCAGGCACTTACCTTGCTCCTTATGTATTTCCTTTGTGAGTTGAAGGTTGATGCCTGGACTCCCCTCCTTTGGTTGTTCCATTTAAGTGGTGAGGAAAAGATCGAAGGCACTGAATGTAAATTCGAACATAACGTTTGCTCTTAGGGGCTGCGAGGCCCTGGGCACTACACACACAGGGTTGTATTTTCTGAGGTTCTGCCCTGTCCATCCCATTCATTCCCTCGGAACTGACCTCTGAAGACACCTCTGTCTCCATGCAGGCAGCAATGACTTGGCATCTCGAACTTGGCTTCTCCCCGCCTGCAATAGTACCCTGGCTTGGTCTGGATAAGGTGTCACGTGTCATGGTATACAAGCTTGGAAGTAGAGGAAAGCCTGACTGTTTCCTAGCCCAAGTGCCGATCCGTGGGAAGAGTCACTGCGTTCCTGGAACCCAGTGGAAGCTGGGCCAAATCGGTCAACTGACTTGGCACCACTAAAATGCTCTAAGACTTTCCTGTCCTGACTGCCCTCAGTAGTTTGTTAAAATTCCCTGATCTTCCGGTGGTTCTTCAGGATAATACTTGTTTGTTATTTGCTATTCTGTCTTTGAATCAGCGAGAAACAACTTTTATTGATCCCCATTGGTCCTCTGGGGGCCCCTGAATAAGGTCACAGGGGAATATGTTGCTTTCTCCCCTATTCTTGAACTTAACTACTTTGAACCCTTCCAGAACTTTGCATTTACCCTTATTATAGTTCTAATGCAATGTGATTCAGCTCCCTTGGGGACATTGGCAATTTTGGGAGACACTTTTGGTTGTCACAACTGGGAAGACACTGATGGCACTTAGTGGGTAGGAGCCAAGGATGCCAAGGTAAACATTCTACAATGCTCGGGACAGGCTCTACAGCAGAGGATTGCCCAGCCCAGGGTGTCAGCAATGCTGAGGCTGAGAAAGCCTGCTCTATTGCTATGTCATGGATGCGTCGTAAACCATAGTTTAACATTCACACAAATGTGAATGGAGCAGCACAGAGTTCTGAGCATGTGATGTCTCCGGGGCCCAGTACAGAGCAGTGTGCATGGCTGGGGGGGGTGGGGGGGGCAGGGAGGGGGCCCTTGGGGATGCTTGCACTGAAGCAGAGTCACTACTTTCTGGAATCCTACCTTCACAGGTGTGACTTGATCTGGTTTTCTGATCCTACCAAGAGGCCCATGGGAATCTTTTGGAACTGATGTCTTCCCCAAGTTTTTCATTGTTAATTACTTTCCATGCCTATGGAAAAGGAAAGAAACTATTTTTTTTCCCTGCAAAAATGGGGAAAACAAAGGAAAATAGTTTTTTTTTTCTTTTGGTACTAAAGATTCTAGGTTTCTGCAAGTCAGTAAAGCTAAATAGTCTTGTTATAGAAATCGACATTTCCATTGTTCAGCCATTTTCTTTGCATTTCCAAGAAGACTCCCAGAAGCTATTGTTTGATAAGATGCAAACACGCTGTTCTTTGCATTTTGACCTGAAGGTGTTCTGAGAGTGCAGAGTGCTTGGGACTCTGGGAGGGCCTTGTCCTATCCTGTTGGGGGAGAGGAGGGTGGCCCATGTCTGTAGGTCATGCTAGGAGAGTAAGGAGAAGGGGCGAGGCAAAGCTGTTATTCTCATTGTTTGGAATGTGGGTCAATGTTTAAAAATGTTATAGAGGGATCAAAGAGTGCAGAGAATAGGAAAGTCTATCAGAGGTTTGGTTTTAAGAATCACTCTGTATTCAAAAAAAAATTGATGTGGTAGTGTTATTTTACTGCTTTTGGAAACTCAGCTGGCAATGTGACAGTTGACAACATTTCATCACTTGGTCGCCAGTTGGGTGAGAAATCAAATCAGGGGTGCCAGAGTGGCTCAGTTGGTTAAGCATCTGACTCTTGGTGTCGGCTCAGGTCATGATCTCACAGTTCGTGTGTTCAAGCCCTGCGTTGGGCTCTGTGCCAACAGCGTGGAGCCCACTTGGGATTCTCTCTCCCTTTCTCATTGCCCCTTCCCTGCTCTCTCTCTCTCTCCCTCTCAAAATAAATAAAACATTAAAAAAAAAGAAATCAGATTAAACTTTCTGTATGCTACAATTATAACTCTTCCCTGGCTAGGAAATTCTAGATTTCCAAGAGTATTAAATCTTATGCTCTGCGTTTCCTCTGTGACCATGGGGTATAAACATATTACCCTTACTTTGGAGATGTTGGTCCAGCACCTGTCCTACAGGTGAGAGAAGGGGATGGTGAGGACATAGTGCCTCTCCTGAGGCAATGAGCCCGGATGGAATCGTCTTGTGCTTCATGGGATTTATTAGAAAAACAGGAGAGCAACTGAAGAAAGTCGTTAGCATTTCTGTTAGGATGGTTTTCCCAGAAAAGGCAAACCGATGGGAGGTGAGGTACAAAGAAACTCAGGGGTGTGTGTGCTGAAGTCAGATTTATTATTATTTTTATAACAGCTTTCTAGAGATACAATTCACATATTGTATGATTCACCCATTTAAAATGTACAATTCAGTGAGTTTTAGTCTGTTCACAAAGGTGTGCAACCATCATCACAATCAATTTTAGAGTGTTTCCATCAGCCTCCAAAGAAACCCTGTATCCTTAAGCTAACAGTTCCCATCCACCCCACCCCCCAGCTGCCCGGCACCTAGCAACCACACCTCTAACCTACTTTTTGTGTGTATGCATTTGCTTATTCTGGGCAACTCCTTTCAATGGGATCATATGATACGTGGCCTTTTGTGACTGGCTTCTTTCCCTTTGCACGATATTTTCAAGGTTCATCCGTGTTGTTATGTGGATCAGAACTTTATCCTTTTTTAAGGCCAAAAAATATTCTGTTGTATGGATGTAGCACATTATGTTTATCCGTTCATCAACTGTGCACGGATCACTCAGCAAAATCCCCAGTGGTCTGATGGGTGGTCAGTGGATGAAAGGATGAATCCACTTATTCAGCACGTATTCCTGGATGACCTCCGTGGTAGCAGTGGGGGATTTTGAAGTGAACAAAACAAAGCTTTTAGTTTCCTGGGAATTAACAGTGCCCCGGGGGGCACAGACGGGACAAACGAGCATGTGATATCACAAGTACTATGAAAACCATAAAGCAGGGGGAGGAGGACAGAACATGGGAGGGTTGTGATTTTACACACGGACAGAGGTTCCTCTTCCGTATGTGATCCCAGCACTTCCCAGGGAAGTGCTGGCAGAGCAGGGAGCGAAACCGGGGATGCCTCTGACATGGTCAGATTGGCCTGGATACTGATGGAGAAACACTGATCCATGTTTCTGTGCTTTTCACATGGTTTCAGTTGTCCCTGGAGAAGGTGCTATCTTTCTCCTTCTCTTCTCCTCTCTGCACACTCTGTATTCTGCACTATAAATAATATACACAAAAAACACCCTTTCGTTTTGTCATTTGGTGTTTTTGTGGCCATTGAGCATTTCCTTTTTTATCAATGGGATTTAATTTTTTTTTCAGTTTTTTAAAAATGTTTATTTATTTTTGAGAGACAGAGTGTGAGAGAGGGAGGAGCAGAGAGAGTGGGAGACACAGAATCCGAAGCAGGCTCCGGGCTCTGAGCTGTCAGCACAGAGCCTGACATGGGGCTTGAACTCACGAATTGCAAGATCATGACCCCAGCTGAAGTTGGAGGCTTAACTGACTGAGCCACCCAGGTGCCCCTAATTTTTAAATTTTTTAACGTTTTATTTTATTTGTTTTGAGAGACAGAGTATGAGTGGAGGAGGGGCAGAGAGAGGGAGAGGGAGACACAGAATCTGAAGCAGGCTCCGGCTCTGAGCTGTCAGCACAAGAACCTGATGTGGGGCTCAGACCCATAAACTCGAGATCATGACCTGAGCCAAAGTTAGCTGCTCAACCGAGTGAGCCACCCAGGCACCCCTGTGGGATTTAATTTTTTAAAAAATGTTTATTTATTTTTGAGAGAGAGAGAGAGTGAGGGAGGGGCAGAGAGAGAGGGAGACAGAGAATCCCAAGCAGGTTCCGGGCTGTCAGCACAGAGTCTGAAGTGGGCTTGAATTCACAAATGGTGAGATTGTGGCCCCGAGTCTGGGAAGCTTAACCCACTGAGCCACCCAGGCGCCTCAATGGGATTTAATTTTTATGAACTCACTGTGGAGGAAGCTTGCTTGTGGCGCCCCCTGTGTGTGTGTGGGGGGCACCTGTAAGGGCCTGGAGGGCTGCATGGCCCACACAGGAAGGGCGGGTGGTAGGTGCCAGCTGCTTGCAGTGTGTGCACACGGACCACAGACCTCTCCAGCAACACCCACCTGCGTGCCTTAATGGATGCTTTGTTCCCTTTTGCTCCCTTCCCTTGCAATGCTGGCAGTCTGGTTTTTAGGAATGAGAGTGGGACTTCACAAAAATTATGAGGAAAGGGCTGCAAGCAGAGAATCTTCAAAAAGGTGATTATTTCTCCTCTGACTACAGAACCATGTGTCTGGGGGTAACTATCACCAAGGGGTTGAAGTCCACTTAGGAGGAAACCACTTTGTCACCATAGTGTTCCTTTTCGTGAAAATATCTCTTCCTTCTGACTGTATGGGACTGAGTCCCTGGGTCTTAGTCTTGTACCATGGCCTTTAGGACGGAGGGAGGAGTGGATATGACATCTGACATTTGGAACCACCGACAAGACTCCCTTGAGTCAGTCAGTAGAGTCAGATCGAAGGTTCTGGCCAGTGGGGTTGAAAATGCAGTCAAGAGGCTCCCTGCTTTTGCCTTGGAGGCCGGAGCCTTGTCTAGGGGACTGAGAACTCCCTGGGGTAAGTTTCTGTCCAACTCAGACCTACTTTCTGCCACAGGAGAAATAGAGGAATTCATGAAAAATGTGACTTCTCAGGCTCCATGAGCATTTTCTTCTCTAATTGGTTAGGGTCCTTGAATGGGAAAGTGAGACTGTTTATTAACAGTGACATGTGAGTAACCGAGGACAATGGTCTGGAAAGAGAATGCACCCCCAACAAGAAGAAATGAAAACATAGTGATAATAATTGGTATTGCTACGATTATTGGTAAGGCACTAAGGTTGATAAAAATCTATTCACCAAAATGGCATATTGCAACAATCTTTATTTTGGACTTCATTTTGTTTGAATGGAAAAATTATGTAGGTTATACATGTACATTGTTTTTAAAAATCCCAAACAGTACAGATGAAAAATCAGCAACGAAAAATAATTTTCCTTGTCACTTCTGATTCTCAATTCCCCTCCAAAGACAAATAGAGTTCTGTGTATTATTGAAAAGGCACTCGATGCATTTTCAATAATGTAACAATTTCTGAATGATAGCCTTTCCATGGGGCATATTATACTAAAAAACAAAACAAAACAAACGGTCATTTGTCTGCAAGTCAAACTTAACTGGGATGTACTGGAGTTTTATTTGTTAAATCTGGCAACCATATACTAAATGCTAACATTGGAGCTAGGGTATGTAGAGAAGAGCTTTCTAGAATGTTGAAATATTAGCACTGGAGAGGGACTCGGGTCCATGGTCTCATTTTACATGCTGTAAGGCCCATCCTCAGCTCTCTGAGTTCCAAGCATGCTACCCAGATTCTTAACTGCAAAAGCAGCATGAAAATAGAAGATTCTGTGTCTGGTTCTAATCTCAGCCCCAGTCTATTGCCAGTTACATTCGTGCATTCTCTCCTTTTCACTGTCCTTCCACACCCCACACCCTTCCTTTGAAACTTGGAACCAAGAAAGAGTCTTCAGTCATGGCAGTGGCATTTCTACAGCAAGAGGACAGTGAAGTGTAAGGAAGGCCATGTAGCATGCTCTGGACGAAGTGATGGGCTTCATGATGAGTTGGGTGGACGTGGGAAGACGGGGGCAGAATTTTCACCCAGTGGCAAATGTCTGGACACAAAGGGACATTTTTGGTAAATCTCTCAGGATTTATGGAACTCAGGACAGTCTCAGACAGTTAATGTGTGGACCTACCTGAGTAGTGTCTTCCCTTCTCTTTCTCAGATAGAATAAACCATGAAATGTTGAAGAAATGTTGCCTGTTGAGAGGAGGAGGAGGAAGTATTTGACATTTAGCAGCATGTAACTCAGCTTAGCCCTCTCTTAAGAGCATGTTGTGATTATGGTTTTTGTGAGTAATATGGCCAGTAGGTAAATATCTTGAAATGGGAAAAATGTAAGTAAGCCTCCCTTTCCTAAGAATATGCTGACCTGTAATTTAGATTTCAAAATATTTTGGGGGGTCTGATTTTAATGAGAAGGGCATTTCTCTTTCTTGTGTTGTCTGACTCTATCTCAGTCTTGATCTCCATTCTCGCTGCAAGGCCCTCCTTTCCTCTCCCCCACTCCACCCCAAGTCATTTCTGGAGCACCTCTGGGGTTTCCATGAGCTTTGGTTTTCACAAAGCCCAAGAGAAATTTATGTCATTGCGTTGAATGTGGAATATTCTTACCAAGTGGCAGCCCAGGGAGACAGACGGTAGTAGGGAAGACGATTTGGAGACTGTTGCCTTCCTTATTCTCTCCTGTAGAAAGGCTACCAATGGTTACCCAATGGAAGCTGTGAAGATGAGTGTATCTATGGCTGGAGGGAAAGTGCTTTCTCAGCAAGGTTGCCCCAGTTGGCTGGGGGGTAAATTCATGAAGCCCAATAAGAAGACAGGTCTAATTAGGGCATGAAACAGAAAGGAACAGTAAAAAACATTTCATGACACTAAGAAGTCCAGGAATGGTCAGCAAAATTAGTTTGATTTTATAAATCATTTTAAAAGCTAACTTATTTTTTGAGCTATTTGGAGTATTTCTTCCTACTTCCTTTTAATTATGATTATGAACTTATTGGAGAAATCTTAGCAGTAATTAATAAAATACTAAGGTTAGTTTGGGCTTTTAAAACAGCTTTGAAATTTTTGGTGTGTGTCTATTTCACCCCCCCTTTTTTAGGATGAATAAAAAGTAAAGAATTCCTTTTAGGGATGGTAGATGCAAAGATTATGTGAAGTGAAATACAGTGAAATATAACCTATCTGTGAATTCTGGAAGAAAAATATGACTGATCATGAGGTTGATACGTTATAAAGCTTCTAAAGGCCTTTAAGTGAGGAAGACATAAGAATCATTGGCCTGGAATATTACCATCAGTAAGTTTGGAGTTTAATGAAGTGAAACATGGTCTTCATTTGATGGTGCCAGTTAATTAATCTTTGTTATAGTCAGTGAATCTAAGTATTGCAAAGTTGTGATTTCTTCTGTCAAAAAACAGGACAAAGGTTGATTATCTTGCACCCTAATTTATTCTTGGTTAAAAAGTAAAATCCAGTGGGGGCACCTGGGTGGCTCAGTTGGTTGAACGTCTGACTTTGGCTTAGGTCATGATCTCATGGTTCGTGAGTTTGAGCCCCACATTGGGCTCTCTGCTGTCAGCCTGTTAGTGCTGTCCTCTGTCCTCCTCTCTCTGTGCCCCTCCCCCACTTGCTCTCTCCCCAAAATCAATATTAAAAAAAAAAAAGAAAAATCCAAAAAAGTGGAGAGCATTTTTTTTTGTGTATCTGTATTAGTCATTAACGAAGCAGGGAAAGCATTTACATATAATAGTAAACTTATTTGTTGAAGTGTCTTCAAGTGATAACTGGTTTATGTGGCTGCCAGTATATCACTCACAGAATTAACAAGAGTTATTAAAAAGAGTTATGAGCTACTTTAGGTGATAAGACATGAGCCACCAATTCCTTATAAATGTAGGATACAAAGATTATGCATTGGGCATATTTTTGTTTCATTACACTCAGATATAGATGCATTATGGTCCAAATGTTGTTTTTACTTTGAAACTTATAAAACTTTCTAACTTTTATCCTAACATAAGTTAGATCTAGCATATATAATTTTCCTTGGCTTCTTAGAAATCTTTGCTTTTAAAAATTAATCTTCAAATACATAAAATAAAGAAGCTAACCTAAGTTAAAGGAAAGAAAAACTATTAGTGAAAAATGATGAGAACTTAAGAATATTTGTATGTTGTTTACCTCAATCCTTTGACATTTGTAACATAGTTGGTTTAATTTTTTTAATGTTTATTATTTTTGAGAGATGGGGGGGAGGGGCAGAGAGAGAGGGAGACAGAGAATCCAAAGCAGGCTCTAGGCTCTGAGCTGTCAGCACAGAGCCTGATGTGGGGCTCGAACCCATGAACTGTGAGGTCATGACTTGAGCTGAAGTCAGACTTTTAACCAACCGAGCCACCCAGGAGCCCTGTAACATAGTTATTTTAAAGTTTATGTCTGACAATTTCAAATGCTAGGTTATCTCTCTGTGTCTATTGACTATTTCTTCTCTTGTTCATGGATCACATTTTCTTGCTTCCTTGTGTGTATTGTAATTTTCTGATGTACACTAGATATTTTGTCTAGAACTGTAGAGACCAAAGTAAATAAAATCTATCCCCAGAAAAGGGCATGACTTTCTTGTTTCACACTGCTAGAGTGGGATGGTTGAGTCAATCTTACTTGTACTTGAGCCAGGTCTGGGCTTTTCTGCAACTTTGATTTGGTTCACCACTTGTTTCAAATATTTTGAGAGCAAGACTAGGGCATTCTTTTTTCTGGGGCTTGGAATTGGATCTCTGCCGAGATCCAGAGATCTCTTTGTTTACTGTAGCTGAATTGCTCACTTTACAAATGGTAAGGGCACTCTCTCCATTTTATAGTCCACTCCAGTGTTTGCAGATAGCCCACTTTGTTCTCCAGTACTACCCTAGGCATTTACACCTAGGGAGATATCTCTCTGCTTTCTGAAATGCTTTAGGAAGGTTTCTCTCAGTTCTTTTTCCCTGTCCCCAGCTCTTTCCAGCTGAAAGCACTCTGGGTCTTCGACTGCTTTTTGTCTGCTACCCTGCCCATCTTCCCACTTTTCAGGGGTTGGCTCTCTTGCATAAGGAGGCCCTGTGTGTCTTGAGGGAAATACCTTTCAGTTCTGTTCTGCCCCTAGCTTTCAGTATACTGCCCTGAACACTCAGTGAAGACCTGTGCAAAAGAACGGGAGGGTAGATGCAGACCTGCTCTGGGTCTAGGACTCCTGGAATTCTAATCTTCCATTCCAGTACACACACACGCCTGTTAGGAGTTCATTCAAAGTATGTCTGGTTCCTCTTTTTCTCACCCTAGTAGGATTGTCTTTCTCTTGCTGCTCAGCCAGGGAGGAGAGCAGCCACAGGTTTCTTTCCCATCTGAAAGGCTGGTCATCATCTAGAATTAAAGTTTAATTCACTATGTGTTGATACCTTATCCATCTTGTTTGGTTGTTAGACCAAAAGTAATGGTCTCTTGTGACTTTCTACATAGCAACTCGGAGCAGAGCAGCTCCATGCTATCTTTAAATATATCAGATACATTCTCTTAGAATGTTATGGTGTCCACATTTAATGCTTTTTCTTCTCTGCCTATTAATATACTAGGGGATTTGGTGGAACCAGGTTAAGTCCCATCTCCTCTGTGAAGCCTCACCTAATTACCTAGGGCAATGTCACTCTTAACTCTGAACTCCTTTAGTACTTCACGTCTCTACAACTCTGTTGGCATTGAAAACATGTAGCTGTGCATGTTGGTTATTTTGCCTGAATATGTCCTGTTTCCTACCCCACAGGTCCCCATTTTGAGAAGTTGGGAATATTCACAGCAGCAGAATTGGTAGACTTTTACATTCATTGATGTAGCCCCCAAATGCAAATGCACTAGCCACTACTTAGAAGCAGCCAAGGAGAGCAGTGGGAGTCCACAAGGAATGAAAAAGTTAAAAACTTTTCTTTGAAAAAGGAAAGCAAAGGATGAATCTGGAAAACAAAAACTACCTATTTTATCATAAGTTATGCCTGGGACAAAAAAAATCAGAATGAACTTATTAATCAGCATGTAATCACCTGGGGATCACAGGAAGCAATAAAGCAAGCAACATTGTTGGGTAGAAAGCAGTTCAGCCTGGTCTATTTCATATCCCTTGGAAATAGTGGCCGGGTCACAGAGATAAAGAGAAGAGATGGGTATAATCTACTTGGAGTTAATAATATTATTTCCCTTAATTCTTTGTGAATCTAATCAAGAGGGTGTGGTGGAGATTGAGAATGAAAAGTCCTCATACTCTCAAAAAGAGACTGACAGTTTTATAGCCATGGTAACCAGTAAACACCAGAACTGGCTTTACATCAATCAACAACAACTCACTTCAGTGAGCATATCTCTGAAAGCCAGCCAATCAGTGACAACCTTATGCAATGAAAGTCAATCATTTGGGAGTGGACTCACCCCAATGAGCATACTTCTTAGATTGATGTCAATCCACTCCAGCATCTGCAACCAGCACACATTTAAAAAAAAATTTTTTAAATGTTTTATTTATTTTTGACAGAGAAAGAGATAGAGCATGCATGGGGGAGGGGCAGAGAGAGAGGGAGACACAGGATCCGAAGCAGGCTCCAGGCTCTGGGCTGTCAGCACAGAGCCCAACGCGGGGCTTGAACTCACAGACCGCGAGATCATGACCTGAGCCGAAGTCGGACACTCAACTGACTGAGCCACCCAGGCGCCCCCAGCACACATTTCTAAGGTTGACATCTTCCCACTACCACATCTCCCCAACTCTATAGCAGGTCAGCAGTTAACTTTGCTCACTGAAGTCTCATGTGACCAGCATTAACTCTCCCTTACTTAAATAGGTAATAAATTCAGCATTCTAGATTCAGATTTTAAATGATGGGTCTCATCCTTTGACATCCTTTGACAGGTTCTACCAAAATGATTTTGAAGACCCTCACTTGGTAGCCATTCCATGGGCTCTTTGGCCCTAAGACATATTTATTGTGCCATGTGTGATCAAATATTTATTCTTGGCACTTGCTGCCAGGTAAGTCTGTCTCTACAATGATTTGGTTTCTAACCGGTTTTAGTGTTCTTGTTGCGGGGTTAATTTTATCCTATGATTTGTAACCAAACAATTTCTGACTTTTTCTTTCTTTCTTTCTTTTGAGAGGGTACAAGTGAGTGAGGGGCAGAGAGAGAGAGAGGGAAGTGGGGCCCACCTGAAGTGGGGCTTGTGTTTACTCAAAAAGCAGGGCTTGAGCTTACCTGATGAGGGACTTGAACTCATGAACCGTGAGGTCATAATAATTTAAATAACCCAGGGGTGCATAATTCAATAGTGGTCTTGAGAGGGCAAGAAAAGTAGGCAGTGTATTCCATTGGGCCCTGGCAGAGACCTTTCCCAAAAAGAAGATTGGACAAAGCTTCAAAATTACAAACAAAATGAAGATGAATCAATAGGAGACCTAAGACATAGATTCCAGGACACCTTCAGGCAGGGTTCTGGCCGGACCCAGTGGCCCAAGTAGAGGGAGGCTTGTCTTCTCTCTTTGTAAATGGATTTAGACCCCAAATAGAGGATTTAGTTATAAATAAATTGGAATGGACAACTTTGAATTTTAAAGATCTCCTACATATGGGTGAATACCTTAGAGAATAAATAAGCTAGAAGTGAAAACAAACTTCTGGATCTCCAGGTATAATAATTGAAATAAGGGCGAAAACAGGAATGAAAGTTAATGAATAAAGATACCTGTAGGGATTTGCAAGGAGAAGGGCCCTTAGGAGAACCAATGTTCCCTATTAGCAAAGAAACAAAAGCTCAAACATGGCACCACCCAACAAAACATTAGTACCCAAATTTCTTCTCCTTCCTCTAAACCTCCAAGGGGAACGATCTAAAGATTTTAAGATGAATATCAGCTTTCTTGTTAATATCTTTAACACTGACTGTATCTACCATTGATTCCACTGCCTTAGAACATCAAATGGCCCAGAGTGAAATGTTACAGTTGTCTGAAAAGCATACATGGTGCAAAAGAAATGGTGGGTAAAGCTGCTGGTGTCTTAGCTGGAGCCAAGCCAGTGGCACCAAACTGTAGTAGCTGCCGTCGTATTCTTCACTGTCATGAATACAGTTAGGAAAAAAGGTCGTTTTCCCTTGAGAATGTACTCAAGCGGAAGTAAAAATTACAAATTTTATCAGCTCTCAGCCCAGAGTACACGTCTTTTTAAGATCCAGTGTGACAAAATGAGAAGAGTATACTTCTGCTGCTATGCCAGAGTAGATGGTTGTTACAGGAAATGCCTGTGCATGACTGAGTTGTGGGCTAACCTAGCTGCTACTTTTCAGGGAACACCATTTGTAATGAAGAGAAATGACCGATGGAGAAACTGTAGTATGTTTGCTCAGAAACAAACCAGAGGAGATTATTTCTTAAAGGACAATGAACAGAATTTTCCAGCAATGATAAAATTTCATTTTTCAAGCACAAATTAGAACTTTGGTAAACATATATCTAGCATCATGAGTTTGCCAGCTTCCCCAAACTTAAAGAATTTTGGGATGGGACCAGTGGAGATATTAAAGAATGTGATTTAGGTTTTTTTGGGTATTGTATGATTAATGCTAATGTTTGTAATATCTATATTACTCAGTGGACTAATATTTTCCAAATTACTAATACATGAAATGACAAAATCAGGCATAAGTAAAATATTCATTCAACATTTGGGTAGATCAGTGAATTTTAATGTAGCAGGTATGAAAAATTTCTTGATATGGGGTCAGATTCCACTTTGCAATGAACCTTTAAGAAACCACCACTTGTTGGGGCGCCTGGGTGGTTCAGCTGGTTAAGCGTCGGACTTCAGCTCAGGTCATGATCTCGCGGTCCGTGAGTTCGAACCCCGCGTCGGGCTCTGGGCTGATGGCTCGGAGCCCGGAGCCTGCTTCCGATTCTGTGTCTCCCTCTGTCTCTGCCCCTCCCCCGTTCATGCTCTGTCTCTCTCTGTCTCAAAAATAAATAAACGTTAAAAAAAAATTAAAAAAAAAAACCCACCACTTGTCAAGTTTGATGTATCAGAAAAGAAAGCCCACAATTACATGAAAAGACTATTACAATGCTTATCCTCTTTCTAATTATTTGTGTGAGACCAGATTTTCTTCATACTTTAACCAAAACAACATATTGCAACACATTGAATAAAGATGAAGATCTGAGAATTCAGTTGTCTTCTATCAAGCCAGTCATTAAAGAGGTTTGCAAAAAGGACAACCAATGCCACACTTCTTAAACCTTTTTTGTCTTGTAATATATAGTTATCTTTCTTGAAAGCAAATTATTTAAATTAATATGTAATGGACTTATTACTGTTATTTTCAATTAATAAGAAAATGTTTATAAAATTTCTCAGTTGTAATTTATAATACAATAAATACCGATGGACAAAATTCACATAAGCAAAAGGTCTTTGGGGTCCTCAAGATTTTTTAAGAATTTAAAAGTTTTGAGAACCAAAGTTTGAAACAAATTCAAAGACAAGACCAAGATGAAGTGATATGGATCAAGGACTAAAAATCAGACCTCACAAACAAACTTAGTTTTAGGAGCCTAAGCAACAGTGTGGTGAGGGTCTGGACAACCACAGTAGTCTTTTGTGCAGCTTTGGCTCAAGAAGGACCCAAAGGGAGAATTACAAACTTTCTATACTGCCATGAAAAGACTTATATAGTTTTATATTTGTGGTAACCAGAGGATACCACATCTAGTTTTAAATCTGTTTAATCAATTGGTTTAAGTCATAAAGCTATGAAAAAGTAAGTACCAAAACAGAATTTAAACCTGTCTGGTCAATGACACCTTGCTCTGGTGGATACACCTCAAAGAGCCAATCAGTGACAGCCTTGCACTTTGAAAGTCAGCCAAATGGTGGTGGGATCACTTCAGTAGACATGACTTCAGGGCTGACATCAATCTTCTATGGCTGTAGCCAACACAAAACACATCTCTGTGGCTGACAGTGAACCACTTCTGCCTTGGTAAGCAACACCAAACACGCTGCCACAAACCAATATGGCACATGCTTCTAAGACTGATGCCATCTCACAGATTTTCAAAGTAGGCTGGGAAAGGATTGCTGTCCCCATGTTACAGATAAGACAAGAAAAAATGAAGCTAAAGAATATAACTACTTGTAAAGTACGGAAAGAGCCCAAATGTCAATCGACAGATGAATGGATAAAGAAGATGTGGTATATACACGCACGCACACACACACACACACACACACACACACACACACACACACAATGGAGTATTACTCGGCAATCAAAAAGAATGAAATCTTGCCATTTTCAACTACGTGGATGGAACTGGAGGATATTATGCTAAGTGAAATTAGTCAGTGAGAAAAAGACAAAAATCATATGACTTCACTCATATGAGGACTTTAAGAGACAAAACAGATGAACATAAGGGAAGGGAAACAAAAATAATATAAAAACAAGGAGGGGGACAAAACATAAGAGACTCTTAAATACAGAAAACAAACTGAGGCTTGCTGGAGGGGTTGTGGGTGGGGGGATGGGTTAAATGGGCAAGGGGCTTTAAGGAAGACCTTTGTTGGGACCCTCAGTGGACATTTGGGCTCTTTCCATACTTTGGCTATTGTTGATAGTGCTGCTATAAACATGGGGGTGCATGTGTTCCTTCAAAACAGCACACCTGTATCCAATGGATAAGTACCTAGTAGTGCAATTGCTGGGTCGTAGGGTAGTTCTATTTTTAGTTTTTTGAGGAACCTCCATACTGTTTTCCAGAGTAGATGCACCAGCTTGCATTCCCATGGAAGCATATGATCTTGAACTTTTATTACAAAAAACTAGAAAGTGTGGGTCTCAGGCAGGACTATTCAGTGGTTTCCTTGTGTTATAACCCTACTCCTGGCTGAGAGCCTGAAGGTCATGTTATTGCTTGTGTTTGTGATTCATTCAAAGAGTGTCCATCCTTAGCTTCTTAGTTTAACACCTTCCAGATTCTTGGAAGAAGATTCTGATTTATTCTTCCGAGTAAAGAATATATAAAAAGCATAAATAAGTCCACATTCTCCAGTGGAAATCGACCCTTATCTCCTTCAGTGTTGACTTATGCCAGGACAGTAGAGACATCTGGGCCATAATCTATTCTCAGGTATTCCCAATAGCTGCGTTTTTTCAGTGGCCATCAAGCATTTATGGTTATTTATTATACTGGTGTGCCTGCCCCACTCTCTGTACTCTTGCTATATTTTCAATTGAGGACTTAAGTCAGGTTCTTTCCAAAATATGGGAACAATTTGGTTCCTATTCAGAAAGGCTCTAATTCTGTATTTGGGAATACAGCATTAAGTCACTCTGGTCAGGGTCCAGGACTCTTGTCTTTCACCGTGTGATCCCTGCTGGTTCCTGTCTTGTCCCATAGGTCCCTGTCTCTGATTTTTATTTTCTTCCTGGTAGTTCTGTATAATGGTATTGTGTGAAGAAGGAAACAAAATGCTTTTGTATGCATTGCCCAATTGTGTTAACTTGTTATGTGTATAATTTTGAGTCTCAGATAGGGTATTAAGAAGGAAGGAGAAAAACATGAGTACAATAGTCTCTGCTCTTAAAGGGCTGAATTTGGGAGACAGACATCTAAACTACATCCCAATTCAAAAAGCACAAAGCTCTATCAGGAGGGAGAAAAACCGGTTCAGGGATATGTCTTGGTTATAATTATTATTATCAGCACCGCCAGTTCGTGGGTGAGAGAACTGAGGTTGTTCCTGATCGTCTCTGTTACGGATGAGAACTTTCAACTCCAGGTCCTGGCTGTGCCTGGATTTCTGCTTCCACACTGGTGCTAAGCGGGGCTCCCACTTGCTGCCAAGTCTTTTGCCGCTGGGCTCCGCCTTACTGGCAAGACACACCTAGATGCTGCTGGCACCTGTCAGTGAATTGGCCTGCTTCTTTGTTTTCCTGAAACTACAGAGACAGTTGGTAGGTTTCCTATAGCAGCTGGGGATTCGAGTTGCTGTTCCCACAGTGGCCTTCCCTTTCTTAATGTAGACTACATAATGGTTTGTTCTTCAGCACCAGGCCAGGGGACAGCTCCAAGAAGCTTCCCACTGGGAACTCCTTAGCATCAGCTTGGTGTTGAGCAAAAACTTGGCAAAGGACAGATCTTCAATGGCTTCCTGAATTGCACCTGGAAATACAGTGTTTCATCTGAAATAGTTCTCTCGGGGTCTGTTCCATGGTATAATGGTCAATTTTATATTTTGGGTTGTAAGTAAAGAACACCAAACCCAAATTGCTTAAGCATACAAGACATACAGTAGCTCTCCTAACTTACAAATCTAGGAGTGCATCTGGCTTCAGGTCTGGTTGGATCCCGATGCTTAAATAATATTCCTCAGAATCATTCTCCCACCTCTTACACTAGCTCCACATGATGGGTGAGATGGCCAGCCACAGCCTGAGACTCACATCCTGTTGTCTTAGTGATCCCAAAGACACAATCTTCCCTTAAAGCACCAGCAACAAAGTCCCAGGGAAGACTGATTGCCCCAACTTGACTTTGTGACACAGTTGTGGTGAGGTGGGTGGGGAGGGGCTGCATCAGAGTGGGCTCCTTGCAGAAAGGAGAGGCTTTAGTACAAGAAGGAAGAGGCAGTGGTACTAGAGATACAAAAATAACCAGGGGTTCCCTCTAAAATAAAATATAAAATAAAATTAAAAAATAACCAGAGTTCCACAGGGAACCTCGGAAACCCACGAATGTTCTGAGGGCTGCTGTGGAGTAGAATCATCATTCCCCTTGGGAGGGCCTGAATTCAGTTTTCTAAAAGACTCAGAAGAAGTCCCAGGAGTTCATCTACTTTCTCACCTGTTCCTCTTGCCCAATAAATAGGTCTCAGAGACACGTATGCACACTGGGTGCAGGGACCCCAGGCTGCCTGAAAATCCCCGGGGATTCATCTGCACATAAAATCCTAGCCCTGACTCCAGATTACATTTGTAACTTACCTCTACTCTGTCTCTACTGCAGCCTATTCCAGAATGACTTCACAGAATGAGAAGTAAATGAATAATTTTTGAAGAAATGACCTGAATGTGATAAAAACGGGCGCTTCCCTTATTTTGCAAAGAAATAAGATCCTGTCACTCACTTGATCTATCTGTGAGGAATCACTTTGTATCTCATTGTGCAAGACACTAGTTTCACTTGGATTTTAAAATTTATGTGTTTTCCAACACTCATTTTGCAGTGGGACGAGGACGCGGCTCACGGTTACAATCTGCCAGCAATTTCTTCTTTCCATTGTTTGTTATTAACTTGCTGCTTTTATATAAAGAGGATTCTGCAGAAGTTGCGCCTCTGTGATTTAATTCAACACTGACGAATAATACTGGACATCTTTGAAAGGGTCTGATGGCTCTTACCTGGTCAAGACCCACATTGCAAACACAGGTGCCGGCAGGAGATGTTTCTCCAGATCAATTAACCTCATTGACTAGTAGCTCAGAGTGAGTTATGTCTTCCATCTAGTGCCAGGGGGATCTGGCATGTGCCTGTTTGAGGCCTGTGAAAGAGACAAAGGCAGCCTGGTTTTGTGATGGGAAAGTCTCTGTGGTCTCCTGTGTCCCCTCTGTGTTTCTACCCTCTTATATGGGGATGTCAGGATCTAATTGCATAATCCCGCCTCCAACTCCCCAGTTAAGGGGTGGGAAGGTTTCTCAAGAATTCTAGGAAGTGAGGAAAATGGGAAGTAAATGCTAACTTTCAGGGGGCCGGCAGCATAACTAGGAATGGTGTGTTCCCATGAAGAAAGTTCTTGGGTGGAGGCTCCCTGAGCAAATTTAAGATTTCAGGGTAAGAAAGAGCTCGCTGTGGTATGAAGTCCTGCTTCCATAGGAGCCCTTCAGTGCCAGCACCAGCAGCAACAACCAAGACTCTGAGACCCTTGAGTTGCCTGTGCACTGGGCACTCTGCTAGACATGTAGAGGTAATTATTTTTCAACCTCGTTTTGAGTGGCAATGCCCCGGTGCCTCTCTCCCCCTTCACCTGCCTCCAGATGTCTGCAGAAAGGGGAGAAGAGCAAGTTGACATGACAGAACTGCCAGTGATCCCACCTGGTAGAAAGGGAAGCAACGTTTACTGACCCGCCACCTCTCCAGGTCCTCCAATCCACACGCGACTCTGAGAGCAGACGTTATTATCCCTATTTTGCAGGAGGGGAAACCGCAGCTCAGCCAGCTGATGGAACCTGCCCAAGGTCAAACAGCTTTCCCACTCAACGTGCACACCCAAGTCTGTCCAGATGCACAGCCCGCCTGCTTTCTGCTGTGGCACGTCCCCCAGGTTTCCACGGGGTAAGCCCTGCTGCCATCTACTAGTTACAATATCGAGGTCAGAACTGTTCTTGTTCAGCTGTGCAGATGCACATCCCTTTAGGACAGCAAATAAAGAGCAAGTGGCTTTTTAGCACAGTCACTCTAGCCATGATTCTGGGGGCAATGTTTTCTGGGCGCCAAGGAGCAGTGATGTGGGGCATCTTTGGACTTCCCTCCGCAGTGATCTCTCCCCCTTTTCTGACTCCCATTAACAGGACCTCAGACATGTTGAGGGCACTCTGGAGTTTCAGAACTGAGGGGTTAGGATTCAAGGCATTTGGGTCAGAGCATGGCCCTGTCAACTGATCATTAGAAGGGGGCAAAATGGCATCCGGAGTGATTGGCTAGGGGGAGGTGGCTTCTCCTTCAAGAGCTCTCCCCACCTCTGGACCCGGGCTGCATAGCTGGCTCAGTTTTTCCTTCCTTGATCTACATTTCCACCTCTGTGCAGAGACATCTCTGATTGCCCTTTGAACCCAGGGCTGTGGACTCCCTCTTCTGTCCTGAGGAAGCAGTGACTCTCCACTCTTCTCCCAGCCTCTCCCCAAGACCTCGCTACTCCCCTCGGCTCAGGCTTGAGATTACCTCACCTCCCCACTTACTAGATTTACCCCTCTTACCTATTTTCAAGTTTAAGGCACTTTGACAGTCTTTCACAGAATCCCAAGTGAAGGAACTGGTGGCATCCTCTGCTTAGAAACTTCTCCTGGCTGCCTACTGAATTTAGCCTCAGCTCCTTACCATAGACTGCACCCCCCCCCCCGCCCCCCCGACCCAGCTGCTATCCCTGCTCAGACCTCATTTTATGTTCTTTCCATGCTGTCCACCCTGGCTTTCTTACAAATCCTCCCATCTCGTTCCCACCTTAGAGCCTTGAACTTTTTCTTTCATCTTCTGGCTTCCACCTTCCACCTGTTCACTTCTCACATTTCACTTCTTAGCCCCAAGATAACCATCTCAGGGAGGCCTGCTTTTTTAAATTTTCTTTTAATATTTATTTACCTTTGAGAGAGAGAGAGAGAGAGAGAGCAGGGGAGGGGCAGAGAGAGAGAGAGGGAGACACAGAATCCAAAGCAGGTTCCAGGCTCTGAGCTGTCAGCACAGAGCCTGACACGGGGCTTGAACTCACAGACTGAGAGATCATGACCTGAGCTGAAGTTGGATGTTTAACTGACTGAGCCACCCAGGCGCCCCTAATTTTTGTTAATATTTATTTATTTTTGAGAGAGACAGAGACAGAGACAGACAGACAGACACAGAATCTGAAGCAGGCTCCAGGGTCTGAGCTGTCAGCGCTGAGCCCGACGTGGGCCTTGAACTCTGAATGGCCAGATCATGACCTGAGCCAAAGTCAGACACTTAACTGACTGAGAGGGAGGCCTGCTGTTTAATCCAAAGGAGCCCCTTAGTCACCTGCTACCCTATCACCATCACCCTATTTTATTTATTTATGGTATTACCAATAACTTATCCTATTCATGTATCTGTCTCACAACCATGAGCAACACTCTATTGCCAGGGCCAAGTACAATGCCTGGCATGTAGTAAACCTCTAACAAATATTTTGTTGAAGCAATAATAAAAAAGATGCCTGGAAGACAGTAGGTTTTTAGTATATGTTATTGGATAAATGACTACATCTCTTTCTAAAATCATAGCCCTGGTTTCCTAGAGGGCCAGATATTCCTAACAAGGTGGTCATAAATCAAAATAATTTTGAGAGTCAACCATTTAGGACCCCTTTCCCCTTCATGTCAGAGAGGTACTGTGAGGCCAGCCTCTCCCAAGTTACTGGGCCCAGCTTCCCTCTGGGTTTTGAATTATCCTGAAGGCAAGTTTGAGGAGCCTAAACGCTTCCAGCGAGAGGGAATTTTCCAACTCCCATTGGGCTCCCTTAATCTTTAGGCAGCCTGACTGTTAGCTGATCTCACCTTTGAATCCATTTGGTTTCGTGATTAGAGGGATTGTGCCGGCTAATTGCTGGGGGTGTGAAGGGGTAAATTTGTGTTTCCTCCTCCACACTTTGGTCATCAAAGTATTTCACTTGAGTTCCATTCTGTACCTCCTTTTACTTAATTTTGCCTCAAGTGTGATAGACATGAGCTAGTTCACTTTGGAGGCAAACAAGTCATCTGTTAAATGCAGAAGGCTCGGATTCATAAGTTTTTCTGATTGCTTGCGATTTCTTTTGAAAAATTTTCCCCCCTTGAAGTCTTTTTCCTAACTCGGTGTGTTTTGAAACCACTGTTATGCTATTATGCTGCTTAGCTGTCTCTGATCAGTTGTCCACATGGGAATTATTTAGAACATATGTTCTTATTACTGGCATAAATGAAGGACGTTTTTAAAAAGAACCCAAGGGAATACAAATACAAAATCTTGCATTTGGTATAAAACTTTTATTCTTGTTAAATTCAAGGCAACAGGGAATAGCTTGCAAGTCGATCAATGCCAGACTGAAATCTTCCCCTTAGAGTTTTATGGTCTTGGTCTTTAAAAAATTATTAAAAATTTTTTAATGTTTATTTTATTTTTGAGAGAGAGACAGAGCATGAACGGGGGAGGTCAGAGAGAGAGGGAGACACAGAATCCGAAGCAGGCTCCAGGCTCCGAGCTGTCAGCACAGAGCCCGATGCAGGGCTTGAACTCACAAACCATGAGATCATAACCTGAGCCAAAGTCAGATGCCCAAACGACTGAGCCACCCAGGCGCCCCATTACAAAATAATTTTATTGGAAGACAAGTGCATGGTCAAAAGCACCTGTTAGCATCAGCACTCACATACAGTACCTGATTATTCATCAGCGCTCAGATGCTCAGTCTACCTCACTGACCCTCTGGAGCTGATTTGGAAATTCTGGCACAAGGGAAAGAACAGATCACGAGGTGACATTGGAGAGTCACATAGGGACTCTTGGCCGCAGTTTATTTTCATTTGTGAAACTGGAATGGCCCCGTATCCACCTACCTTTGCAACACCAGGCCAGCCCAAGATGACATATTTAAATACACATTGATACAAGTGCAATATGCTAACACATCGTTAATAAACAGAAATTCATAATCCATCCATAGGATCATCAGCTAATCATCTTATTTGTGCAGGGCAATCATTTTATAACACATACAAGGTAAGAGGACTGGGGTAGAAAAGGCTAGCCAACACTATGTGGTGCACATTTGGTTCTGGAATTGCACCAACCAGTTGGAAGGACTGGCCGTTGCTTCTGGGGCAAAGACTACTCAAGGGTTACAGTGGGACATAGAGAAAGGAGCACTAGAGGGAGGAGCTTTTGACTGTACTCTCACAAGTCCGCATGGACTACCGGGGACTTTGGGTATGTGGCTTGGCCTTTCTGTAAAATGTTATCAGCATGTGAGTCAGTGGTCTCCACTCCTGAAATGATGCCGGTGAGAACCCATGGAATCTCTGTGCCTTTGCAGAGATCACAGGGAATGAGTGTTGAGCCATAAGTGGCATCCAGTTCCATGGTTTCAAGCATCACTCCACATGCAGACCTGTCTTTCGAATGCAGGGATGTCCCTTGAGCTGTATTTCTGTGTTTCCAGCCCTCTGCCAGGTATGCCCACCTGGAGGTAATGCTAGCATCCCACACACAGCAAACCCAAAACCCAAATGACTATCTGTCATCTATTCTGCACAACCAGCTTTTTTCCCTGCGTCCTTGTTTCCACTCGTGGCATCTCCCTCTTCAGCCAGCCTCTGACTCAAAGCCCCCATCTGACCGTTGTTTTCCTTGCTTTTTCCTTTTCACTTGGCCATCCTAGGATTCTTCTGTAGCAGAGCGCCCTCCTACATCACCTGAGATCTCTTTTCCCGGACTTTGACGAAAACAAACTGCCACTTGAACATCTTTTCTTTTCTCAGGGTAAACTCACGCTCCCTGGCTTGACATTCACGATCCTACCTAATTGGGCTCTCTCATCGATTCAGTCCGACCTCCATTTGCTCCTTTATTTACGTTCTTAACTCTAACCAGCCAAACTGGCTTCTTCACCACCCACCAAACAGGCTGAGTGATTTTTTTTTTCACCCCCAAGACTTCTTGTCTGCTGTCCGTTTCCCTGGAATACCCTGTTCTCCAGCCCTAGCGCTCAGACTCCCATCCACTCTTCAAAGTCCAGCTCAAACAGAACGAGCCAGGCAGGCTTCCTGATGTCCTGCACTGGAAGTGTGGTCTCCTTTGCATGATGCAAGGAGGGCGGACACTCTGGACAGTTTACAGGCATTTTACAGAAAGGCCAAGTCAGACTTCAGGCATACCAGGGCCTGAACTCTGCTCCTGCCATGACCAGCTGGAGGCCCGTGAGCCTCAGTTTCCACATCTCTAAAATGAGGATAATAGCACCTAGGTAGCGTTCTTGTGAGATGGTGTTCCCAGAGTTTCTAAAACAGTGCCTAGTACATTGATGGAGCCTGATGGATGAGCACTTCATTCTCTACAAGCTCTGGACATTCTGCTTTCCTTACAGTCTCTGTGCTGGCATGTATATAAGAGGCTTGAGTTTCTGGTTGTTTTGGAGAGGTGTTACTAAGAGGCAATCAAATCTGGCCTTGTTGCTTTTGAGCTGTGTGATTTGAGGCAAGTTACTTTCCCTCTCTGTGCTTTAGTCTTTTGATCTATAAAATGGGGATCATAGTAAGAGTACTGACCTCACAGGATCATGTAATGAGCTAATGCCTAGGTTTAGCAGATATATACATTTTTTCTCTGTAAAGGGCCAGATAGTGAATATTTCAGGCTTGTGGGTCATATGGTTTCTGTCACAACTACTCAATACCGAACACTGCCAACATATCGAGAAAGCAGCCAGAGAAAGCACATAAATGAGTGGGCATAGTTGTGTCCAATAAACTTTATTTACAAAAACGGGAGGCGGGCTGTAGTCTGCCACCCCTCAGTTAATGTTTACGCTGCTCACAGGGCTCCTGGGTGACTCAGTTGTTAGACGTCCGACTCTGGCTCAGGTCATGATCTCATGGTTTGTGAGTTGGAGCCCCACATCAGGCTCTGTGCTGTCAGCGTGGAGCCTGCTTCAGATCCTCTGGCTCCCTCCCTCTGTCCCTCAAAAATAAACATTAAACACACACACACACACACACACACACACACACACACACACACACTGCTCAGAACAGAGCCTGGTGTTCAATAACTGTTTGTGACCATTATTATTGTGGAGTATGTTACATTTACTTGACAAAGTCATAAGAGTAAGGTTTATGGCTCATTCAACATAATCCCTGTGGTTGGCCGAATAACAGCCATGCCCCCACAAAGATGTCCCTAGTACCTGTGATTGTTAGGTTCTGTGGTGTCTTAGTGAGTTTGAACTGCGATAAACAAAAATATCATACCCTGGGGGGCTTAAACAACAATTTACCTCTTACAGTTCTGGAGTCCGGAAGTCTAAGATCAGGGTGACAGCATGGTCAGGTCCCGCTAAGGCTCCACTTCTGGCCTGCAGTCCATTGAGTTCACATGGTAGAAGGGGCCGGAGAGCTCCCCAGTTTCTTCTTACAAGTGCACTAATCCCACGTATCAGTGCTCCACTCTTAGGTCCCAATCAGGTCCCAAAGGCCTCACCTCCGAATACCATCACTTTGGGGGTTAAGACTTCAGCATATGAGTTTTGGGTGTGTGTGGGGGGGTGCAGGTTGGAGGGTGTAGGAGGGCACATTCAATCCATAAGACATGACACAAGGGAATTAATGTTGCAGATGGAATTAGTTTGCTAATCAGCTGGACCTAAAATTGGAGGACTCTCCTGGATTATCTGTGATCACATGGGTCCTTAAAAGGAGAAGAGGGAGAGGCGCCAGGGTGGCTCATTTGGTTAAGTATCCAACTCTTGATTTCAACTCAGGTTATGATCTCATGGTTTGGTTCGTGAGTTCCAGCCCTGCGTGGTCAGGCTCTGTGCTGTCCGCAGTGCTCTCTCTCTGCCCCTCCCCTGTGCTGGAGTGCACCCCCCCTCATTCCACCCCCCCCTCAAAAATAAATAAAGAAAAAAAAAGGGAGAAGAGGGAGGCAGAGGGGAGAATCAGAGCGATGGGGTGGCCTCTTGAGAAGGATTGGGTTTCCTGTTGCTGGCTTTGCAAAGGGAGGAGTGGGGCCATGAGCCAAAGCCACTTGGGAAGCCTCTGTAAGCTAGAGAAGGCAAGGCAGGGGACTCTCCCCAGAACCTCCAGCAGGCATGCACCCTGCTGCAATTTGACCTTAGCCACTGGAGACCTGTGTGGGGCTTCTCATCGAAAGCACCTTAAGATAATAAATCTGGGTTGTTCTGAGCGGCTGCAATCATGGTAATTTGTTACAGCAGTAGAAAATTGATACAGTGCAGGAAGCACACACTAGCCATGTGTTCAACGGATACACTTATTCCTGTCTCATGTCTGCGCTAGGAAATGATTTGACAACATGGATTCCTGTTATAGACACTGATATGCTTATAAGGCATTTATCATCAGCTATCTATCATCATCATGTCATTGCTGAACAGTAAATAATTATTGACTCCTCAAAGCACTGCAGACAGGGTCTACTCTGGGGCGTTCATTTCCTTTTTCTCTCTTCTCAATTTCCATTTCATAAATTATTTTTACTAACCTCTTCCCAGGACACCATTTGAAATGTTACTGTGTAATACTTCATCTCTTCCCAGACATAGTGATTTACAAGAAAATTGCTTTTCCCCTCTCCTCTCCAGGTCCTCCCAGTTTTAACTGTGCAAAATGGAATTTGTTGCTTTTTGAAGTTGCCTTTTACATTCTAAATCTTGTCTCTGGTCTTCCCTGTTCCCAAATGGGAGCCTTTTTCCTACCCTTCTGGTTTTTCCTGACCTTTTTTTCCCCTGACGCCCAGAAGAGAATCACTAGTATCATCCCCTGTGTGTTTTTGGAGGGTAGCTGTAACAATGTTTCTTAATTTTGCTTTGGTTTAAGAACGGCTAGAGTTCCCCAGGAGATAGAATCTGGTCTTAGGTGGACCTGTCTGGATATTAATGGTTCCTCCTGTTCCCCACTGAACTGGCTCTTGTAACAGCAAAAGACAGGTGGGAACATACTCCGCTGCTGTTTACTGGAATTCAGGACACCTACTCCTGGGATTTTTCCATCAGCCACACAGTGTATGTGCGCTTAGCTACACTGTCAGGCACCTGTGAGAAGTTATCAAGACGAAAGAGCTGCTCTTCCACTCTTCAAAATGTCCAGACCCTAGTGAGGGATAGACATATATTAAAAACCATAATACAGCTTAAGGCCTCTCATCCTCCCTTCCTGGATCATCGTTATACCACATTCTCCAGCCTCCGCGGGGAGGTAGGCGTAACCTTACACAGCTGAATTCTAGCCAAGGGATTTCAGTGGATGTGATGGGGGTCCCCTTCAGGCCTGGACACGAGAACCCCAGTATGCTCTCCCATGTCATTCTCCCTTGCAGGCTGGCTGGACTGGACATGTACCCTGGGGTGACCTCGGCAGCCAGGTGCTACAGAGGTCACCGCTGGGCTGTGTGGAGGAAGATGGTCCCTCTGTCCATTTCACCTGCTGAGCACTGCCATGGGAGCAAACGATAGACATCGACTGTGTTGATTTATGACAATAGTTGGCATTACCCTAATGAATATACTAGGCAAGACAGTTTGAGATAGTATAAGTGACATTTTAAATTTTTAACAGTTTTATGTTAGTTTCAATGTTTAACAAGAAAATAGAACTGGAACACCAAGACCATGATTTCATGCATGTTGTTATTTAGGGGATGGCTAAAGAAGGTATTTATGTTCAAAAAGGGAGAGCTTGAAAAAAATAAAGGTATTAGTCGCACCATGGTGGACCATGGCTGGTCGAGCAGTACCTGGGGGCATGGGCTATCATGGCGCCCGTATCTGCAGTCTGGGGGACGCACCAGATTGCGTCTTCAATTCTCCGTTCTTAGGTTAGTTACCACATTTGGACACTTTCAAGGCCTCAGGTATTTATGGTTTTTTCTTCTTGATATTTAGTCCTTTTGCAGTGATGTTCACTTACAAATAAAAAATGAACATAAAAGAGCAAACACCTTCTTTTTATTTTCCTCCAAGGGAGTTGCAGAAGTGGAACTGTCCGAATTGCCAGGTTCCTCTCCCCCTCTTTTGGACCCCAAGTACAGCTTTGAGTTGTATCCATTTTTTTAATACTCTTTTGGGGTTTTTTAAAAATTAAATTCAAGTTAGTTAACATACAGTGTAGTCTTGGTTTCAGGAGTGATTCATCTCTTACATAACACACCCCGTGCTCATCTCTAAAAGGGCCCTCCTTAATGCCCATCACCCATTTAACCCATCTTCTTCTTCTTTTTTTAAAATATAATTTATTACCTAATTGGTTTCCATACAACACCCAGTGCTCATCCCAACAAGTGCCCTCTTCCCTGCCTATCACCCACTTTCCCTTCTCCACGCCCCCCATCTACCTTTAGTTTGTTCTCAGTCCTTAAGAGTCTCTTATGGTTTGCCTCCCTATCTATAACTTTTTTCCCCCCTTCTCCTCCCCCCATGGTCTTCTGTTAAGTTTCTCAAGATCCACATATGAGTGAAAACATATGGTATCTGTCTTTCTCTGCCTGACTTATTTCAGTTAGCGTAATACCTTCCAGTTCCATCCGCATTGCTGCAATTGGCATGACTTCATTCTTTCTCACTGCCATGGAGTATTCCATTGTATATATAAACCACATCTCCTTTATCCATTCATGAGTTGATGGACATTTAGGCTCTTTCCATAATTTGGCTATTGTGTTTTTTTAATAGGAAATTTATTGTTAAATTTGTTTCCATACAACACCCAGTGCTCATCCCAAAAGGTGCCCTCCTCAATACCCATCACCCACTTTCCCATCCCTCCCACCCCCCACCAACCCTCAGATTGTTCTCAGTTTTTAAGAGTCTCTTATGCTTTGGCTCTCTACCTCTCTAACCTCTTTTTTTTTTTCCCTTCCCCTCCCCCCATGGACTTCTGTTAAGTTTCTCAGGATTCACATAAGAGTGAAAACATATGGTATCTGTCTCTCTCTGTATGACTTATTTCACTTAGCATAACACTCTCCAGTTCCATCCATGTTGCTACAAAAGGCCATATTTCATTCTTTCTCATTGCCACGTAGTACTCCATTGTGTATATAAACCACAATTTCTTTATCCATTCATCAGTTAATGGACATTTAGGTTCTTTCCATAATTCGGCTATTGTTGAGAGTGCTGCTATAAACATTGGGGTACAAGTGCCCCTATGCATCAGCACTCCTGTATCCCTTGGGGAAATTCCTAGCAGTGCTATTTCTGGGTCAGAGGGTAGATCTAGTTTTAATTTTTTGAGGAGCCTCCACATTGTTTTCCAGAGGGGCTGCACCAGTTTGCATTCCCACCAACAGTGCAAGAGGGTTCCCGTTTCTCCACATCCTTCCAGCATCTATAGTCTCCTGAGTTGTTCATTTTACCCACTCTGACAGGTGTGAGGTGGTGTCTCAGTGTGGTTTTGATTTGTATTACCCTGATGAGGAGCGACACTGAGCATCTTTTCATGTGTCTGTTAGCCATCTGGATGTCTTCTTTGGAAAAGTGTCTATTCATGTCTTCTGCCCATTTCTTCACTGGATTATTTGTTTTTTGGGTGTGGAGTTTGGTGAGTTCTTTATAGATTTTAGATGCCATTTATCCAATATGTCATTTACAAATACCTTTTCCCATTCCATTGGTTGCCTTTTTAGTTTTGTTGATTGTTTCCTTTGCAGTGCAGAAGCTTTTTATCTTGATGAGGTCCCAATAGTTCATTTTTGCTTTTAATTCCCTTGCCTTTGGAGATGTGTTGAGTAAGAAATTGCTGTGGCTGAGGTCAATGAAGTTTTTTTCCTGCTTTCTCCTCGAGGATTTTGATGGTTTCCTGTCTCACATTCAGGTCCTTCATCCATTTTGAGTTTATTTTTGTGAATGGTGTAAGAAAGTGGTCTAGTTTCATTCTTCTGCATGTTGCTGTCCAGTTCTCCCAGCACCATTTGTTAAAAAGACTGTCTTTTTTCCATTGGATACTCTTTCCTGCCTTGTCAAAGATTAGTTAGCCACACACTTGTGGGTCCAATTCTGGTGTCTCTATTCTTTCTATTCCACTGGTCTATGTGTCTGTTTTTGTGCCAATACCATGCTGTCTTGATGATTACAGCTTTGTAGTAGAGGCTAAAGTCTGGGATTGTGATGCCTCCCGCTTTAGTCTTCTTCAATATTACTTTGGCTATTCGGGGTCTTTTGTGGTTCCATACAAATTTTAGGATTGTTTGTTCTAGATTTGAGAAGAATGCTGGTGCAAGTTTGATTGGGATTGCATTGAATGTGTAGATTGCTTTGGGTAGTATTGACATTTTAACGATATTTATTCTTCCAATCGATGAGCATGGAATGCTTTTCCATTTCTTTGTATCTTCTTCAATTTCCTTCATAAGCTTTCTATAGTTTATAGCATACAGATCTTTTACATCTTAGGTTAAGTTTATTCCTAGGTATTTTATGGTTTTTGGTGCAATTGTGAATGGGATCAGTTTCTTTATTTCTCTTTTTGTTGCTTCATTGTTGGTGTATAAAAATGCAGCCGATTTCTGTACATTAATTTTGTACCCTGTGACTTTGCTGAATTCATGTATTAGTTCTAGCAGACTTTTGGTGGAGTCTGTTGGGTTTTCCATGTAGAATATCATGTTGTCTGTGAAAAGTGAAAGTTTGACTTCATCTTTGCCAATTTTGGTACCTTTTATTTCATTTTGTTGTCTGATTGCTGATGCTAGAACTTCCAACACTATGTTAAACAACAGCAGTGAGAGTGGACAGCCCTGTCGTGTTCCTAATCTCAGGGAGAAAGCTCTCAGTTTTTCCCACTTGGGGATGATATTAGCTGTGGGCTTTTCATAAATGGCTTCTATGATGTTTAAGTATGTTCCTTCTATCCTGACTTTCTTGAGGGTTTTCATCAAGAAAGGATATTGTATTTTGTCAAATGCTTTTTCTGCATCTATTGACAGGATCATATAGTTCTTATCCTTTATTTTATTAATGTAATGTATCACATTGATTGATTTGTGAATATTGAGCCAGCCCTGCAGCCCAGGAATGAATCCCACTTGATCATGGTGAATAATTCTTTTTATATGCTGTTGAATTCGATTTGCTAGTATCTTGTTGAGAATTTTTGCATCCATATTCATCAGGGATATTGGCCTGTAGTTCTCTTTTTTTTCTGGGTCTCTGTCTGGTTTAGGAATCAAAGTAATGCTGGCTTCATAGAATGAGTCTGGAAGTTTTCTTTCCATTTCTATTTTTTGGAACAGATTGAGAAGGATAGGTATTAACTCTGCTTTAAATGTCTGGTAGAATTCCCCAGGGAAGCCATCTGGTCCAGGACTCTTATTTGTTGGGATATTTTTGATGACTGATTCAATTTCTTCACTAGTTATGGGTCTGTTCAAAGTTTCTATTTCTTCCTGTTTGAGTTTTGGTAGTATGTGGGTGTTTAGGAATTTGTCCATTTCTTCTAGGTTATCCGGTTTGTTGGCATATAATTTTTCATAGTATTTCCTGATAATTGCTTGTATTTCTGAGGGATTGGTTGTAATAACTCCATTTTCATTCATGATTTTATCTATTTGGGTCCTCTGTCTTTTCTTTTTGAGAAGCCTGGCTAGAGGTTTATCAATTTTGTTTATTTTTTCAAAAAACCAACTCTTGGTTTCATTGATCTACTGGGTTTTTTTTTTTTTTTTTTAATTCTATATTGTTTATTTCTTCTCTGATCTTTATTATTTCTCTTCTTCTGCTGGGTTTGGGGTGTCTTTGCTGTTCTGCTTCTAATTCCTTTAGGTGTGCTGTTAGATTTTGTATTTGGGATTTTTCTTGTTTCTTGAGATAGGCCTGGATTGCAATATATTTTCCTCTTAGGACTGCCTTTACTGCATCCCAAAGGGTTTGGATAGTTGTATTTTCATTTTCATTTGTTTCCATATATTTTTAAATTTCTTCTATAATTGCCTGTTTAAGCCATTTGTTCTTTAGTAGGATGTTCTTTAACCTCCACGCTTTTGGAGATTTTCTAGGCTTTTTCCTGTGGTTGATTTCAAGTTTCGTAGTATTGTGATCTGAAAGTATGCATGGTATGATCTCA